>NC_092502.1:68519787-68844787 GCF_047511675.1 Marmota flaviventris | reverse complement strand
AATGGTAAGGAGTGGACCCAGTGGTAATAGGCACATTTTTACCTTTTGTGTGTAAACTGCTTATCTTCGAACTATACTCCTTGTATGTGGGCAGCAAGTGGAGGCGTTTTTTTAAACAGAGAAAGCTGCCTGTGGTGTAAGAATTAAATATCTGTTAGAAGAGTGAATGCGTGAATAAAAGAACTGAAAACATTTCTAACAGGACAAGGTTCCATGGAAATCAAGCACCGCCTGGCTCTGGCAAGTAGCCTGCAGACCAGTCTTTGTATGAAGACCAACTCCAGGCTGATGCGGCGACCAAATCCATTGCCAGATCATCCCAGACGGAGCAAAAATCTTTCCCTGTCTGCCCAACTCTGTTGGCTTGCTCAAAACTCGATTTTATCTGGCATAAACCCAGCCTCATGCCTGCTTTCTGCAGTGGTTCTAATCTCAGCATAGCACACAAAATGTTACCCTCAAACAGCCTGGACAGGAAGTCTCCCTGAGTTGTTTGGCTGGAAAACCTGGAGGTATCCACTAGTGAAATCCCTCCCACCCACTGAAATTTTGAAGAGGCAGGAAATGTGAGCAGAGTATGTGCTAGGTTCTGGTATTTGCAGATTACAAAGCACTTTTACATACATTGTCCCATTTAGATGCTCTTCAGGAGGTGTAAGAGGAGGCCAGAGACTCACACCTCTCTTCCTCCTTGAAGTCATCCTGCTTTAGAGAAAGCCATTTTTGCCAAAGTTCCTAGAAAAAGTCTTTTCTCCCTGGCAGGAGACATTCTTCTCCCTTCCACAAGAAGGTAACCCAGTCTCCAGGTAGAGGAAAGCATGCTCCCTGGAGTGGGAAGGAGAACACACACAAAAGACTGTGTTTTGCATCTTTTATTTTTTTTTAAATTTTAGGTACTGGGGATTGAACCCAAGGGAATTCTACCCCCTAGCTATATTCCCAGGCCCCGCTTTTTACATTTGATTTCTGAGACAGGGTCTTGCTAAGTTGCTGAGGATGGTCTTGAACTTGCAATCCTCTTGTCTCAGTCTCCAGAGTCTGCTGGGGTTACAGGTGTTTGCTACCACGCCCGGCGCAAAGGCTGTGTTTTGGAAGGAGTGACATTTTTAGGTTACAAGCCTCTTCTGGGAAAGCTGGGGACCCACATATTTTTAGATCTGTTTCCTGACGCTGGTGAGGAATTCAAAAGATAACCAAGCACCAGGCAGGTCCTGAGGGGAGGGGATTAAGGGGAAGAGTTGCCTATTTTGACTTTACTCCCAGTTACCAGTCTGATACAGAGAAAACACACCACCATTTTTTTTTTTTTTTTAAATCATAGCTTGGTTGTACCAACACACCTGAGGATGGTACCAATCCTCAAATCATGACAGGCTAGGGTACAGACTCACAGAGAACAGGAGGACATGGTGATATAGGTTAACCCAAAGCCAGTTCTTGGCTGTGTGATCATGAGCACGTGGCTTAACCTCTCTGAGCTCAGTTTCCTCATCAACAAAATTAAATCTCAAACTAATTGATTTATGAATTTCTTTTAGCCCTAATCTCTCTTTTTTTCACACACTTACACACATGCACACAGTAATTAACCTTCATATTATTTGTTCCCTTATCTATAAAATGAGATATTGACTCTACCTCTTGTGTGTATTGTGAGTGGTGAAAAAGATAATAAATTTAAATTGCCCAGCAGCCTGTGATGTAAAGAAAGTGCGCCTTGCACATGTTGTTTTTAAAGCAGTGTTCTTGGGGCCAGCGATATCACCTTTGGTTAGGACATTGGACAATTAGAAATATGTCATAAACTTTATGGTGGAATAAAGGAGGAATTTGGCATCAAACGGAGCGTGTCCTTATCTGTGGGCTTTGTTATTAAAGATGCGGGATGAAGGATAGTCCCTCCTGTTAAAAGAGAAGTCCTGGGGCTGGGGTTGTGGCTCAACAGTTGAAAGCTCGCCTAGCACGTGTGAGGCCCTGGGTTTGATCCTCAGCACCACATAGAAATAAATAAATAAAATAAAATAAAAAGTATTGTGTTCAACTACAACTAAAAAAATAAATACTAAAAAATAAATACTAAAAAATAAAAAAATAGTATGAACTCAGGAAATTATTAGTAGATTTATGGAAGTTGTGTGTATGTATGTATGTATATATATATATATATATATATTCCTGAATAATTTGGCCAGGATTTCAATCTTCCTTTAAAAGTATGGTCTTGTCCCCTGGCTCTAGGGTAATCTTATTTAGACTGGAGATCTGCTTTTACATGTTGCCTGAGACCTGCTCTAAGTCACTTGGGCAGAGTTGGCTACAGACCTGTGTGAACCAACCTGCATGCCCACAGGCTCTGCTGTTTCCACCAGCCAGCACCAGCTTCTTCCAGTGGGGGCCCCTGCAGGTGACTTCTCTTGTGTGTCATAATTAGCACATATTGCTTTTCCCTTGCCACACCCCAGGCAGTACAGAGCTCTAAGTTTAGCATTTCCCTTGTGTAATTTTGTTTCTTATGATGCTCCCTAAACAGTGAAAAAACTGTCACCTTGGGAAATGCGAGAAGCCCTTGATTCACCTCATGGATGAGCTGGAGGATTGGAGGAGTTGAGCATTTTCCCTACTCCTCTTTACTTTATTCAAGGAGCTTAGTTAACTGATTGGAACATTGCATCCAAAGATGAGGCACAGAGACTTGATTTCCTTGTGGATGGACATTTTTGCTGTTCCTCATTTCTTGGCCACCCATAGCACCTTGGAGGGAAGGGAAAAACAATTTCCCCTTCACTCTTCTAAATTCTTGGCTAAGCACCTGTAACAAAAGACAGATTAACAAGAGAAAAACAAACAGAAGCTTGCTGACATATAACTCATATACATATGATAGACATCAAGGGAAATCAGTAACTCTCAAAGAGGTGATTTAGGACTTGGGCTTAACTACCATCTTCAGCTGTAGAAAGAGAGGATTAGGGAGGTAAATTATGGAAAGGGAACCAGAAAAAATAAAGTCAGCATGCAGATGTGTGTGTGTGTGTGTGTGTGTGTGTTATTGAAGATAGAATCCATTATGGCTCTACCTCTGAGCTCCATCCCCACCCAGCTCCTCCCACTTATTAAAAAATTTGAGGCGTGGTGGTCTTTTTTGATCTCCCTTCACAGTGGTGCTAACTTAATATTTGTTTGAATGAATGAATCAGTTGGATTCTAGTGGCAGAAAGGTAAGACAAAGAATTCAGAGTCCCATGTTGGATTTCTATTTGATTTCTTTCATGTTTTTTTTTTCTTTTTCCCCAGAAACCATTTATCTGCCTGTATTTTAGGATCTTTTATTCATTCTTATTCTCCTCTCTTATCCCCTTCCCTTTCCAATAGGTCTTCTACATTACTCTCTGGCTTAAACTTCCTTCTCAAACTCTTAGCAAATAATTTCCTTTGTCTTGCTACTAAGCTAGGGGTTGGCAAACTATGGGGGCGGGGGTGGGCAGATGTACCTCATGGCCTAATTTTGTGTGGCCTAAGAATTAAGAAGGGTTTTACATTTTTATATAGTTGAAAAAAAATGGAAAGAATAACATTTCAAAATTTGTGAAAATCATGTGGCATTCACATTTCAATGTCCATAAGATAAAATTTCCCTGAAACACATCTGTCTTAGTCCATTTTGTGCTGCTGTGACAGAATAATAGAGTCTGGGTAACTTATATAGAAGAGAAATTTATCACAGTTCTGGAGGCCGAAAAATCCTATATTAAGGTGCCGGCATCCTCTCTTCTTGCTGCGTCATTCCATGGCAGAATAGAGAGGGCAAGAGAGGACAAGCAAGCAAGAGTGGGCAATTTTCTTTTATAACAACTTGCTCTTGCAATAACTAACTGGCTCCTGAGATAACCTTAATCCATTCATGACTTAATCACCTCTTATTCGGCTCCACCTTCCAACTCTGTTGCTTTGGGAATGAAGTTTGGGTGAACAATTCCACAGCAACAGCCTTGCCCAATTTGTTTGCTGTTGTCTGTGACAACTTACAGCCTAAAATATTTACTATCTAACCCTCTCTGTGAACTTTTGGTAAAGCTTTTGTACAAGCAATACTCACGACTTGGTAGACCTTCTCATCTTCCCATCAGAATAAAATCTTTTTCTAATATTAAATCCTCTCTCCCCAATCCTTACCTGATTACCCCACCTGACCTGTCATTCTCTCCATATCTCTCAGTATTTGTTAATAAAGCTCAACACAGCTACAGTTGACTTGCTTTTTACAAACACAAAACCAAGCACCTCACCCATGTAGGCAAGTACTCTGCCACTGCTATTTTCCCAGCTCCAACCCACAATTTTTGTTTTTTTGGTTTTGTTTTGTAATTTTTATACTAGGGATTGAAACCAGGATTCTTTACCACTGAATTACATCCCCAGCGCGCGCGCGCACACACACACACATACACACAAACACACAGTACACCCTGCTTTTTGAGACAGGTCTTGCTTAGTTGCTTAGGGTCTCTCTTAGTTATTGATACTGTCCTCAAACTTATGATTCTCCTGTCTCAGCCTCTGGAGTCACTGGGATTTTAGGCATGTGCCACTGCTCCCAGCTCCCATTTGCAATTATTATATTTCAAGATGTCTTGAATACCTGATTACTATTTTCTCTATTTCATTGTGAAGACCCAAAGTTTGGGAGTGGTCCTTCCATGTCCTCTATTTCTTTCCAAGAACAGAGCAGTTCTCACATTTTGGAGTCAGGAAGATTTGCATTTCCACCACTCCCTAGCTGAGCAAGTGTTGTCAATTTCCTCAATCACTTTATCTGCAAATGGTTTGTTATGAGGATTATGGAGTTAGTGATAGAGTACAAGCCCCAGGAGGTGTTCCACACAGCAGTAATTATCAGTGGAAAAGTTTTATTGGTAATACGAAGAAATTACCTATTGCTCTTAATGAAGCTCCTGGTAGTGCAATGAGAATTGAAAGAAGTGGTAAGTGAGTAGAAATGAAACTGCATGGTTCCACTGGAGCCCTGTTATGATTAGCTAGAAAAGTTCAAGGGCTCAGATGAGAAGTTACACTAGTGAGGCTTTGAACAAATTGAACAAACACTACTTGTTTAATTACTAAACTGAGCACTGCCTAGGTCAAGCCTTGTGTGGATGTGAAAGAAAGATGGCCAATCTATTCTGGAGATTTTTATCTAAACTTGCAGAAAAAAAGCAATACAGACACAGGCTGTGCTCTTACTTGTCCATAATGTTTCCTCTCTCTCAGGATGGATGATTCAGAATCAGCAATTCTCACATAAAAATACTGCACATGGAAAGTATTACTGTTATTCTGTGGGGAAATAAGTTTCTAAGTGCAGCAATCTGAAATTAATAACTTTCTCTGTGGAAACTCTCTTGACAACATCTAGAGATGAAGCCAGGGTGCAATTTTTACAGCCTTGGATTATCTTCTCTGTCTGCTTCGCTTGTACCAGGCATGGATCCCGGGTATAAGAAATTCAGTTTTCCCCTTCATTTTATAGTTTGCTTGCCAACTGGAGGCCTTATACAGTGGTGATTTAATTTCTCAATTCTCCAGTTTTTCCACCCATTGAATCAAGGCAAAAAAAAATATCAACTTACTTATTATTACAAACTTTGGGGAATTCAGAGGAAAAAGAGGGGTGAACACACCCAAGGTCTTTATTGTTACTGCAAAAGATTTTAATTTGAGGACATCAGAAAAGGAGCAGGAAAGGGAAATTGGAAGTTAGAAATCAACTTTCTTTTGCTTTTGGGAGAAAATATTCCCATGAGAAAGCCTATTAGTTATACTGTGGTAAAGACTTGGGTCCACATGCAAGAAGTTTATAGATACCGAGGAAGAAAGTAATTTAGGAAAGAAATAGATGGAAGGGCAGCAATTCCTTTTCCAAAAAAAGCCACAGCACTGCAGACATGCATAAAGATGGCAGTTGTTGCTCCAATAGCCATATGTAGCAAGACAGACATATTCTTTTTTATTCCTTCTTGTATATAAATTTAGACAATCTGGACAAAGAAGCCTGGATTTCTATTTTCTACTGATGATTTTTTTTTTTTAATTTCAAGTTAGTCTTTCCCCCCTTATATAAGACCAGGGGAAGGACATTATCTTTGTTCAATTCACTGTACCTTATTACATTTAAATGTTGTTTCTCTGGGTTAAAAAAACAAAAATAAAAAAGGAGTGAGGAGCCTCTGAGATAAGGAGACCTTACCATTTAGCATGTTTTTGAATTTGTTACTCTCCCAGTGTGTACACACACACACACACACACACACACACACACACATATACTTAATGAAGTATAAGGCTAACACTTGGAAGTAGGGACAAATATGGAGGAGTGTGGATGCTAACAGTAACTTCGAAGTAAGGAAGGTAAGTGTCTAGAACTTTTAATGATTGCAATTTGCTGCTACATAAACCTCAGGGCAATCTAAATCACAGTTATGTTTTATGTGGTTAACTAAACTTGAAAATTAGAAGTTAAGATAATCATATTAATATCAACTCTAGACTTGCAATTTGGAAAGGCAATCAAGAAGAAATGGGAAGTGCAACAAGCTTCAAAGACTAAGGGTGGTTTTTGTTTTTGATATTCCCCTCTGTGTTGGACATGTGGTTAGAAGCAATTCCAGATGGCTGGATGTGATAAGAGGAAACAGACCCTGAATGCCTGCATAACTGTAGTGTACTAGATGTTGTGGACCATTAAAGACTGGAAAGAAAAATATTCTTTCTTCACAAAGCTTATAATTTAGTTGCTTGATTATGGCTAAGAGAGCTGGCTTAATGGGCTTGCATTCCAACTTTATCCTTTACTAGCTCTGTGTCACTGGGTAAAATATTTAATCTCTTCAGGCATAATTTCCTCATCTGTGCACCACTGATAATTTATCTCCTATTTGGCAGCTACGCCAGACTCCTTTCAGTTCTCCCACGATGCAAGCTCTCTCCTTACTGGCCTTGCACATGTTCCTGTTCCTTGGAAAACTCCTAGCGAGGCTAGGAGTTTAGCGAGGCTAAATCCTTCAAGTTCTGACTTTCATGTTCTGAGATCTTTGTTTCAGAAAATATGATTTCTGTATCCACAGGTAAAGGACTGCATAGACATTAGGCTGCCCTTATAAATAACCCCCTCTCAAGTAGGGTTTAGGATCAGCAAACTTTTTCTGTAAAAGCAGATGGCAAGTAGTTTAGGATTTGCAAGGCTATACCAATCAAAAGAGAGCTGCAGTGTCAATAAAACTTTATTTATGGACAGTGACATTTTCATTTCATGTACTTTTCATCAGGGTCACAATGACTTGATTTAGCGGCCGCCCTGTGGCTGGCTGCCCCCGGACCTAAGGGGATAAGTACCGGGAGTGGATAAGAAATGCTGCTGCCCGATACCGGGCACCGGACCACCGCTGTGTAAGACGGTCAGCCTCGGCTGGGGCCAACGGCCTCTAGGACCGGGCTGTGGCCTCTCCGCCCCCGGTGGCGATGAGGCAGCGGCGGCGCAGGGCGAGGCCTGGCCGGGCAGGGCGGCGCGAGTCGGGGGCGGGGCGGCGGCGCCGCGTCGTCGTCTTGGTCCCCGCCTCCTCCCCAGGGGCCGCGGCGGAGCCTTGGCGGCGGCGGCGCTCACAACCTGAGCAGAGCGTCTCTGCGGGAGCGGCAACCATCGAGACCCACGCGAGGCGCGTCCCCGTCGGCCTCGCAGCGCTCCCAGGCCGCAGCGCCCGCGCCCCTTCAGCTCGTTCGCTTGCCTTCCTTCCCTGCGGCCGGCTGCGCCATGGCGTTGGCGTTGGCGGCGCTGGCGGCGGTGGAGCCGGCCTGCGGCAGCCGATACCAGCAGGTGAGCAGCACCCGAGTCTAGCCCCAGATCCTGGACCCCAGACCCCGGATCCCGGATTCGGGATCCGGGACCCCGGTCCGGCCGTACCCGCCGTTTGCTTCAGGCCTCTCCCGGCCTGGTCTACTCGACGCCGGGGCTCGGCAGGCCGCGCTGGGCCTGGGGCGGGTCCGCGGGCCCTGGTCTCGGTTCGAGGCCGCCGCGGGCCGGGGCGGAACCTGGCGGTGAAAAACCCGACGCCTGTCTTGTCGCCCGCATTTTCCCGGGCGGGCGGATCTCGGAGTCAGAACTCGCGACTTTGAGGTGGCATCGATCTGGGGACATTTTCCCCCTTTTCACCTTTTGGTTTGATGTCATTGGAAAAAAAAGAAAGGGGTGGGGGAAGACGTGAAGTGGAAAGGGAAACGGGGTGAAGAGAAAGATAAAATCGCTGGTGCTGCCGCCGACTGCTCCCCGCAGCGAGATGCGATTACTCAGGGTTTCAGAGCCTCGTCTGTTGATCGAAACCCATCCCCCTCGCCTCGGTTTTAAGACAAAAGTAAAAAACGCAGCGAGAGACAGCCCCGCAGTTTGCAGTAGATTTGGCAGAGGCGATGTTTTACTGGGGTGATGCCCCCAATGTAGAGCTACAGTGGAGCCACAGGGCGTGTGCCTGGGTGTATTTTAAACGCTTGGAAGTGACGTTTGAAGAAATTTAATAGCATAGCTAGGGAGGACGTGTATAAGAGATGATTGGATTATTATCTCGCGGGTGTGATTTGTAAATTGAGGCCCCAGGGAAAAGAGCTGCTAGTCTTACACACGGTCTGCACTGGCTTTCCCTCGGAAATTTAGAGACCTTCTACGAGGTATGAATCTAACACCTCGTAATTTTGGGAATTGAGCCAGGTAGTGACTGATGTTGATTGGAACCTCAAATAATTCCTCGTGTTTTGTCTCGGTTCAAACGTTTTCGGTTATAATTCGCATACGATGTTCTGGTTCTATGAAATAGAAGATTCTTTCTTAGATGATTTGCAATTTTATGTTTTAGAACTAAGGAAAACAGGCGTGATTAAAACGTGTAGATTAACATTGGTGCAGCCAGTTACTGTTCTGTTTTGCTCTTCAGCCCAGTGTTGTAATCCGCCTCCCCCATCCCCCCGCCCCGCCGCCTTCCGCCCCCGCCTCCAGCTTGGACTCCTGAAATGACTGGTTAAGAATTTAGCCTCTTGGTTCCATAAACACACCCCAGATTGTGGCAGTGCAGTCTAATTCTCGAATCTCTTAACAGCCTGGGGTGTAGCCCATGTTTTTCTGTATGACCTTGGACAAGACTCTGAGATCTTACCTGCTTTAATAAAATGCGAATCACAGATGTCACTTAACTGTCACCAAGGTGTTTGCAAATCACTTGTACCCTGTAGGGTCATCTGATTCATTTTTTTTTTCATCCTGTCTTGGCTAAGGCAAACAAGCAAAAGAGCTGTTTTCTTTGTACTGCCATCTTCTGAGCTACTGGTTAATGCTGATGTACTGCTAGAATAGAGAATTTGTTGGAATGTCACAATTATGGATTCTGTGGTGAAGTATTTAATAGCTTTCAATTCTGCAGAATTGAGCTATGTCAGGGGTAGGCTATCTTTATTTCATTCTTTTGAAAATAATTATTTTCAAGAAATAATCTTTTAAAAAAATGAAAACATAATCTAGAAAATTTATCAAATATGAAAGCCAAAAATACCTACCCAAACATTAATCTATCACTCATAGATAACCAGAGCTATTACTTTACTGTGTATTTTTGTGGACTTATAGTCATGTAAATATACACAAGTATAGATCAGAATACATGTGTGCAGATAAGGAAAGCTAATATTGATTTACTCTGCACCAATAACAGCACTAAGTGGTTTACATCCATTTTTTTTCATTTAATTCTTACAAAATCCTTATGAGTCAGGGGTTGTTCTCATTGTATAGATAAAACAGTCTCAGGGAGGCTCAGTAACTTTTTCAAGGTCACAAAGCTGCTAAATTATGATTACAAGAATAAACACTTACCTACTTAAAACACAGGGCTTGTTGGGTGTGGCAGTGCATGCCTATAATCTCAGTCTATAATCCTGCTACTTGGAAGACTGAGACTGGAGTATAGGAAGTTCAAGGCCAGTTTAAGCAATTTAGGAAGACTCTGTCTCAAAAAAGAGAAAGGGACTAGGTATGGTGGTGCTTGCCTGTAATCCCAGTGATGTGAGAGGTTGAGTCAGGATGATTGAAAGTTTGAGGCCTGCCTCAGTAACTTAGTGACACCCTGTCTCAAAATAAAAACTAGAAAGTACCGAGGATGTAGCTCAGCAGTAAAGCATCCCTGGGTTCAATCCCAGTACCATAAAATAAATATATAAAACTAAAAAACAACAGACTTATGATTCAATGATAGGCACAGGCATTAGCAGATAGATGTATACATGTTTACTCTTTTATATCCATACATATATATACAAGCACATCCTCATATGTTAATGTTTGATTCTGTCCACTTCTGATAGTATTTGTGCTCACTTTTGCATGTGTCCATGTTTATCATGTTTTCAGGCATATACATTTATAAATTTGTATGTGTGTACAAAGAATATATTAAAATGGGTTCATATTTTAGTACTGTTTTGTAATGTGCCTTTTCACATAATTGCTTAGTATGAATACATTCCTGCATCAACTATTTTATTTTTTTTTGGTACTGGGAATTTAACCCAGAAGCACTTAACCACTAAGCCACATCCCCAGCCCTTTTTTATATTTTATGTAGAGACAGGGTCTCACTGAGTTGCTTAGGGCCTTGCTAAATTGCTCAGGCTGGCTTTGAACTCTTGATCCTCCTGTCTCAGTCTTTTGAGCTGTTGGGATTATAGGTTTGCACCATTGTGTCTGGCTGTATTAAATGTTTTTAATGTCTGCATGGCATGTAATTATATGCTGACCATAATGTAATCAATTGCCCGTTGGTAGCCACTGAGAATTTATAAATTTTTTCATCCACTGAAGCTTCATACATATATCTTCAACTATGTAAATTTCTAGGTGTCACGATGCTTGATCAAAGAATATACATACTTAAAAAGGCTTTTTAATTATAGAATGTTGGTGAATTGTCCCAGCAACTTGATAAGAACATGCCCTGGGTTGTCACAGAGGTGTTCTCACTTCTATTTGATCTGGTTAATCAAAATGAGGTGATCTCAAGCAAAGTAAATGTAACAGGAAATGATGTGATATTCATAATCGCAAACTGTTTTATTTGCCTTTATGGTGTTTGTTTGTTTGCAGGGCTGGGAATCAAATTCTGGTCTCACACAAGCTAGGCAAGTGTTCTACCCTTGAGCTACACTGCCAGCCCCTTTATGGTTGTTTTAGGATCAGTCTTCCCCCCCCCCCCCCCCCCCTCGATACTGGGGATTGAATCCAGCGCTTTACATATGGTAGGCAGGCACTCTTCCACTGAGCTACATCCTCAGACCTCCTTTGACTTTTTTTTTTTTTTTTAAATCAGTATTTTTTTTTTTTTTTAATTTTTTAATATTTATTTTTTAGTTTTCGGCAGACACAACATCTTTGTTTGTACGTGGTGCTGAGGATTGAACCTGGGCCGCGCGCATGCCAGGCGAGCGCGCTACCGCTTGAGCCACATCCCCAGCCCCTAAATCAGTATTTTAATATGTGCACAACTGGAATTTTAGCATAGTGACAGACCATAAAGAAACACTCGGCTTATAGGTTTCCTGTGACATAATTTATTTTATTTTTTTTCCTTTTTACATTTTGAAACTGCAGCTATGCGTCCAACCATGTGAATGCATTATTTTGAAAAGTTCTAAGTAGACCCATACCTAGTGTTGAGAAGTTTGCTGTGTGTAGCTTTCTGAGATCGTTAACTCCTGTTTATCTATTCCAAACCCTCTGCTTTACAGAAATAGGTCTTTGCTTATGTCGTGAATTTTAGTCTTCATGCCAGATGTTTTGAGAATCCAGTGGGTGATGATGATACTGCCACATAGGTTGAAAAATAAACTGCAGAATGTTCGATTTCATACTTAACTCATGGCCTACTAGTGAGCGTGTGCATTGAGAGCATCACTGGTAAGTTTATATTGTAGTCTGATAAGAATGTAGAGCAGTTTCAGGAATGACACCTTTTGAGGTAAGTTCTCTTAAGATTTTGGAGGAACAGTTTGATAGGTCAGGAAGTGAGTCATACATGTGCACATACACATATATTTTTTGGCACCTGAGATTGAACTCAGGGGCAATTAACCACTGAGCCACATCCCCAGCCCCTTTTTAAATATTTTATTTAGAGATAGGGTCTTGCTGAGTTGCTTAGGGCCTTGCTCAGTTGCTTGAGGCTGGTTTTGAGCTCATGATCCTCTTGCTTCAGCTTTCCAAGCTTCTGGGATTATAGGCATGCACCACTGTACCCAGGGAGTCTCATATTTTAACAGGTTGAATCATTTGCATTAAAGTATTAGATGAAGTCATGATCTTGGAGGATGGACTGGATAGTGCCCATGTGATTTGTTTTATTTTTTATTTTTTTTAGTTTTATAAGTCATAATTGTATCATGGAATACCCTATACAATGTTTTATCAAGATTTTTAAGGTTACTTCTATATAAGTGGCTACAATTGTCAGTGATCAAAGAAAACTTTTTCAAAAAACTTTTGTAAAATATTTTTTGCAAAAGATTGAGAAGATGAGTAAATTGTTTCTTTGAAAACTTTAAAAAATTGTGGTAAAATACATACAAAATATACTGTTAACTTATTTTTCTTGATGCTATTGATTGAACCCAGGGCCTCATACATGCTCAGCACGTCCTCTACCCTGAACCATAGTATATAGTTCAGTGGCATAAAGTACCTTCACATTTGTGCAACCAGTCTCTATCTTTACAAAACTGAAAATCTGTACTCATTAAACAGTAACTTTCCATTATTCCTGCCCTAGATCCTTTCAACTACCATTCTACTCTAGGTATCTCTTATAAATACAATCAGTATTTGTACTTTTGTTGAGTGGCTTATTTCATTTACCATAATGTCTTAAAGCTTCATCCATATTGTAGCAGGTGTCAGAATTTCTTCTTTAAAGCTGAATGATTTCCTGTTGTATGTGTATACTAAATTTGCTTTTATCTAGTCATCTGTTGATGGACCTGGGTTTGCCTTCACCTTTTGGCTGTTATGCATAATGCTGCTATGAACATGGGTGTACTCTGAGTTTATGCTTTTAATTCTTTATACCCAGTAGTGCAATTCCTGGGTGATATGATAATTCTATTTTAAATTTTTTGAGGAATTGCCATACTGTTTTTCATAGCGCTGCACCATTTTACATTCCCATCAATGGTGCACGAGGGTTGCAGTTTCTGCATATCCTTGGCAACTCTTGTTCCTGTTCTGTTTTTTTTTTTTTTTTTTTTTGATAGTGATCATTTAATGGGTGTGAAGTAGTATCTCCTTGCAGTACTGATTTCCATTTCCCTAATGATAAGTGATGTTGAACATGTTTTCATTGCATTGACCATTGTATATCTTCTCTGAAGAAATGTCTATTCAAGTCCTTAGCTCAGTTTTGAATTGGGTTTTTGTTTTGTTAAGTTGTAGGGATAGAGTTATTTCTTAATGATATTTATATTTTCAACTTTTTACTATCAGGATTTCAGACATACAAAAATAGATTAGGGGGAGGGGAATAGAAAAGACAGTAGAATTAATTGATCATAACTTTTCTAGCCTTGTATTTGTAAATACGACCAGGGTAACACCACATCATGTACAATCACAAGAGTGGGATCCTACATAGAATAAGTTATATTCTATGTTATGTATATTCTGCCAAAATACATTCTACTGTCATATGTAACTAAAAATAAAAAGAAGTTAAAAAACATAGTGTAGTAAACATTATGAACCCATCACCCCAAGTTCAGTAATTATCATGACAGTCAATCTTGTTTCATTTATGCTGTTCCTAGTATTTTGAAGCAAATCCTAGAAATAATATCATTTTATTTATAAATATTTCTGGGTTAACTATCTAAAAATAACAAGTGGTATGATACTTAAAGCAGATATTACCACTGATGAATATATCATGAAAGCTCTTTTGTAATGTTAGGGATATGGAAGCAGGATTTGTCAAAGTCAGGAGTTGCAGATCTGTAACTGTCGTTTGTATTTGATTTGACTCACTCTTGGTAAACCTTGTTCCTCATGTTGTTTTGTAACAGTGGTGGATTCTTATTGATCCATCTTTATTTTCTTGCCTGATCTCACTGATGATTCTTTGTTAGAGGAAATTTGTTTGGCTTACTCATTTTGTCTGTCCCTTGGAAACAGGGCAGGATTTCCTGCTTTGGGCTGAAACCAAGATCCAAGTGAGCTGCTCTAGGGAATCCTGCTCTTAAGGATGTGCCACCCACTTATTCTCTACATAACTCCAAATTACTTTATCCTAGACATCAATTATAGTACATTATAGTAAATTATATTATTTAAAAATCCTATCATGAAGATGACTTTGAATTTTTTATGGAAAAAAAAGGGCTTGAAGAGATTCAAGTTACATCCTCTGATTTATTTGTTCTTAGGGCTTCAAAATAAATGCTTTGGTTCCTTAATTTATTTTTATGTTACTTTTGAATAAGTACAACTGCTTAGCAGAACCATATTCTTGTAATGGTGAACAGTGCTCATTTAGATGAAGATTCTTATCTTACAGATTTATGTTGAAAATCATGTTGATAGTCCTTTTTTCTCAAGTTACTGTTGCCGGTAACCTAAGCAGTTGGTAAACATCATATTAAATTTATTGGGCTTTATGAACTTTCCATTTGTAATTGCTTGGAGGGACTGGCTAGGTGGAAGTATAGTATGTATTGTTAACTTCATCAAGTGTAGTAATACAAAGCCAAGTATTGTCAGACACCACTTAACACATTCTGCTGTTACAATTAGGCTCTTATTGTTCTGAATAACATAGTTTATATTAAAAGTCCCAAGTTTAACAATATTTGTAATGAAGCATTATCTTAGTGCTTATAGCAGTTCCCTTCACATGTATAATTTTAATAGTAATATTAATTTCTTATCTCCCTTGGCAATTTAGCATATTCTTTTGACAATTTTTCTACTTTGCCTTTAATGTATGAGAATGATCAAGTAGTAGTTACCATAAGTAGAGGCTTGAATGCAATTTGGAGGTGATTCTGAAGATTGGACAGTTTATGAATAGAAATAGAAGTGTTTAGGGACGCCTCTAATTCCAGTGGCTCAGGAGGCTGAGGCAGGAGGATTGTGAGTTCAAAGCCAGCTTCAGCAACTTGGTAAAGGTGCTAAGCAACTCAGTGAGACCGGGTCTCTAAATAGAATACAAAAAGGTCTGGGGACGTGGCTCAGTGGTTGAGTGCCCCTGAGTTTAATCCCTGATACCCCCCTCCCCCCAAAAAAAGTATTCAGAGATTGGCTTTTCTTTAATAATAACTTAACATTCAGTGTTTAAATGTGACATTTAAAGTTAAACATGTCACCAGAGTGGGTTATGCTTTTAATCCTAGCTACTTGGAAGAATGAGGCAGGAGGATTGTAAGTTTGAACCCAGCCTGTAATCAAAATAGAAAATTTTTAAAAAGGGCTGGGGATGTAGCTCGGTGGTAGGTCTCCCTGTGTTCAATCCCAAGTACTGCAAATAATAGTAATAATAAAAATAAGAAATTAAAACTTTTCAATTTATACAATAATACATAGATAAATTCTTCAAGTGCTAGATTCAAGCAGTAAGTTTCTAAAGGAAAATTTGATTTTCCTTTTTCTTCCAGTCCCTCTCCAGAAGTATTAACTTCTCAAGTTTGGTATGTATTCTTTAGACTTTCTTACCGTTCCTTTGCTGTTGAAAAGTTTTTATTTTTTTATTCATGTGTATGCGTGCAAATGTGAGCGTGTATGCACACGTGTTGGATATTGGACCCAGGGCTTTGGGTGTGCTAAACATTCATTTTACCATTGAGTTACACTCCTACCCCTTCTTCTTTTGTTTTTGTTTTCTTTCTTTTTTGGTGGCACTGAGACTTGAACCTGAGGCCTCACACATACTCTTGACACTGAACTGCAACATCCTTAGTCCTTTCATTTAATTTTGAGACAAAGTCTTGCGAAGTTGCTGAGGTTGTTCTTTGAACATTGTGATTTTCCTGCTTTAGCTCCCTGAATACCTGGAATTACAGCTGTGCATTATCACGTGCAGTTCTAGTTAGTATTTTTTTTCTTTTTTAGTTGTAGATGGACACAATAACTTTATTTGATTTTTTTATTTTTATGTGGGGCTGAGGATCGAACCCAGTGCCTCAAGCAAGTGTTCTACCACTGAGCTATAACTGCAGCCCCTCCATTTCATACTTTTAAGTGTGCTTTTTAGAACATTTTTATGTTTATGGAAACACTAAGAAGACAATACTCAGTTTCCATATACCCACACCTACTTTCTTCTGTTAATATTTTACATTAGTATGATAAAACTTTCATAATTAATGATAAAATATTGATAACACTATTTGCAGTACCAGGGGTTGAACCCAGGGGCCATCTACCATTGAACTACATTCCCTCCCCCCCCCCTTTTTTACTTTTTATTTTGAAACAAAGTGGCACCAAGTTGCACAGGCTACCCTTGAATTTGTAGTCCTTCTGTCTCAGCCCTGTGAGTAGCTGGGATCACAGATGTGCACCAATGTGCCTAGCTCAGATTTTCTAAGTTTTGTTCCCCGCCCCCCCCACCCCAGGTCCCCTCTCATATACTACATTACATGTAGTCCTCATGATTCTTGTCTGTGGTAGCCCAACTTCCCTTGTTTTTGATAATCTAGACAGTTAAATTAGTACAGGTTAGATATTTGTAGAGTATTCCTAAATTTAGATTGTTTTAATGTTTTTCTTAATGTTAGACTGGAGTTGTGGATTTTGAGGAGTAAGACCACAGAGGTAAAGTGCCATTCTCATTACATTCTATCAAGAATATCTGCTGTTATTGTTTAGATTTTAGGTGTCCCCCAAAAGCTCATGTGTGAGACAGTGCAAGAAGGTTTAAAGGTGAAATGATTGGATTGTGAGAACCTTAACTCAATCAGTGAATTAATTCCCTGACAGGGATTAACTGGAGGTTAATAGCTGGAGGTGAGTCACACTGGGGGTGCTTTTGGAGTATATATTTGGTGAGCTGAGCTTAGTCTGTCTCTGCTTGCTGATCATCCTATGAGCCCCTTCTCTCCACCACACTCTTCTGCCATGATGTTTTGCCTCACCTTGAGCCCTGAAGAATGGAGCTAGTGGAGCTAGTTTTCTGTGGACTGAGACCTCTGAAACCATGAGCCCCAAATAAACTTTTCCTTCTCTGAAATTATCCTTGTCAGTCTTTTAGTCTCAGCAGCAAAACACTGACTAAAACACATGCTATCAATATGACTTATTGCTGTCGTAATGTTTGGCAGGTTTCTTTCTCATAAAAATACTCTTTTACCCTCTTCCCATACTATACTGTTTGTGAGGAAGTCAATATGCAACATCCCATACATAAGGAGTGGGGACTTAACACAAAAGGCAGGGTATTTGCATAAATAATGCAGAATTTATCTGTATGAGATGTCTTTTCTCTATTAATTTCTAAATTTTGGTTTATATCTGAATAGATTTATAAAAATTTATATCTGTATGTACTCAAATACTTATAATTATTTGGGGTCATAATTCAATAGCAATTTATTTTGTCACTAAAATTATTCCAGCTTTGGCTAGTGGGAACTCTTGAGGTAGTGCCTGTGTCCCCTTGACCATCATTGTGCTTTTGTTTCTTTCTTTCCTTTTTTTTTTTTTTTTTCTTTTTAAAGCACTCATTTGCTTTTTGGTACCAGACTCATCTTATGTATTTCCTCAATTCCTAGAATTGGGCATTTCTCCAAGGAAAATTCCTTTTATTGGAGAATAATACTAGAAGCCATATCTACATTCATTTCTACTGGGCTGTTGTTTCTTCCAGGCCTTGTAAGCTGACAAAGCAAGGAAATATATGTGTATATATTACCCTGTGGTTATATCCATCTATAAATATTTTTTTGCTTTTTTTATTGTTAAAAAAATTAAGTCTGTTAAGTATGAACACTACCATTTAACTATACCCCCAGCCCTATAAATATTTCTGTATGTTACCATCTGTCTATATGAAGCTAAACATAAGTTCATACTAATATCTCTGCTCTAATCCATTACCACATGAATCAATCTAGCCTATTTCCCTTATCTGTAAACTCCCTTTCCAACAGTGATAAATTTGGCTCCCACCATCTGGCATTCATTTACTTAATTCTTCAGTTCTGATATGCATGTAGAGTGGCATTAGACTTGTTAACCCATGCCTGTGTGGGAAACAGTCTTATTCACTAGAGGACAGGATATATATTTGGTTGCAGACTACTCATTTCCAGAGTTACTTAGGTCAGCACCTTTCTCCTATACTCTTTTTTAAAAAATTCTAGTTTGTTATATATGACAGCAGAATGCTTATTACAATTCACATTACACATATAGAGTACAATTTTTCATATCTTTGGTTGTATACAAAGTATATTCACACCATTTGTGTCTTCATACATGTACTTAGGGTAATGATGTCTATCTTATTCCACTGTCATTTCTACCCCTATACCCTCTCCCTTCCCCTTCACCCTACATTTTCCCCATACTCTTTTTTTTTTTTTTTAAGATGTTGATGGATCTTTATTTTATTCATATATTAAATGCGGTGCTGAGAATCGAACCCAGGGCCTCACACATGCCACTGAGCCACAACTCCAGCCCCTCTCCCATACTCTTGATTAGATTCTTCCATACATTTATATAGTTTTCTCACATTCTGCATACTATGCTGGGTCTTCCTGGTCACCTAAATGAATTTATAACATTTGCATACATTAAATTCACTCTCCTGCAAAGTTCTATAAGTTTTGACTTTATCCTTATTTTCCCCTGCTTTTTAACTAAACAATACATCTTAAGGAAAACAGTATGCTTTTCTTTTTCTTTCTTTCTTTTTTTTTTTTTTGGTACTGTGGATTGAACTCAGGGGCACTCAACCACTGAGCCACATCCCCAGCCCTATTTTGTGTTTTATTTAGAGACAGGGTCTCACCAAGTTGCTAAAACATTTTAGGAATTTTAGTGTGATCAAAATAACATTTTTTCTTTAATTAAGCCACAAAGACTATTTGAACACAATATGCTAATTGTTATAGGTTAAATACTGAATGTTATAGTATTCTATAACATTGCTGAGGCTGGTTTTGAACTTACGGACCTTCATGCACCACTGATTACAGGCATTTTTGGGGGGGAGATATATATTTATATATTTATATGTAATATATATGTATGTATATATATATAATTTATATATTTTTTTTCACAAAACTTTTTTACTTTGCCCTTACCTTTTTTATTTTTTATTTTTTTGTGGTGCCAGGGATTGAACCAAGGACCTCATGCCTACTAGCACTATACCACTGAGCTACATCCCCTGCCCTACCCTTCTAAAATTTTGATGAAATTTTGTGGACTAGGGAAATGAGCAATAGTAGTCTTAGTATTTTGAAGCTTTGGTTTTAGACACTGTATGTTATAGGATTCAGACTTTTGTATTTTTGCCTTAATAAGCAGTTCTTCCTTTCTTCCTTCTCTTTCCCTTCTTCTGCTTCCTTTTCACCCTCTTCTTCCTCTTCCCTATCCGTATCTTTTTCCCTTTTGGTGCTGGGCTTTGAACCCAGGGTCTTGTACCTGCTAATAAGCACATGCTCTACCAGGGAGCTACACTCCTAGCTCCTTTTCCCCATTAAGTTTCCATTTGCCGGTGTGGTTGTTTGCTCCTCGTTGCTTTTTTCTCCCTGGTTGGTCTTTTATGAACCCTTTGTGTTAGAAGCTTTCTGTGGTAATCCTTTGACTGCACATTAACAGAGTGCTCCACCAGGAAAGCAGTTTGGAAGCTCAGTATGTTTGATGGAGCTTCTCACTGTGGCCTGTACCCACTAGGCTGTTCTTTGTGTCATTGTCTTTGGATCTTTTCTCATCATCTTTTCTCATGGACTGGTCAGTTTCTTCAAGAATAGGTCTGGCTGCTAGGAGTTTGGGAGTGACTAGAAAAAGAAGGCAGGGAGCTCTCAACATTTAGTGTAGAAATCTCTCACTGTTTTCTGTATGTTACCCTTTCCCTTAAACTCCAGTGTCTTAGGTCAAGAGCTCTCAGTCTCCTGAGAATAAATCTGTATTCTTCTAATGGAAATCCTGAGAGCTGTATATGTTTAATTGCTCCTCCAAACTTCCTGTTTTTAAAGCCCATTTTCACTCCTACTTAACTGCTGCCACAGATTTCTGACCTTATTTTGGTGACAACAGGCTGTTTTTCTGCTTTCTTTTTCTAGGATTCTGCTTTCTTGGGTCTCATGAGTCAATTACCACTTGTCATCCAACTTTTGGCTTTCAGAATTTTATTGCTTCCTCTCCCTTTGCTTATCTTTGTAGATATTTGCCTTTAAATGAACAACATTTTACTAATGTCTACATTTAAGAGGGCTTTGGAAGGATTAGTGGCAAATGTGTGTGTTTAACCTTTATTATTATTAGTGGCAAATGTGTGTGCAACTATTTCTTTGTCTTTTTTATTCACTAAACTGTAGGGTTGATGAGATAAAAAACATCAGCCACATTCACCTTGGCCAAACCAATATCAGTCAAGGCCTGGCACTTTTTTTTTTTTTGGCCTCGATAATCTTTATTCAATTACTGTAGCAACTTCTGAACTGGTTTCTAGCTCCATATTTTTTTTTCCTTTTTAAATTTTTTTCTACATACTTGTACAGTAGGGTTAAATTAATCTAGTAATAAGCATGGAAAAATGAAATGTTCTTTGATAATAGGGATTGTGGAAATGTCTGCATCCATTTCTTTGCTCTTAGTGTTCTTGCCAGAGAAGAGGACCTCATGTGCAGGCCTGTGTCCATGTGGACCTTTTTTCACCCATGATTTCTGCCTGAGTGTACTATTATACCAGGCTAATAAGCAAGCATAACTTCTCAGCTTTAGGGCTAGCTCTGGTAGCACATGCTGCAGTCAGTGTTTGTATTTGGGTCCTAGGCATGGCTCTGATTGTCTTTTCAGTGTATTCCACTGTCTTTTCAATGCAGAATATTCTATTTGTTGGACTATTCTATTTGTGCCAATTGGTTATTTTAATAAGGAAAAACATTTTAGGAATTTTAGTGTGATCAAATATCATTTTTTCTTTAATTAAGCCATAAAGTCTATTTGAACACCGTATGCTATGCTAAGTGTTATAGGTTGAATACTAAATGTTATATGTTTTGTATTTTTAAGAGATAAAGATTGGAGATGTCTGTTTCTCCTCTTTCTTTCTTTCTTTTTCTTTTTTTTTATACCAGGGATCAAACCCAGAGAGACTTATCCACTGAGCCATATCCCTAGCCTTTTTATTTTTTTATTTGGACTCAGGGTCTCACTTAGTTGCTTAGGGCCTCGCTAATTTGGTGAAGCTGGTTTTGAACTTGAGATCCTCCTGCCTCAGCCTGCTGAGCTGCTGCCAATCCCAATCTAGCTGCCTTTTCTGAGTAGGTTTTTGGTAGAACTGTATCTCCATGCCTCTTTTGGTTAATATGTGCTAGTAATGTATTTATGATGTGCTACTCACTGTGTAATGTGGGGTGAATACACCAATAAACCATGCTAAGTTTCAATTCGGCAGAAGGCTTAGGTCAACAAAGAACATTACCACCCCTCCAAGGGCTCCTTTCAATGCTCTTCTAGTTATCCACTTCTCCAGGGTAACCACTAACTGGTGTGTTAGGTTTGTCTGTGTGTGTATGTGTGTTTTAATCTTTTTTTATAAATATAAACATTTATACTTTGACTAGTTTGATCAACATTATGTTTGTATGTAGTTACAATTTATTAATTTACATCATTGGATACTATTCCATTCTGTGAAGTTAAAACAATTTAGTTACCCATTCTACTATTGACAGGCACTTGAGTGATTTCCAGTTTTATGAATAGTGTTTCTTTGAACATCTTGTATGATTTTTTTAAACTTTCTTTTGTGGGTACGTGTGGTATAGGGTATGAACCCAGGGCTCCATGTATGCTAGGCAAGTGCTCTGCCATTGAGCTACACCCTCATCCCTTTTTATTTTTTATTTTGAGGGAGGATCTCACTGAGCTACTCAGACTAACCAGCGATCCTCCTGCATCAGCCTTCCAAGTAGCTTGGTTAACAGGTGTGCACCATCCTATTTGGCTATGCTTGTATAAAATCTTGATGTGGGCTAGAAATGTCCTTTAGTCAAGCCCAGGATCATTTTTGCTCTATTTTGAATTTATAAGTAGAAACAAATAATTTTTAATATTGTTCTTAAAATCTAAAAGAATTCTTGAATTCTTGAATGCCATTTATAGTTCATGCTTTATTGTGAAAATTTATTTTTCCAACAAAAGGGTTGGAAATGGGTTGCTCATGTATCATTTTAAATGGTGACTAATTAGGAGCTTGGTTTGCTTTCATGTTTCTGTTTTAGAGTTTAATGTATCTTAGTTGAAGATTTTATAGAGTTTTAAAAAATAGATTGTATTTACCACCTTCAAATTTACCTTATAGACTAGATTTTACATAGCTACTATTTTTAATATTATTTACTTTGTAAACAAAAGATGTACAGTTTCTGCTATCTTGTCAAATTCAGGGGAACAAACCAGTGACGAGTCTCCATTTCAACCTTTCTTGCTTTAGGACTTTTAAATTTTTTTTTTTTTTTTTTCCCAAGTAGCCCTTGAGGTCTGAAGTAAGCCTGATTTTTTTTTTTTTTTTTAATGGAACCAATTAGAAAAGGATGGACTCAAGGACACAGTCTGGTTATTAGCTTGAATGCTATTAAAAGATGCTATGTTCAGTGGCAGAGAGATCTGCTATTTCCTATTTAAAACATTCCGGCAAGTGTCTCTTTATTTCCTCAGTTTTTGGAAAATCATGACCCACTGAGGTCAAACCATTAACCTGGAAGGCTCTTGATTGCAGGTTTTACTGAAGCTTGGTGCCAGGAAACATTGGGGACCATTTCCTTGAAGGTATTTTGGTGGAGCTATCAGTGATAGAAATACTTGGATGTAAGGTACAGATCCCAAAGGTTGGCAGGTTAACAAATTTCTAATGCTGCTCAAACATCTCACAGTGCTAATACCATAGCCATAGTTGGCTAATTTATTATCTTCATGGATGTGGAGTCATTTCTCCAAATGCCTTGGCTAAGTTGAGGTTGGAGGAGATGCATGCCTACTATGTTGTTACCTTCTTTTCTTTCTTGTTAATTTGAACCTAAAATAAGGAATAGAAAGTTAAGGAAGACAATCAGAATGATGATCATAGTTCACAGGATTTGCTTTCTCATCTCTAAGGACTTATATAAATACTGAGAATATTTTCTCTCCTGCCAAACCAAGTGTTCATCAGTTGTATTTATGTTAACAGTGACAACCACAAAAATCTTTAAATAGAAAGCTTTACAAACTAATGGGTTTTCTAAGAGGATTTACTGCAATATTGTTTTTTTCATATGTTGTGTTGATTTAAAAATCATTCTAATTACTTGATTTTCCTCTGTTTGGGTGAATTTTAATATTTTCTTATTTTCATTTTGGCATTAAGAAAATTCGTATTTATCTTTTCTTTCTAACATGAGTGACACTATTAGGGATTGTCTAAATTCAGTGTATTTTTTCCCCCCTAGTACGGGAATTGAACCCAGGCTGCTCACTGAGCTACATCCATAGCCCTTTTTATCTTTTGAGACAGGCTGCCCTTGAACTTGTTATCCTTCTGCCTTAGCCACTGGGATGTTGATGGGATCAAAATCCTTTCCTTTTTGTTGAGGGGCATAGTTATTAACTTAGCAAGATATCATAATTTGGAGTAGTTAATTTTGGGTTTTGTTTTAAGTAAAATTTATATAATATAGTTTTCCTTTTTCAAAATTAAGAAATACTCTTACCCTGTTTTGGGGGGCATAAAATTCACATACCATAAAAGTATTCTACCACTCAGCTACATCCCCAACCCTGAAATATTCTTTTGTTTTTTAATTTTTTTTTTTTTTAGTTGCATGTGGTTTATGTGGTGCAGAGGATTGAACCCAGTACCTCACACATGTGAGGCGTGTGTTCTACCACTGAGCTACAACCCCAGCCCCCTGAAATAATCTTTTAAAAGTGTAAAGTTAACTGGGCCTGGTGTAGTGGCATGTGCCTGTAATTCCAGCAATTTGGGAGGCTGAGGCAGGAAATTTAAGTTTAGCAATTTAGTGAGGTCCCAAACAACTTAGTGAGACCCTGGCTCAAAATAAAAAATAAAACAGGCTGGGAATGTAGCTCAGTGGTAAAGCGCCCCTGGGTTTATCCTCAATACCACCAAAAGAGAAGCATAAAGTTAGCCAGATTTGGCATTGCATGCTTATAATCCCAACTACTCAGGAGGCTGAGGCAGATCACAATTTTAAAGCCAGCCTGGGTGATTTAGGGAGATCTTGTAGATCTTGTAGCTCAGTAGTAAAGAGTACTTGCCTACTGTGTGGGAGGATCTGGGTTCAATCTCTGGTTCCAATAAATAAACAACAAAAAAAAAAGCATGTACAGTTCAGTTTAGTAATTTTTGTTATATCCACAAGGTTGTACAGTTATTACAGCTGTCTAATTTAAAAACTTTTTTCGTTTTTATCAGGGTCTCACTATGTTGCATAGAACTCTCAATTCTTCTACCTCAGGCTCCTCGGAAACTGAGATTATAGGTGTGAGCCACAGCACCCAGCTCTCAAAACATTTTTTATCACCCCAGCTGGGTGTTGTAATTACAAATATCTGTAATCCCAGTGACTAGGAAAGCTAAGGCAGGAGGATCAGAAGTTTGAGGCCAGCTTCAGCAATTTAGCAAGACTCTGTTTAAAAAAAAAAAAAAAAAAAAATTTAAAGAGCTGGGATGACCCCCAAAGAAACTCAGATCTATTAGCAGTTAGATGCTTTCTTTCTATTCCACTTTGTCAGAACTTGGCAACATCTGATCTTTCTCTATGGATTTTTGCATTTTTTGAAAATGTTATATAAATGGAAGAGTACAGCATATGGTCTTTTTTACTAGTGACTTCTTTCTCTTAGTACAGTGTTTTCAAGATTCGTTTATGTATTGGGTTCATAGCATGTATTAGTAGTTTGTACTTTTTTGGGCTAAAAAATGAAATATACCACATATTATTTATCCTTTGACGTTTTGGCTACTATGAATAATGCTGCTGTAAATTTTCATGTGCAAGATTTTGTGTGAACATGTTTTCATTTCTCGTGTGTGTGTGTGTGTGTGTGTGTGTGTGTATGCACCTAGGAGTAGATTTGCTGGGTCTTATTGTAACTCTGTTTTAACTTTTTTGAGAAACTGCCAAACTTTTCTATAGCAGCTGCACTATTTATATCTCACCAGCAGTGTATTAAGGTTCCACTTTTTCCATATAGGCAGCAACATCCTTATGGTCTTTTTTATTTGAGCTGTCTTGTGAAATGATAAGGTTTTGACTTGAATTTCCCTGATTACTTACTGATTTTGAGCATTTTATGTCTATTGACCATTTGTGTATTCTCTTTGGAGAAATATCCATTCTGATTCTTTGTCCATTTTTAAATAGGGTTGCCTTTTTATTGCTGAGTGTAACTTACTTTGTCAAAATTAAATAAAATATAATCCCCTAATTTATAGCAATTTAGTAGAAAACGGGCTGGAACTCAGTGGTAGAGCACTTGCTGGGCACATGCAAGGCCCTGGGTTCCATCCAGAGTGGGGAAAAGCATTTAACAGAGAACTGTTTTTGAATGGGAAGAATTTGGGGATGTTAGGGTGACACGATTTATAGTTACATTATATACAATAAAGAATTTATAGTCTTCACAAACATTGTGGCTCTTTTTGAATAACAGTAAAATTGCATACTCAGTTGTTTATCTAAAGGAATGTGCTTGTTACCTCCTGGTAATTATACCGTCTCCTTTGGTAGGATTTAGAGTATACAGAAGTAGTGGGTTGCTAATGAAAGGTTTAAAAATTACATTTTAAGGTGAAAGTTTTACAAATTGTAGAATTTAAAATGGTAATTAACTTTTAAAACTAGAGTTTAGGCATTGACCCAGGATTTTATGAGATTTATTTTAAGTTGGCAACTTAAAGAAGGGACTTGAAATTGCAAGAATTATTTATTTACTTATTTTGTAGTACTGAGGATTGAAGCGTTGTACCACTGAGCCATTAGGGATTGATCATTGATAGCTGAGTGAACTGCAGAGAGGCGGGACTTCAACTGAAGGAAATAGTTCAGTGGTAGTGTACCCTGGAAGGTTTATCTTTTCCCTGTACCACCCATCCCCCTTCCTGGTCGCCATGACCTCAGCAGCTTTTCTCTGCCACACCCTTTGCTGTGCTATTTCTGTCTTGGAGCCAGCCAACCATGGACTGAACCTGTGAAACATGAGCCAAAAGAAATGCTTTCTCCTCTAAGTTGTTCTTGTCAGATGTTTTGGTCACAGCAATGAAAAACTAACATGTGTTGGTACCTATCTTGGAGCATATTATTTATGGGGTTGTTTGTTTGATTTTCAGTAGTGGGATTTGAACCCAGGGCTCTGCACATGCAAAGCAGGTACTCTACCACCAAGCTACATCCCCAGCTCTTTTTATTTTATTTTTTATTTTGAGACAGAGTCTTCTCATGTTGCCCATGCTGGCCTCAAACTTGAGATCTTCCTGCCTCAGCCTACTGAGTTGCTGGGATTTAGGTATGCGCTGCTGTGCCCAGCTTGTATTTAGTAAGATTTTTTTGTTGTTGTTTTTTTCCCATTCTTAGTAAATATAGAGAATTGAAGAATGACTTTTTAGTGCCTATAGGTACTGACATTTGATGCAGTTATAAATTGTTGCCCCTTATTGAGCACTAATCCTAGGCTTGGCACTGCTGTTGCTCAAAAACAGCTTGTTTCTAAACTGAAGATTATCTTTAAAACTTCTTAGGGGAAGGTGGTAGTAAAACCTTCTTGCTGGGGTGGGAACTCAAGTACAAATTAAAGCCTGTGGTATAAATGTCTTTAAACTTGTTAAATTCAGGTTTGTTTCTTTTAGAACTAGAACTACACACTGGAGATTTTTTTTTTTTTTCTTTTGAGAAAGGATCTCACTATATTAATCAAAATTGCCTCTATCTCTTGGGCTCAAATGATTCTCTAGCCTCAGCCTCCTGAGTTGTTGGGAATATAGGCATGTACCACTGTACCCTGGCTCTTGGGGGGTCTTTAAAAGATCATATTTATTTTTAATAGCAGTAGTAGTTGGATGCAGAGGAAATGAGAAGGGTGAGAATCCTTTATTTTATTTGCAGGCTTAATCTTGAGTAGCATTTGTTGGTAAATAAATATTTTTTAAAATTTAGAGTAAAGCTGGGCATGGTAGTACATCCTGTAATCCCAGAGACTGTGGCTGAGGCAAGAGCATCCCAAGTTCAAGGCCAACCTGGGCAACTTAATGAAACTTCCTCTTAAAATAAAAATAAAAAGGGTTGAGAATGAAGCTCAGTGTTAGAGCGCACCTGGGTTGAACCTCAGTACTGTGTGGGTTTGGGTATGGGGGGTGGGATTTGAAGGTGATCAAGGCCAAGAGGTACAACTATAGATTATGATATATCTAAAGTGGGAACATAGAAAAGAAAGTAAAGTAATAATGTAGAGTGCAGTAAAATGAAAGGCCACCTGAATTTTAAGATGATTATTGTTCTTATTTCAGTGATAGAGACAAAGGTAGTTACAGACAATTTTGTATTAAACTCAGTATTTTCTATTATGTGTAAGCAGTTGAATAATTCTGTTTGGAAAAAGTAGTGCCATAATCATAGTAGAGGGGCTGAGGTTTAGCTTAGTGGTAAAGCTAAGTGTTTGGCTTAGTGCCTAGCATGCTCTAGGCCATGGATCAATTTCAAGCCCCAGAACCACAATAAATAATTAATGAAATTAATTAATTAATTAAAAGTAGAGTTAAGTAAAATTGGTCAAATTTTAACAAAAATATGATGAAAAGAATCCAGTCCCCAACAGCTAGTATCACAGTTATCCTGTAGCACTTTGCACTGAGAACAGAAATTCCTATTGCTTTTAGACCTGCCTCTTAGAGGATCACCTACAATTCAGCTTCTGTGACTGTTAAGATGGACTGGGGTAGGCTCCTACTGATCTAATTGATATGAGACTGTGAGCCTTTCCAACTGCAACCTAAAGTGACAATGATATACTTAATTCTCAGAGCTCTGAAGAGAGGCTGAAGAGATCCTTGACCTCTGGAAGTGTTCCCAGACACAGAAAAAGAAAATCTTAAAAAATAATTTTTTGAGTTGTGTTTAGGTGGTGCACACATGTAATTCCAGTTGCTTGAGAGGTTGAGGCATGTGAATGGCAAGTTCAAGTCCAACCTCAGCAAATTAGCAAGACTGTTTCAAAAATTAAAAGGGCTCGGGGTATAGCTTAGAGCTAGAGTGGCCTTGGGTTCAATCTCCCAGTAGCATTAAAAAAAAAGGAACCAGGTAAATAATTCATTGCCCGCTCTAGTTTTACTATACACATTCCCTCTCCTTTATTAGTGAGTACCTGACCTATGGTTCCCAAAGTGTAAAAATGTGTATGTTTAAGATTTTAGGGGATGGGCGCTGTGGCGCACACCTCATCCCAGTAGTTCGGGAGGCTGAGGCACGAGGATCCTGAGTTCAGAGCCAGCCTCAGCAAAAGTGAGGCCCCTAAGTAACTCAGCAAGACCCTGTCTCTAAATAAAATACAAAATAGGGCTGGGGATATAGCTCAGTGGTTGAGTGCCCCTGAATTCAATTTCCGATATAAAAACAAAAACAAAGCAATTTTGATGTCCAGCAAGTTATCATTGAACATAATAGGGATCACTAAGTATCTTTTTTAAAAAGGTCATTGCTCCCCCCCCACACACACATTATAGTTTTATTTTTAAAAACAAGTCTAATTTTAGCACCAAAATTATAGAAGTAAGCCAGAGTGGGAAGGTGAGGTGAGATCTTGGGATCACCCCAGTGGTATAGAGCCTCCACTATTATCATAGAGTCATAATGTTTTATTTTTTGTGCTGGGGATTATTGAACCCAAGGGTGCTCTTCCACTGGGCTACATCTACGCCAGTCCACCCGCCCCCGCCCCAGTCCTTTTAACTTTTTATTTTGAGATAGGCTCTCACTAAGGTGTTGAGGGTCTTGCCAAAGTTGCTAAAGCTGGCCTTGAACTTGGAATCCTTCTCCCTCAGTCTCCTGTCATTGGAATTACAGGCATATGCTACTATACCCAGCTTGTTTTTCCTTTTTTAAAAGATGGAAATATTTTTACATGATTTTAAAGTAATGATTTTTAATGGAGCAATCTTTCTTTTTTCCTCACCAAAGAGAAAATTGGGGTTTCTGAGAATGTTGGAATTTCTTCGATCTGTTATCTGTTACTGTGATGGCCAATGATCAAATTTCACATTACCAGGTTGCTAGGAGACTGGCAGCATATCTTATAGACACAGGCATGTAAAACCTCTTTAGTCTTTGAACATCTGTATTTCTTAGAATTGCCATGTTTCCTTTCTGAAACCTAAATTATACAGAGGAAACATGATTACTTTGACCTAGATCAGGAAATATAAAACAGGTCAGAAATCAGACAAATCTTAAATAAGGGACATTCCTGGCTGCCTTACAGTAAGGTAACATTTTTGGAAAGCTGTTTTTGCTTCTGTTCTTGTGGCTGGTACTTTTGTTGCTGAGTTTTGTGACCTTCCCTTGGCACAAGAGTGGTTATTGGGGGAGCTGAGAATTCCCTTTTGAGGGCTTCAGATTATATTAAAGTCACTAATACAGATAAATCATGGTTCAGGAACTTCATCAAATAATCACTGGTTTGGCATCCCAAGAATGTTTGACTTTCCTATAGCTATTTTGCTCTTACACTTTCATTTATAAGAAAAAATTATCTTAGGTTATAACACAATTATTTGGAGAGTGCCTTCGATTTAGATTACTAGGACTCAAAAAATATGCCCAAATGATGTATGCTGATGAGAACAAAGTATGATAATTCATTTGAAGTTGAATGCTTTGCAATAGTAATTGGAAAAGTTTGTTGGGAATCTGGTTTTTAATAGCATGGGGCGTAGAGATTGAGATGGCTAATTAGAATTTAATGGATTAGGGAGCTCTGCTTCATGTTATGACACCTTAGGTCTTGTTCTGTCTCAGTCTGTGATAGAGTTAGTATAACACTATTGATTCGAAGTGGTGTGTGTTTTGTAAGTATCTCAGTTGACTCTATACATTATGATACTGAAGCCAGGGCCAGACCCCTAAATTAGTTACATCAATGAATATTTGTTAGTACTTTACAGATTGGCTCCCAGTTCCAGCAAATTCATCTTTTAAATAAATATGGGCTGCAAATCACACTGGAAAAATTAAAAGAAGTCTTTTTTCTATGATGGAAACTTGGGTAGACTGTCCATACCAGCAACAGCAGGCAGACACTTTCAGTATGTTATTTAAAATAACTGAAGAAGGGCTGGGGTATTTACTTAGTGGTAGAACATGTGCTTGGCATGCCCAAGGCCCAGAGTTCGAACCCCCACACTAAAAATATAAATAACATTAAAATAACGTACCAGAAAATTTGGCTATTAAGAAAGTTGCTGAGATGGAGAAAAGGGAGATGTCTAAACAGAGGTTAGAATTTTATGTTTTTTGGGCTGGGGATGTGGCTCAAGCGGTAGCACGCTCGCCTGGCATGCGTGCGGCCCGGGTTTGATCCTCAGCATCACATACAAACAAAGATGTTGTGTCCGCCGATAACTAAAAAATAAATATTAAAATTCTCTCTTATTTAAGATTTGATTTCTATGTGTAAACTGAATAAAATGATAAATGTTGGTTTTCCTTGATTTGTGTTTGTCCTAACAAATTATTTTTCTAACTATAAAATTATATAAGTGATAAATGTTCATCAGAAAAATAGAACATACGTATAAACAACAAAAAGGAAAAAATGCTGTACTTCCATTGCTTAGAGATAATAGTGTTGAATTGTAGATGTCCAGCATTCTAGATATTCTTTGCATTATGAATCAGTCTTCTGTGTGTGTGTAGTACTGAGGATTGATCCCAGGGCCTTGCACATATTAAGCAAGCACTCTTAAGCTACACCCACAGACCTTTAACATTTCTTTTGTAATTTTCTTATTTTGAGACAGTGTTTCACTTAGTTGCCCAAACTGGCCTCAAACTTGAGATTCCCCGGCCTCAGCCTCTCAAAGCTGAGATTACAGGCATGCACCACATACCCGGTTTATATCTGTCTTTAAAAAATAAATTATTTGATGTATCCTCTTTGGTAAATTTAGCTTTTTTCTTTTTTTTTTTTTTTTTTCATGCAACGGTTTGAATATCTGTCTTAGTTGTCAAATCTTTTTTTATTTTTCATGACTGCCTAATAGTCCTTTGTGAAAAGTACTATAGTAAATTCTCTAAGATTGGAATTTAGATTGCTTCAATTTTTTTGCTGCAATAACATTTTTATCTAACATTTTCTCTTTGATTAATTCCATAAAATAATTTCCTGGGAGTAGAATATATTTTTTAAAGGATTTGCACATTTTAAGGCTTTGAAACATACCACCAGCTTTCCAGAAAGGCTATTCCCATCTTCAGGTTCTCTTCTCTCTAATTATTTTTATATGTGCATTAATATCTGAAATTTTTATAGTTGCAGAATGAAGAAGAGCCTGGGGAACCTGAACAGGCTGCAGGTGATGCTCCACCGCCTTATAGCAGCATCTCTGCAGAGAGTGCAGGTAGGTAATGGGGCAAGGTGGTTACTGAATTCTTAAATAAAATACACTTAGACCTTGTCTAGTATATGTTTATTGCTATTTGCCTTTGCATCAGCTTTTCTTAAGTTATCCTTGGCTTTATTTTTAGTTTGTAGTCAAAGATGAAAAAAATTCGCTTTACAAACTGAAAAACAGATAAAAGCCCATTTCATTGTGGCTTTTGTATAGAGCTTAATTTTATTCCAGCTGACTCTTGAAATTTAAAAAAGTAGAAAATGAGGAATTGGGTGATCACTTTCAGTTTTAGGATTGAATTCTTCATTAGCTGTACTGGTACTTATAGCCAATAATACCTGATACTTATAGCCAGTAATACCAATAATATAGTAATATACTGTATTAAATGTATTTTATGCTAGTAAATCCTTAATGAAGAAAACTAGAAATCTTCAAACCCTTTCATTCCATTTTGCTTCTCATAGCTTAAACTTTCTTTGCTTAGTCTTCTCATGCCAAATTATCTGTTATGTATGTGTGGACAAGTTGGGGAAGGAGAAAGAAAATGTCAGTAATTGATGTCTTTTGGTAACTAGTTTCTGAATACCAGTTCTGCTCTAATTTTTCAAAGTTGACCAGTTTTGATAGAAACTCTTCCATATTCTCTAAAACAGAACTATGGTAGAGTGGCATACACATGACCCATGTGCCACGACTGAATTCAGCCTGCTTCCAAGATAGATACTATAGGTGAATTGGGACATCATTGAACCTGCAGAGCTCAGACACAGCCTCATTTCAATACAGCAGTTTAGGCAGTTATTGTCAGTTGATATAAGATTGATAATCTCTGTGTCTCTGAGGTTGCCATTATAGTTACACAAAACAGGTCAGTCATTTCTCTGTTCTGTCCTCAGTCTCTGAACTCTTTGTAGTTCTATTGCCTTTTACTAGTTATGATTCTTTCATTTGTAAATACCTGGAAACCAATCCTGCTAATATAAGGTTTTGGAAAATTTCTAGATTATTTTCTAGAACCAAGTTAAGCCTGGAACATCAAGACTTGGAAAAGAAATCATAATGCCATCATCCTTTTTTCTCTCTAGACCATAAATTCTGGTCTTCCATTAAATCACAGCTCATTAAATTAATAAGAATTTTTTATTAATGATAAAAGTCCGTTATGTTTAGCTAGCCCAAATCATCAGAATGTGATTTTTTTTTTTTTTCCTGAATAGTATCTGAGTTTCTGTCTTCTGTGTTGTAAAACTTTAGACCATTTTAGATAGAACTCTCTCAAACACTTCTCGGTCTTACTTACATCTTATATTCTTTGTTTAAATTTTTCTATATGGTTTAGGGATTACAGTTAGAAACAGTCTCTGGTAGATGTCCTAGTATTGTGATGGCTTCAATGAGGTTTATTATTATTATTATTATAGAGGGAGATTCATTATATAAAATAGTGGGGTTCATTGTAAGATATTCATACAGGTACTTCATTGAGATTTATAGAACTTTGTGATTAAAGAATAGGTTCTCCATATTTGTCTCTCCCCCACCCCATTGTTAGATGATATACCTTGTTGCCACCAGCTTGAGGTCCTTTCACCTCTTTCTCATGTGTTTGTTTATCTGACTGTGGGCCTGAACAGTAAATAACAAAGCTTCTTAAGACTGTGTATAAAGTCAAGGTAGACTGTTTCTGGAATACAGGCCTGATGAACTCTCTCTTAAATATATAGTCTTTGGGGTTTGTGGTATTTCATCTTAATACTCGGGCCTTGAAGCTAAGCATGGTAGTGCACACCTGTAATCCCAGCAACTCAGTGGGCTGAGGCAGGAGGACCACAAGTTTTGAGGCCAGCCTCAGTAACTTATCAAGGCCCTAAACAACTTAGTGAGACCTTGTCTCAAAATTTAAATAAAATAAAGGACTGGAGATGTGGCTCAGTGATTAAAGTACCCCTGGGTTCATCCCAACTACCAAAAAAGAGAGGGGTGAGGCGGGGAGGGAGCGAGCTAGCTTAATATTCAGGCCTTGAAAATAAAGAGAAGGAAGGAAGCAGGGAGGGAGGAACTTACTTCCTACATCTCTAGATCTTTTTAGTTCCTATTAAATGAAGTGTCAAGAAAATGTGTTTATTTGTAGATTGTGAATTATACAAGAATATCAATTTTTTAATGATTTGAGCAAGAGTTTTCCTTTTTGAAAAAAGGAGACCTTTAACATAACCTTTCTCTCCTTGTTGAAGGGGCCTTTCTTTTTTTTGAGATGAATGTTAACTATTCATACCTATTAGTCCATTTATGAAAAAATGATTAAAGACTGGAGGGCATATGTACGTGTTGATGGGGGAAAAAGCACAAGTCATTATTAGGTATACTCACTTAACCTATTGTTACTTTATTTTGTAGTATGTTTTTTTAAAAATGACATTTTAAAAAAATGACTATGCCAGCAGATTAAAGTTTTTGGTTTTTGTAATATCTTCATATAACTAGGTTAAAAGAAAAATAAATTATATATGGAGTATTTATAATAAATGATGTACATACATGTGTTTTTTTATATTTTGTTATGTGTGTATGCACATGAATAGTTATTTTAATGTGGAACAAAGTGAGCTTTTTTTTTTTTTTAAGTAAACTCTTTTTTTAATAATATTTATTTTTTAGTTTTCGGCAGACACAACATCTTTGTTTGTATGTGTTGTTGAGGATTGAACCCGGGCCGCACGCATGCCAGGCGAGCGCGCTACCGCTTGAGCCACATCCTCAGCTCCTTAAGTAAACTCTTTAAACTGGATTACATGGCAGTTTCTATTTAATTTTCATGACCTTTTTTTGTTTTGTTTTGTTTTTTTTTTTTTTTTTTTTTTTTTTTTTTTTGGTACTGGGTATTAAGCCCAGGGTACTGAGCTATATCTCTAGTCTTTTCTGTTTTTTATTTTGAGACAGGGTCTTGTTAGGTTGCTGAGGCTGGCCTTGAACTTGCTGTCCTCCTGCCTCAGCCTCCTTAGTTGCTGGGATTACAGACATGTGCTACCACAACCAGCCTACATTTTCTTTTAAAAGTTTTATTATTTTGCTTCTCACATTAAGATCTGCATTCCATCTGCAGTTGATTTTTCTATATAGTATAAAGTAATGTGCAAGATTAATTTTGTTCTAGTTTGGACATCTATTTGGCTTCAGCACTGTTATTGAAAAGACCATCTTTCTCCACTCTTCTGTAGTATTACCATTGTTCTAATTCAGGTGACCATATTTGTGTAGATCTCTTTATGCCTCACTATTGTGTTCTTTGATTTATTTATCCTTGAGTATCCTGCTGTTTTATAAATTTGATGTCTGATTATGGGTCCCTCAGCTTTAAATTTTTTTTTATTTTTTATTTTTTTTTTTGTTACTGGGGATTGAACCCAGGGTCTTGTGCATGCTTAGCAAGTGTTCTGAGCCACAGTGTCAGCCCTGTGCACCCATTCAATTATTATTATTATTTTTTTTTAATACCAACTCCTTTAATGTTTTACTTTGGAGATCGGGTTTGCTAAGTTGCCCAGACCAGCCTCAAACTTGATGATCCTCCTGCCTCAGCCTCCAGAGTAGCTTGGCTTACAGGTTTGAGCCACTGTACTGGGTTCCTTCCGTTTTTTAGCTTTTCATAATTGCTTTGACTATTCTTGACCTTTTATATTTCCATGTATATATTTTTTTCAATTTATTTTTTTTTAGGTAGATACAATATCTTTATTTTTTATTTTTTTTATGTGATATTGGGGATCGAATCTAGCATTCCACGCATGCCAGGCGAGCATGCTACTGCTTGAGCCACATCCCCAGCCTCCATGTATATTTTAGAATCAGGTTGTCAGTTTCCATAAAATGGACAAAACAAAAGCCCTGCTAGAATTTTAGTTCATATTACACTGTATTTGTGGATCAGTTTGAAGAGAATTAACATCTTTGTATATAATGTTGTCTTCGAGTTTATGAACATGATTTATTTATTAAGACCTTTAACTTCTTTCCATATTTTGTAGGTTTCATTGTAGAAGGTCCTGCAAGTTTTTATTCTATTTATTTTTAGGTGTTTGATACCTATTGGTGCTATTGTAAATGATTTCATTTTCTATTTGTTGCTGGTATATACAAATATGATTCATGTTTTATATTAACTGTATATCCAGAGACTTTGCTAAATTCTCATATTTTAATAGTTTATAGATAATTTTGGATATTCTACATATGCAGTAATGTCATCTGTAATTGACAGGGTTTTTTTTTTTTTTAATTTTTAAATCTTTTTTTTTCTTTTTCTTGTCATATTGTACCAGCCTAGGACTTTTAAGAAATGTTTAGTTAGAAGAGGTAATAGTGCATAATTTTGTTTCATTCTCTAATCTTAGGAAAGAAAACTTTTAATAATTTATCATTAACTATGATGTTCACACTTTTTTTTTTGGTAGAGATTTGTGACCAGATTAATGAAGTTTTTTTTTTTTTCTTGTTTTACTAAGTGTTTTATGGATGAATTTTATCGAATACCTTTTATGCCTATGTCATGATAGTAGAATATTTTTCCTTTTTTATTAATGATGTGCATTATGTTGATTCACCATTATAGTAATAGATTACAGTAAAATTTTGAAAGTTAATTATAATTAAATTAAAAATGTTTAAAACTTGATGAATGGTAATATTTTTTCAAATTTTTAAATTTTTTGGAAGAATTATGTAGAAATTTAATCCACTTACAGCTATATATTTTCTGCTTGTATTGGATCTTTCATAATAGAGGTCAATGAGAATGGAGGTGCAGTGTTAAAAAGAGGAAATGAAAATTTTAATAGAGATAAGTAATTGTTCTGTTACTGAATTAGTTAGCTTAATTAAGCATACCGAAGGAAATAATATGTGGTAAAAAATCATGTGAAAGAGTTAAAGTACCAAAATAAGAAATGAATTTTAAGCTTTGGCTTTTTTTTCTTTCCAGTTGATTTACTCGTTGTTAATAGGAGGAAACCACAATACAGATTTATATATACACATGTGAAGTATTTTTAGCTGAACTGTTTTCCTTATTCTACTATTAAACTTACTTGCCTTTTGAGAACCTACACGATGGCGTTCTCAAATAGTGTTTGAAAAGCAGTTGGAGGGGCTAGGGATGTGGCTCAAGCGGTAGTGCGCTCTCCTGGCATGCATGCGGCTGGGGTTCGATCCTCAGCACCACATACAAACAAAGATGTTGTGTCCACCGAAAACTAAAAAATAAATATTAAAAAATTCTCTCTCTCAAAAAAAAAAAGCAGTTGGAAATAAGGGTCCAAAGTGAGTCTAGATTTCAAATAACTGAGAATTGAATAAATTTAAAAATCATCCGTAGTCTCTTACGTTCTTTTTTTTTTGGTACTGGGGATTAAACCCAGAGGCACTCTACCACTGAGCCATATCCCCAGCCCTTTTTATATTTTATTTAAAGATAGGGTCTTGCTGAGTTTCTTAGAACCTCACTAAGTTGCTGAGGCTGGCTTTGAACCCTCCATCCTCCAGCCTCCTGAGCTGCTGGGATTATAGGTGTGCACCGCTGCACCCAGCTCTTAACATTCATTTCTAAAAGTCTTGGGGTTTTTTTGTTTTGTTTTTTTGCAGTACTGGAGATTGAACCCAGGGCCTCAGGCTTACTGGTCAAGCGCTCTACCACCCAGCCTTACATGTATTTCTTGATTCAGTTATTCTATATGTATCTTAAGAAAAGAATGGATTTTATTTGCCACAATTAATGGAAATCCTTTTATTCCTTTAGTTCAGCGACTCATCAGACAACGTGACTTTTTTTTTCCTGCAGCCTATTTTGACTACAAAGACGAATCTGGGTTTCCAAAGCCCCCATCTTATAACGTGGCTACAACGCTGCCCAGTTATGATGAGGCTGAAAGAACCAAGGCTGAAGCTACCATCCCTTTGGTCCCTGGAAGAGTAAGTGTAGTTTGCCATTCTGACACATGATGGACTGTTTTATGGGAATTGTTATTTTCATTATCCAATTTTGTTATTCCTTGGGATAGTATTGATTAGTAAAAGCATAGCTAATTTTAAACAAGTACGTTTTCTTTTGGGATAATGAATATTTCTTCCTGAAAAATAATAAGTTATAGAAGAATGAATGAGCAGATAATCAATCACTACAAAAGTCAGCTTATTTTTTCTGTCTCTAAAACTGCTGCCACAGCTTTCTTAAGTCTCTGAGGGTGATTGAAACATCTTGGAGCAGGAGCTGATTTAGGAAACACTCCGACTGCCTTGATTCTGCACAGTTAATAGATTGGTGTTAGGTAGGTAGTAGCTAGGGAGGTCTATAGAAAGAAGAAATATGTGCAAGTTCATAGAATTGAACTTCCTCTAGTAGTCCAGATAATACCATTTGTGGGGGTATAATGAGTTCAGATCTCATCTAGCCTGATGTTGATTCATGAGAATGAGATAAGCCAGCAGAGATTTTAGGGTACTCTTGGCTCTTGATGTTTTTGTAAGCAGTATACATATAGTTTCATAAATATTCATGCAGGTCAAGATCATGCATGTAGAACCTTGGGCCTCATATTAGGAAAGTTGGGGCAATCAGGGTTTCAGGGTCTAGGCCTGGCAAGAAACTGGAGGGAGTGGTAAAATAAGAAGAGAAGTCCAGCTAGGCATAGTGGTGCACACTTTTAACACTAGCTACTTGGGAAGCTGAGGCAGGAGGACTGTAAGTTAGAGGCCAGCCTCAACAACTTAGCAAAACTCTGGCTGGGGGTAGGGGTGGGGTGGGGTGGACACCCGGAACAGCTGAAGGTTGAAGCTCAGTGGTAGAGCACCCAGTGTGTTCAATCTCTAGTAGTGGGGGAGGGGCAGAGAAAGAAGTTCCCCTGACTTTAGGATAGTGGGCTGTTTATAGGCTGTGCCTGCTATAAGGAGTGGAGCTCCTAAAACCACTGCTTGAAAGAAATCAGTAAAAGCTGATCCTACATGATAAATGCATTCAGATCTTGTTGGTGCTAAGGAAAAACTTAAGAACCCTTGTGGAGTTTATTGTCTAAACACAAAAAACAGTCCTGACCTGCCGTATTTACTGGAAGCAAAAAATGTGTTTGGTACTGTGCTTGGTGCTTTTATATATTTTGTATATTGTTTTCAACCCTCAAATAACCTCTCAAAGTAGATAGTATATTATCTTCATTGTATTGATGTAAAAATTTAGGTCCAAAGAGATGAACTAACTTGCCTGAAGTCATTTGGCTAATAAGTAGCAGAAGTGAAAGTCAACCCTAGATATTCTAGACTCCAGAGTCCTTCCTAGTATGTTCAGTGTACTTTACAAACCTGTTGGAATAGATGGTAACTAGAGCACTCTGGAGATGATTAATACCATTTGTGGGGGTATAATGCTAGACTGAGGCATTTAAAATTTGTATCTGGCTCATCTGGAGTCCACTTCAGAATTCTTTTATTTGAAAAGTATGCATAGTTAAGAGCTTTTTTTGGGGGGTGGGGTATAATATTGGGGATTGAACCCAGGGCCTCACACATGCTAGGAAAGCACTCTATCACTGAATTACACCCCCACCCCCTTATTGGAGACTGGATATCTCTCCCAGTCTGTCCTTGAACTTGGAATCGTCTTGCCTTATTCTTCCTAGTAGCTGGTATTATAGGAATGTACCTCTATACCCAGCCTAAGAGTTTCTTAATGCTGTCTTATTCAGGAGATATGCATAGATCACTTTTTTGTATAAGGTGCTACATATTCTGTAGTGGATGAGTAAAGAGCTTTGTATATATTAGGATACAGAGCTTAAAATCCAGCTAGGTTAAAAGGCCCACAGATATTCGTATCTACTCTGAGATGAGCAATGAGCATCAAGAATTGACTTTTTACTAGGTTATCATGGCGAAAGATGGGATTTGTAGTAGGCCCAGAGTTTTGATGAATTAAGAGCATTCCAGAGGGGAAAAAGCCCAGAAAGCAGATGTAAATTTAACCCAGTATAAGGGGCAGTTTTGTGGATGTAGTCATTGGGTTTTTCATGAGCAAGGACCTTCTAAAGGGAAATAGAAAGATGTGACCAGAGCTCTCATTTGTATGATCCTTGGAATGCTAGACTGAGGCATTTAAATTTTGTATCTGGCTCATGTGGAGTCCTTTCAAATCAGGAGTATTGAAGGAATAGTCTAATATTTTGGAAACATTAATCTGGCAACTATTTATGGGAGAAATCATGACAGAAAAGATCCCAAGGACAGGAAGAACATTTAGAAAGCATATACAGAATAAGTTACTTCATGTATTTTTGGTGTATAACTTTGAGTAGCTATGCAAAAAACAGTTTGTTTCTGCCAGTCTTGCGCACCTGTAATTCCAGCTACTCAGGAGTCTTAGGCAGGAGGATCATGAGTTCTAAGTCAGCCTGGATTTAGTGAGATCCTGTCTCAAAATAAAATTTAAAAGGCTGGGGACAAGCTGGGTGTAATGATGCATAATCCCAGTGATTCTGGAGGCTGGAGCAGGAGGAATGCAAGTTTGAGGCCAGTCCCAGCAATTTACTGACCCTCAGTAACTTTGTGAGACTGTTTCAAAATAAAAAGAGCTAAGGAAGTAGCTCAGCGGTAAAGTGCCCCTGGGTTTAATTCCCAATACCCTTCCACTCTCCTTAAAAAAAAAAAAAAAAAGACAAGATCTTATTCTGCTAATATTAACTTAGATATTTAATATTTTTGAAAAATTTGTTTTAAGCTAGGCATTGTGGTACATGTCTATAACCATAGTGACTAGGAAGCCTGAGGCAAGAATATCTCAAATTCAAGGCCAATCTAGGCAACTAGGTGCAAGACCCTGTTTCAAAATAAAAAATTAATAAGGGTTCGGGGTGTAGCTTAGTGATAGAGTACCTCTGGGTTCAGTTCATGGCACCACCAAAAAAACAAAACACAACTGTAAAACGAACATTCTTATAAAGATTTAAAATGATAGGAGAAGTGTGTTCAGTTAGAAAAAACAGCTGCCACTGACACTTCCCTTTCTTTAGTTCCCTTCTCAAGGGTAACCACCAGTAACAGTTTGGTATAGATGTTCCTCTCCAGACCCTTTTCTGTGTAGGACAAGTTTTGATTTTTTTTTTTTTTTTTTAAATTTTAATGTCTTTCTTGAGCTATGTAGAGCTTGTTACTTTCAGTTTTAAGTTATACTCAATTACCTTTAAATATCTCAGTACATACCTACATCAGTTGAAAAGATAAGCCACATAAGTTGGTGTTGGTCAAGATCATGTTCCTTTTAAATCTGCAATATTGTGTTTTCAAGTTAGAATAGAAAAGATCCTGTATGCAAGTAAGACTGTAGGTGAATTTGTTTCAGACTTATATACCAACACAAACAAATGCTTTTGGACAAGTTGAGCAGTGGGCAGCTCTAGAGACTCTTCATGTATCATGCTGTCTTCCTCCTATCCCCTTAGTACGGTCCTAGATTACTATTATATTATAGGCCCTAAACAGGCCCTTGATTACTGATTTTCTAGAATTTAAGTCAAATGTGTAAACAATTTTTTAAGATAATTTTGAAAAAGAAAATAGTTCTTTGTGAACTTTAAAAAATATTTTTTCCCACTTTACCACTGAACTACATTCCCAGCCTTTTATATTTTTTGAGACAGGGTTGCATTAAGTTGGTGAGGGTCTTATTAAATTGATGAGGCTGACCTTGAACTTTCAAACCTTCTTCCTCAGCCTTCCAAATTGCTGGGATTACAGGTAGGCATCACTGCGCCTGCCTGTGAACTTTTAAATTATTATTATTATTTTTTACATTTGAATTAGATGGGATATAATTTCTCATTTTGAACTTTTAAATTATTAAAATATATTGTTAAAAGACTTTCCACTGGGGCTGGGTGTGCAGCTAAGTGATATAGTGTGTCCTTAGCAGGCAGGAGGTCCTGGTTTCATTCCCAGCACCAGTGGGGGGAAAAAGAATTTGGGTTATAAAATGAAAAATTTATTTAGAAAACCATGGAGATTAAAAAAAAGATTTATTTCAACTCTAATTATATCTTTTACTTTATGATGCAAAATGAAATTATTGATTTACCTTTTTCTTTTCAATTAGGATGAAGATTTTGTGGGCCGGGATGATTTTGATGATGCTGACCAGCTGAGGATAGGAAATGATGGGATTTTCATGTTAACTTTTTTCAGTAAGTATATACACACAGCAGAGTCACTTCTTACAAACCAGGGTGCTTTGGATTAATATGTAGAAAATATAATTAAAGCAGTTATGGGAGGGCTGCATTTTTACATGAGCTAAGCTTCATTTTCCAAGTCCACAGAGTCTCTTTACATTATTCCTACTCACACCTAATCTGTAGAGTAGGAATTAAATGCCCTTGTCTGATAAATTGTCTTCTATAAGCGTCAAAATCAACCTGATTTTTTCCCTTTGATATTATTGTTCATTTATCTTTTCATGAATCTCATTTAGAATGAGCAACTATTTTTTTTCCTCTCTATTAAAAACAAAGAAAATGCAATGTTTTTAGAGGTAATGTTATATAAACTGTTAGAATTCACAGCAGGATGAGTAACATGAATCAGATTATTTGGGGGCACCAATTTAATGGCCAAGGTATTTATTTATTTATTTAAATATTTATTTATGTATCTTTAGATTTTTAGGTGGATACATTAGTTTGTTTTTATATGGTGCTGAGGATCGAACCCAGTGCCTCATGCATACTAGGCGAGCACTCTACCACTGAGCCACCACCCCAGCCCCAAGCATTTATTTTATTTGCTGAAGTATATAACATACAGTGAAGAGCACAGGTCGTGCGTATGCAGTTTTGGTGACTGTTAAGGCATTTTGGGCATGAATAGAAATAAACATAATAGTATAAAATGATATTCAAAGAGGATTTTTTTTTATTGCTTTTAGGAGAAGACAAGAGGATGGTTGTTTGGGAGAGGTGGGGTAAGGGTTGTGAAGGCCAGGCTGTCTTTTATCCTTGGGAAAGTCACCGAAGCAGAGGCAGATGTAAAGGGCATTCCTGCTTCTTCTCCAATAAGACCTGGTTGGCATTTTTTTTTCCCCTTCTCCTTTTTCAGTGGCATTCCTCTTCAACTGGATTGGGTTTTTCCTGTCTTTTTGCCTGACCACCTCAGCTGCAGGAAGGTATGGGGCCATCTCAGGATTTGGTCTCTCTCTAATTAAGTGGATCCTGATTGTCAGGGTAAGTTGTACAACAGGAAAGATAGATCCTCCAGAGAGACAATAATCAGAATGATTTTGAATGTTTGACTTTTTTCATTTGCATTTTCGAAGTTATCTCAACATTTAAAATTATACTAATCTTTGTTTCTGGTTTTATAATGTAGTTGAACCAAAATCAGTTGCAAGTGGTTCCTGCATCCAATTTTTGTAGTTAAATCTAATGAATATTGGTTTATTCTACCGGTTGTTCACCAGCTGCTTTCTTTGTTTTTATTCATTTATTTTTCATGGTGCTGAAGATTGAATGTAGGCTTCATGCATGCTAGGCAAGCACTTTACCACTGAGCTACACCCTAGCTCTGCCTTCTTGTTTTTAATACTTAAGGTAATGTGTATGTACAATCCAAAATTAGTTATTTGTATAATAAAAAGGATATCACTTCTTTGGTGTTTCATCAAAAACAGGCATTCCTCTCATTAATTCTTCTGAATTGTTAATCTTAATTTCTTCTTCTTCTCTCTGTTTGTTTTTCTTCCTTCTGGGATTGGTTAGGCCAAAATATTTGTGGATACAACAATATTTAACAATATTGTTCCATTAGGGATCAAATTAGAGAGATGTGTGTTCCTTCAGTGATTTGGGAGTTGCCAGTTAAAATCATACGAAGTTATTTAAAGTTATAAAACATCCCAACTTTTAAAATATTCTCTGATTTCCGTTAAGTTTATTATTGTTGTTGTCTTCCTTGTAGAGCAAATCAATTTACTCATTGTAAGTTGGCATACTTAAATACTCAGTTCTTCAAAGTAGTTCCATTTTATTTATTCTGGAACACTTTTAGCATTTTTAGGTTTCCAGAATCCTTTAAGAATCTGATAAAAAACAGGAGCTTTCCCCCTAGGCAGCTAATGTACATTCATCTAAAACTTCGGCTTTAAGTTAAGAACTTAGGCCACAAAGAAGTTTTCATTCCTTCTCTAAATCTTGTTATACTTTATTAATAAATAAAATACTATATCATAGGCCTCCCTTATTTTCAGTTTTGCTTTCCATGGTTTCAGTTCCCTGTGATCAATCCAAGTCTGAAAATATTAAATGGAAAATTTTAGAAATAAACAATTTGTTCATTCTGAATTGCATGCCATCCTGAACAGTGTGATGAAATGAAACATCCTACTGAAGACCTGAAGGATTGTTCTGCTGGTGTACTCATGTGGAATAAACTTCCCACTGTAGTCACTTAGTAGCCATCTCAGTTATCAGATTATCAGGTTATCAAAACCCTTGGGTCCAGGTCATCCTTATTTTACTTAATAATGGCCCCAAAGTATAATTCATAATTTGGATATGTCAAAAAGAAGCCATAAAGTGCTTTCTTTTTGTGAAAAGGTCAGTTCTTGATAATAAATGGGCAAGAATCATAGACTGGGGTTCCTCTTCCTTTCTCCCTTCCTCCCTTCCTCCCTTCCTCCCTTCTTCCTCTTCCTCCTCTTCCTTTTTCTTCCTTTCTTTTTGGCAGTACTGAGGATTGAACCCAGGGCCTTTTAATGTTAGGCAAGTTCTCTACCACTGAGCTACATCCCCAACACTTTTTTATTTTATTTTTGAGACAGGATCTCACTAAGATGCCCAGCCTGGCCTCAGACTTGCAATCTTCCTGTCTCTCTGGGATTACAGGAGTATACCCCCACACCTAGCTATTTACTGAAGTTTCTAAGATTTATAATACAATATGATATTTTGAGAGCAAAACCAAGCTCACATAACTTTTTTCACAGTATATTAAAATTGTTTTAATATTAGTTATTGTTAATCTCTTCCTGTGCCTAATTTATAAATTAAACCTTATTGGAGGTAGGTACGTATAGGAAAAAAACATTTTATACGTAGGGTTTGGCACTATCTGCAGTTTCAAGCATCCACTGGGGGGTCTTGAAAGTCATTCTGTATGGACGGGTGGGGGATTGCTATATATGAATTCTCAAACTACAGTAAATTCTTTGATATCAAAACCTCCAAACAAAACAAATAGAATTAGTTACTAATCTTTCTTTGAAACTAAATTTTTGACTGATTTTTAACTGATTCAAATGATCAGCTTAAATCAGTTAGGATGCTTTTTGAATGTGAATAACTGAAAACCCAGCTCCAAGTGGCTTAGAAAATCAGAAAAACAATGGAGAAAGTTTATTTTCCATGAAAATGAGTCCTGACATGGAGGTTAGTTAAATCAGTAGTTCATGAACATCATGAGGGAGAGCTGATATTTAGCATGTTGCTATCATTCTCACTAAAGATGGCAGTTTCCGATACTACATTGAAACACAACGACACTCAGCAGGAGAAAGGGAGTTACAGGTGGTTTCTCCATTTGTAATGGAGTCATGTCCTGATAAACTTATTTTGTAAGTTGAAAATATTATTAAGTAAAAAATGCATTTGATAACACCTAACCTATCAAATGTAGAGTAGCATCAGAGTATACAGTAGAGTGCCAGTTTCCCCTCATGATTACATGGCTGACTGAGAGCTGTGGTTCATTGCTGCTGCCCAACAGAGAACGTTGCATGTGACTAGTGCAGGAAAAGAGCAGTACTTTGAAGTATGGTTTCTACTGAATTCTTATTGCTTTCACACATCTTAAAATTGAAAATTTTTAAGTTGAAAAATCTTGTTGGCCTATCTGTATTTCTTGTTGTTGGTAGTTTTTTCCCCATTCTTCTGTAAGAGCAAGTAAGCGTTTTCAGAAATCCTGAATTTCTGTTGGCCAGAATGACACCCTGTGTTCATTTCTAAACCAGTTACTAGCAAAAGCATAGGATTAACCAAGGTGAAGGCAAGGCTGGAGGAGTAGGAACAAAACTGGGCCTTGTAGAAAAGAGGCAATATTAGGAAAACAATTAGTTTTAGCACTGCATAAATCAAGTAAAACTCTCATTGAAGCATGTTTTAAGAAGGGCAAATACTGTGTTGGGGGGAGTATTTTTTAAAAATCAAATTTTATATACTTTAAAAACAAGGGAGGTGGTCGGGCGGAGGGGCGCACCCCTGTAATCCCAGCAGCTTGGGAGGTTCACAAGTTCAAAGCCAGCAACTCAGTGAAACCCTGTCTCTAAATAAAATACAAAATAGGGTTGGGGATGTGGCTTAGTGGTCCACTGCCCCTGAGTTCAATCCCTGGTACTGTTAAACTGATACCAAGACCCTCAAATAACTCTCAGACCACACATTGCCATTCCAGTTAAGCTTTTATTGCTGGCCAGTGGCAGACACTCTACTCTCTAAAAGGAAGATGGTCAGAGTAACGTGCCCACCTTCAGCTGGCCTCATATTTAAGCCAAAAAACCACAAAAGGGATGTTTGGAGGTTTAGCCAATGTAAGCAAGCAAGTACAGAAGCTGAATTGGGCAGTTAACGAGACAATGCAATGGGTACATTGGTATTTCCCACAGGACTTTCCAGATTGGCATAGCAGCAAGCAAGCAGAAAGGAAGTGGGTCAAAATGACCTTAATTGAGTGTAAGAGAATGGTTACTAACGTCTAGACAATCAATCTCTGACAAGGGACATTGCCCAAGAAAGATGGAAAGCAAAGAGAACAATTTTATATTGTATAAGAATTGCTAGGTAACTATTAATGGGTACAGAGGTGGGGCTTTCCCACAGGAGAAGCATTTCTTACATGATATGGAGTCTCAGGATCAAATGGAGTCTGTTTGGTCATTGCACATCCTGGCCCATAATAATATGAAACAAAAAACAAAAACAAGGAGGCCATAAAACTAAAGCTATAAAAGGACTGCTTTTCATGAAAGGAAATAGATTTACATTTATCAGATCATTTCAAATCAGTAACACATTAACATACTTCAACTTGCCTTTTTTTTTTTTTGTGGGGGAGTGCTAGGGATTGAACCCAGGGCTTTGTGCACGCAAGGCAAACACTCTACCAACTGAGCTACATCCCCTCAACTTGCACTTTCTAAACTTTTATAAGGGCTAAATGTCAGCAGTGGTTTAACAAATGCCTTGTATATTATGCGCCATTAAATTACTGTGTAAAATTGTATTTGTTAAGCTGATATAAAGTGTTTTCCTTATTTTTTAGTTTTCCACCTATTTCCCTGGATACTTTGATGGTCAGTACTGGCTCTGGTGGGTGTTCCTGGTTTTAGGTAAGCACTTCTAATATAAGAAAAGGAGAGAAAAATTTATGTTAAATTTTACAAGTAAAATTACTTTTAGTAAACCATCATCTCACTTATTACATAGCAATATAATAATTATCCATTAAAAGTATAATTTTGAAAATGTTTCTTTCTTAAAGATTAGGCTGTTGTCACCATCAGAGTAATGTGCATGTTAATGATGAGTCTGTAGTGGTTTTCTTAACCCATTTATGGATACTTCTTCCCCATTTGATCAATAGGGCATTACTCATGAGAAGACTGGATAATCTGTGGAGTTTCCTCCCTGTTATTGCCACAAAGTGTTCACAAACTCAGCCGTGTATTAAACTCCTGAGTGTATGTAGTTCATTTTTGGTTAGATCTCAGTAGACAACAGAAATGGATAGCCTTATTAGACATAACTTCTGAAATGACTGTTATTGGTTTTCTAGAATTCTTTAGTTTACCATTTAAGAATTATTTTATAGTGGGGAGGAAACTTTAAAAAAAAAATCCAGGTAGTTCAGACTATTAGTTTTTGTTGTTGTTGTTGGTGGTGGTGGTGTGTGTGTGTGTGTGTGTGTGTGTGTGTTTTATGTGTATAGTGCTAGGGATTAAACCCAGGGCCTTGTGCATGTAAGGCAAGCACTGCACCCATGGAGCTACATCCTCAGCCCAGATTATCAGTTTTAAGATTTTATTTTTTTACTCTAAATATTTCCTTTAGAAGTAAAAAAAAAAAAAAAAAAAAGACTAACCAAACAAATAGACAAGCCCACTGGGTGAATTGTTTTAATGTGGCTTCTTCATTATTCATAAATAAAATGTATGTGATACAGTAAGAGAGGCCATCATAACTGTTGTTACATCTTAGAAGCAAGAGCTGGGCTGTTTGCAGCTGTTTGATGTGATTGCCACGTTCCCCATTGGTGACACCATTTTCTCCTACCTCCAGGTTTGGGCCCTCTTGTTGCCTCTGTATTAAAGATTCTTGGTGGTATTCTGCCCATGGACCTGGCACAACCTAGTGACTATACCCAATAGGTGCTTAATAGGTTTAATAGATTCAGGACGTGCTTTGCTTAGTTTGACAGAGTCATGTGTTGCTGACCCTAAATTTTACATAGAAAATACAAGTCATTTATCACTTTATTCCCTGTCCTTTTCTGCAAGCAGCATCATTCACTGTGCTGTTGGTCATTGGAATTCCAGTAATTGAAGAGAGATAAAGTGATTTTTTTCCCCTCCATTGATTACTGAGAAGTTTAATAATAAAAATTACCAATAAGACAATAACTTAGGGAGAATAATTCTTTGATTTGCTTATTCTCTAAATTGTATTTTCAAAAGAAAGCCTGACTAAGCCTAAAGTTAAATCGAATCCTGAATGAACCAAAGCAGAGTTTTTAAGTATGTGTGCAGACTGGTTGATTGCAGCATAAATTATTTAAAGAAATTTAATGGATAGATTTTCTTTTTATATAAAAGTTTCATGGAAGATGGATTTATGATACTTTATCATTGATCATTCCTGCTGTGTACTGTTTTCTTATATGCAAAACATGTTAAGACATTGGTTATACTTATATGCTTTTGCACCCAATGTTTTGGTCATTTTTGGAACTTTTATCGAGAAGAACTTGTTTTATGGAGTTTCTTCTGCAAGGGACTTGGCATGGGTCTCAGACTGGAAGCTCATGAACTACATCTAGCCTGTGGTTGTGGTTTGTTTCAACTCTTTGTTTTGTTTGTTTATTTTTGCAATACTGGGAAATAAACCCAGGGGGCACTCTACCACTGAGATATATCCCCAGCTCTTTTTAAAATTTTTTATTTTGAGACAGGGACTTACTGAGCTACTCAGGCTGGCCTTGAACTTGCAGTCTTTCTGCCTCAGCCTCCTGAGTTGCTGGGATTATGTTACTATGTCCAGCTATACCACAGTTTGTTTTTTTTTCCTTGTAGTTGTCAACATTTAAAAATCAAAATTTTTCATAGAAATCATCCATGAGTTTTTTGTTTGTTTTGTTTTACTTTTCTTAAAAGTTGGAGTATCCAGCAAAACTGGTCTATATTCTCATCCCACACAGCACCCTTTGGTTGGATCTGAGCTGATTCGTAGCTATCCCTTCCATACACAGGTCACATGCTCTCCCTTTTAGAAGGACTCTGCCTCCCCCCTCGCCCATCCCAGCATTTGGAAGGGTAACCCTTAATTTACTGTTGTGTGCTTTTTTTAAAAAAAATATTTTTTTAGATGTTGGACCTTTATTCATTTATATGCAGTGCTGAGAATCAAACCTAGTACCTCATACATGCTAGGCAAGTGCTCTACCACTGAGCCACAACTCCAACCCTACTGTGTGCTTTTGATGCCAAACAGAATCGTATTCACTGAGCCCAGCCACTACAACTCTTGCTTATTGCCCAAATCATTTCTCCTGAGTACAAAGTTTTCCACCTCTGAGTATACTTAAACATGTGTCCAAAAGAAAGTGATGGACTAATAAAAAAGAGGGAGGAGGGAACAGGTGAAAGGGTAGTGACTGCTAATGGGCACAGGGTTTGGGGGAGTAAGAAACATGTTTTAAAATTAGATTGTGGTTATGGTTGTACAAGTCAGTAAGTAAACTGGAGCCCAGCTTACTGTATACAGTAAACTTTATGTATCTTTCAATAGCAGTGTTTAAAATGTACTCAAAACTCAGGGACCATCTCCGAAGGAGAGTCAGGAGTGTATGGTTTCCATTGGAGGGGTAGCATCACCTCCCCACAAACCATTTCAAGAAGTGCAGACTTCTGTAAATGAGTAGACTCTGGTATAGTCATAAAAACAAACAAACAAACAAAAACAGCATTAATGAGAGTAGAGAAAGAAGAGCTTAATAGCAGAATATGAGAAATGCTGTAATAGGTGGAGGCATCCTGACATCTAGTGGACAGCTTTATGTACTGTCATCAACAACAAAAAAATCTCAAGAAAGTTTAGAATATTTTTTACCTGAGAAAAACTCTGTTCTAACTTCTCCCTGTTTTGGAACTTATTATCTTGGATTTCTTTCTTTCTTTTTTTTTTTTTAACTCAGTAGATAGTGAGGCCTTCAAATATAAATGTCTGGCCTCATCTTTTCTTTTTCCTTTTTAGACCTATTAGATTCTCAATATGCAAAATAGACTCTTGGCTCATGAGATTATGCCTTCTCATTGATGAATGGATAATTTGGTATAAAAAAATCTTTTGGAGATTCTGGAAATTGCTCATGCTTTAATATCCTTTAGCAGAAAAATGACAAAGAATTGCTATCAAGAGGGATATTTCTGGGATGGGGACTTAACATGGAAATTATAAATTCACTTGACTTTTCTTTTTTAAATTAGGCTTTCTCCTGTTTCTCAGAGGATTTATCAATTATGCAAAAGTCCGGAAGATGCCAGAAACTTTCTCAAATCTCCCCAGGACCAGAGTTCTCTTTATTTATTAAAGGTATGAGGGCGGGGTGGGGTGGGGGTGGGGATGGTGTTGGGGAGGTTGTGTTCTTATCCCAGTGTAATCACGCTACATTGAAGATTTCTATTCAGTTTTAGAGTAAGTGTTGGTGGTAGGGGGTAAATAGAAGGTAAGGAAGGCACAGTCCCTGTCTTTTTGTAGTTTCTCCTTTATTAAGGGGTGGTCTACAAAAGAACATTGATAAGGGCAAGTGAGCAAACTGCCATAGGAGAAAACATCATCTCATGCTTTAATTATACCACGGAAGGAATGGTCTTAATGCTGTCATCAGGAAGCTTCATTGCTTGATTGAATCCCACATCCTCTTAGTGTTGTTCCAGTTCCAGAGGACAGCATTCAGAAGGAACCCTTCATGCCTAATCACTCTTCTCTAATCATGTAGAGTCCCTAAGGCCAGAGGAGGAGGAGAGACTATAAGAGTACTTTAGGAATTCCATTTGCCTGGGCTACTAATAAGCTCAACAAGGCTTTTCTTTCTCTCTCTCTCTCTCTCTCTCTCTCCACTGGGGATGAGACCCAGGGGTGTTTTACCACTGAGCTATGTCCCCAGTCCTTTTAATTTTTTTTTTTTTTTATTTTGAAACAGGCTCTCTCTAAGTTGCTGAGGGTCTCATTAAGTTGCTGAAGCTGGCTTTGTTCTTGTGATCTTTCTGCCTCGGCCTCCATAGTCGTTGGGATTACAAGCATGTGCCACTATGCCCAGCAGGCTTATATCTTACAACTTCCCTGGTGCCTTCTTTCGCATCACACCCATATATTATCACTGTTGTGGTGAGGAGAGTCAAACCCACAGAAGGAAGGGGAGAAAGGACCTTTCTCCTGGCTTAGAACAGGAGGACTAAGCCCTGCCAAAGCTCTTTGATTCACACATGGTTTTCCCAAGAGGCTGACTCCATCTTACAGCGGTAGACAGACAGAGCTACCTAAAGGAAGAGATAGGGAACCTTGGGAAAAGAATATACCAGATAAAGCTCTCTGGTAAGACAATCTAGGCCCTCGTGACTCTATTCCTTGGGTTTTTGGGAGCTGTGTGGATGATAAGAGTGGAATGTTGAGTACCACTCAGAGGTCAGTACACAAGGTTTACAACAACATGTGTGTAGCAGTAGTGACAAATGTTAAATGACAGAGTTTTAGCAAGTGGAAATTTGGATAGCGTGGGAACGAATTTCAGGGTGACTTAAGGCAGAGTACAGAGCAGAAATAGAGGCAGGGACCCAGAGGCTTGGGAGGCTGAGGCAGGAGGATCGAGAGTTCAAAGCCAGTCTCCGTGAAAAAGCAAGGCACTAAGCAACTCAGTGAGACCCTGTCTCTAAATAAAATACACAATAGGGCTGGGGATGTGGCTCAGTGATCCAGTGCCCCTGAGTTCAATCCCCAGTGCCACACACCCCCGCCAAAAAAAAGAAAAGAAATAGAGGCAAGGAAATACAAATGACAGCAGCTCAATGGGAACATAAAGGAGTATAAAGAGTTGAGACTAGAAAACAGGTTCAATCAGTGTTCTTAACGATCTTGAGTATTAAGCCCATTTTCAACTGATATAGCTCAGTTGGTAGAGTGCTTGCCTCACATGCACAAAGGGAAGCATCAAGTTCATAGAGCTGCCCTTTAACCTACTGACATGTTAACTGGGTGCAAGCTAAGCCCATGAGAACATGAGTTTGTATTTGCTGTCTGGTATCATAGTTTATGTAGGTAATGATGTACTAAGAGTGGGTTTCTCAGTTTTAAAGGCTTATGGTGGTCTCAGGTATATGGTGTAAGCTTCAAGAAAATTAAGTACTGTATTTAATTTACCAGGTTATGAGGCAGTGTTAAAAGCTTTTAAGCAAGAGAATAATATGATTATACCTTCTTGAATATAACAAAAATTTTTTTCAAGCCTGATATAATCTTACCATTATAAAGTTTTCCATGTGTCAGATACTGTATTAAACATTTTACATGTAGAATTAAATATACGTACGTAAGTAACAGATGGCTTAAACTGTGTTAAAGTTATTTCTCCAAGGGATTATGTACTTTGTGTTTATTTTTTTTAAAGGGACAATCTTAAAAATGTGTAGCATGTTATGAATTTGATTATGGTCACAAAATCTGGACATGGATTAACACTGGCTTGGGCCCTAAGGCCTGTGGTGTGTCTTTGGGTCTAGGACATTCTAACTTTAAGAGGCCTATCAGATGTTCTGTGCTGTTTTATTCAATTACTGTTGTCTTCTTTCATCTACATATCTGATTATAATATTCAGTTAGCCTTGGGGTTAATTCTCACATAGCAAAGATCAAAAGTTAATGCATTTACAGGGTTCTTTACAAACAGGGCTGAAATCACCACAAATTTCCCCTAAAACATTGCTGTGCAAAAGATCCAGAGGGGATAGATTTCTCTCTTCTTTTAAATAATGAATTCTGTAGGCAGCAGTGAATTTCTCAGTGGACTGACATCACCCCTCTGTTCTCTACGTTCTTCAGCTGGATAAAAATTTGAATCTTTAATAGGGGCATGCATTTAATCTTGCTTTTTATCTATAACAAATAGCATAGAAAGCCTGAAATAGTCAGATTTCCTAGATTGTTAGGGACTTTAATGAAAATTTTTTTATTTTCTAAAAATTTGAAATGTTTTATGAGTGTTCTAAATTTAAAACAATACATCTAGCTAGGCATGGTGAACACATCTGTAATCCCAGCAACTCCAGAGGCTGAGGAAGTTAAGATGGGAGGATTTCAAGTTTGAGGCCAGCCTCAGAAATTTAGTGAGGCCCTATCTCAAAATTTTAAAAAGTAAAAAGAGCTGGGGAGGGGCTGAGGATATAGCTCAGTTGGTAGAGTGCTTGCCTCACATGCACAAGGCCCTGGGTTCAATCCCCAGCACCATTAAAAAAAGAGCTGGGGATATAGCCCCTTGGGGCTATAAAATAAATAATTAAATAATAAATGAATGAATGAATAAAAATAAAAGTCTTTAGGGTTATGATATGAAGCAGGCAGTCCTTGATAATAATGCTGTGAGAACTGTTGAGGAGCTTGTTTGAAATCAGGACTGTTGACAGTGCTTCAGCTCTGGGGAAATAGGTCAGTGGTACAGCATACTTGCCTAGCATATACAAGGCCCTGAGTTCAATGCCTAGCACTGCAAGAAAAAAAATTTATGTATAGTAAATTCATATCCCCCAGTAGAGGGCATGATAGCATTTGTTTACTTTTTCTGCCCAGCATTGACATCCTAGTTGATTTGAAAATCATTCTTAACATACTTAGAGGATTCAAAACTTCAAAGTAAGAGTTTTGGGGACTTAAAGTAGCGTTTAGAATTCTAATGATATTCTTATTAATTCTCAGGATCTCCAGAGGGAGCCTGAAAAGCCATAACATACCATGGGATTGAATGACCTTTGTCCATTGAAGGGGATGGATAAGAACTTTCCATTCAGATCCAAATGCATATAGCTTTCTTTCTCTAGTTCAGAGTAAATTTAGTTAGAAGATGTACTGGAAACCCATCAAGTGAAAAAGCTTTTCTTTTATTGACTCCTGCTTTCTTTGATGGTACTATCACTTGTTAAAAGCTAACCAAGAGTGAAGTCCGAGCTGCGATGGTGCAGAGTCATGGCTGGACAAGTATTTAGAAAGTTTCTTCCACTTTTTGACAGAGTATTGATTGAAAGGAGTGCAGCTGAAACTGTAACCAAAGAAGGCATTATGCTTCCAATTTCAAGGAAAAGTTTTGCAAGCACCAGTAGTAGCTGTGGGATCAGGCTCTAAAGGAAAGAGTAGAGAGATTCAGCCAGTTAGCGTGAAGGTTGGAGGTAAAGTTCTCCCAAAGTATGGAGGCACCAAAGTAATTCTAGATGACAAGGATTATTTCTTATTTAGAGATGGAGACATTCTTGGAAAGTAGGTAGACTGAAACGAATCTCTGTTGAAATGGCGTCCTATGAAGCTGCCCACTCCACTCAAGCTCTGAAATCTTTCATCATGTAAATAATTTCCATGTCTCTTTTATAATAAACTGATAATCTAATAGCATCCACTATCTCAAAAATTTAGTTTCTCTGTACTTGTGTAAACATTTCCAAATAAAATGTGTAAATGGAAAAAAAAAGCTAACTATAGCCAGGCGCTGTGGCACATGCTATAATCCCAGTGACTGGGGAAGCTGAGATAGGAGGATCACAAGTTCAAAGACAGCTTCAGCCATTTAGTGAGGCTCTAAGCAATTTAGTGAGAACCTGTCTCAAAATATAAAGGGCTGGGGATGTGGCTCAGTGGTTAAGCACCTCTAGCTTCAATCCCTGGTATCCCCACCCCTCAAGAAAAAAGAAAAAAAAAAAAGCTAACTATAGGCTTTCTTTTTGTCAGAAAGACCACAGAAAGGAAATTTAAAATTTTAAAAATAATCATAGCAGAAAAATAACACACCTTCCACACTGTATTAGGATTCAGCATTTTACTAGAGGAGAGTAGAGTAGTGACTTTTCAGTTTTGGCTACCCAAAATAAAAAACCAACCTGGAAATGATCCCCCAGAGACCAAAGCAGATGTTACAAAAGCCTATTGACACTCATGTAGTCCTGTCAAGTACCCCATTAGAGCCCATGGAGGCTCTGGAAGGCCGGCAGGGAAGGTACATTAATTACCTCAGTTTAACTGGTTTCCTACTTGATAACAAAAACCAGAAGAAACTGCTAAAGGTGGACACAGTGTCATCTACTGTGTGACTGAGAGGAAGCAAATGTTCCTTATTGTTGTTCAAAAAGAAGCATACCTTTTAAAAACATCTTTACTTGATATGGTAAAAAATAAAAATTACTCACACTTATTTACTCTGTTCAGGGCTGGGGATGTAGCTCAGTGGTAGAGCTCTTACCTAGGATGCAGAGACCTCCCTGAGTTTGATCCCTAGCACTGTTTAAAAAATAAAAAATAAATGTACTATGTTCACTGAAAAGTACATTTTTATGGACCACTACCTTCTCTGATGCTGCCAGGTAAATGAGGCATACGCTACAGTAACTATAAGGTAGTAACTTAGTTGATTATATCTAACACTGTTTGTGTTGTACCAAAAGCACTTGTACATATGAAGTATAATGTATTTAGAAGTCTTTTGAAATAGAAGGAAAATTGTCTTTAAGCCCTGGCATTAATGAGCTAGGGCCCTTTTGTAAGTGATTCCTTTATCTTGGTAAGCTATACCTGAGGGAACAAATATTTTAATTTTTTCTATATGATAGCACACACTTCACCTCTTCCAGTTCCTTTAATACCTCTCATTTTATTAAAGGAATTTCTTCTCAAGGTAAAGTTTGATTTAATGGACTCTTGTTTTGAGTCGCAAGACAGTACCAATGGTGTTTACAGTGGATTTTCTATTTTTAAAAATTCACAAACATACGTAAGAACTGGTTTGGTTGTCTTCCTTCTTCAGTTAAATGATATATAGGCTTTTGGATCCCTTTTGTTTCCAAAGTGGTCAGATCATAATTTAGTATAATGATATCCACAGTCTTCAAGATCTGTTTGTCCTTCAGCTCATGTAGTCCACCAGTGTTTATGTGATACTGCTAGTCAAGTGGATGTGAACATGCCTCTGGGTCTTAGACAGCAGTGCCTTTTAGAAGAATCTTTCATTTGGAGTTTGTACGGTCATTGAGATTACCTGTGGTAACCTATCTAGGTCCTCTTTAGGGATGTTTTTGTTTATTTTGGTGTGTGGTGTTGGGGATAAATTTAAGTACTTGCACTTGCTAGGAAGGTAGGTATTCTACCACTGAGCCACAGCCCCAACACTTTATTAATTTTTTTAAGACAGGGTCTCACTAAATTGCCCAAACTGCCTTGAGCTTGTGATCCTCTTGCCTTGGCCTTCCCAGTAGCTGGATTATAGGCATGAGCCACTGCTCCCAGCCTCTTAGGGATTTTAAATGATTGTTGAGTGTCAGGCTTTATCTTTGCATGAGTTAAAGTGGTTTAACAGTTGAGGCTATTGATGAAGTAGCATGAACTAACAAATGTTGCCTGTACTCTATCATAATGTTCTTGCAAACTAGTGTTTTGACCTAAGAGGCGTTGTTTCATTAGTTTTCATCATTAATCAAAATGGATAAAACAGAAATCACTTTGGTTTGTAATGAGTCTGGCCTTGTTACAAAAGCCTCCATTTGGTAACAGTCTGCCAATTTTCTTTTTTCTTCTTGGTTTTTATAGTTCCTTATAATTCCTTGTCTCTCTGATGTCTCTGTATATTCTGAGATCTTCAAATCTTTTATGTCTCTTAATCTAAATAACAGTTGCTCTTGTAGTCAGTATCATTGGTTTACTGAATATTAACTGAATTTGGAGTTTGGAAAAATGTTGATGGTTTTTAAAAGCTATGTTAATTTCCTCCAGTATTGTACCTTGTCTGCATTTGGACAGCCTTTTAAAGATGTATCCAATAATCTAAGCAAAATATTTTAAAAAGTGCCTGGGGTGGAGTTCCTGTGGCTTTTATAGGAACATGGAGAGAGAAAGGTAAACTAAAGGCCTGTGTATGAGCCCATCCAATTGTCAGTTGATCCCATTAAGTTGTCACTTGGTTCTGGGTACTAGAAGTGGTTTCTCAATAAATGTTTATTAAATTAATCAATGTTATCTCTTTAGTGTTTTGTCTTTTAGCATTAAAATAGGGAGTAACTGGTAGTTTTTCCCAAGTTATTTCCATGAGAATCAGAACAATTTGCTATGCCAGTATGGAATTGCCTCAAAGTATTAAATTAAAACGGGCATTTAACAAAATGTATAAACAGGATGGGGATATTGCTCAATGGTAGAGTGCTTGCCCAGCATGAGCAAGGCCCTGAGTTCAAACCCCAATACCACCAAAAAAGGTGAGAGGGGCACTATTGACTTTATTCTGATAGCCTATATTTCAATCATATATAACTTTCCTAAAATATTTCAGGATTACATATATTTATTATTTTCAGAGAAACCCCCAGAATACTTTGGCTTTTTATAAAATTTATTTTTAAAAAGTATTTATGGAAATTGTGAGTTTACAGTGTGTTTTTAAAATTTTGCCTTGGTCTGTTTAAATATAGCATGATATCATCAACATCCTCAATGGAAGTGAGATTGACAGAATTGTCTGGGTAAACAGTAGCTCAGGTGTGTTAGGAAGATTACTTGAGCATGTGAATTCTGTTCTAAGTTTTAGTCATTCCTGACAGGGTTAAAGGTAGAATGAATTGTTACTTCATTCTGTTCTTTTGTTAGAACAGAAGAGAGAAACCCCTACCCTCAAAGGTTTTTAGAGAAAGCAGACCAGTTCTTTCTAGTTTTTGAGGCCTTGATAATGTTAAGGACTAAAAATTGAATGTTTATTGAATACCATGATGTCATTATATAGTAATCTGAAAACTATGTTAAAATGCACTTCTCGTGTCTCCAAACATCCTGCTTTCTTTTGTGACTACATCCTTCTCTCAGCCAAAATAACAAGCTAACTAGAGTTTCAATATTCAATATCCTTCTCTGGCAGATGTTTTCTGGCAAAGGCCTTCCTGCATTTATGAATTCTCTCTCAAGAAGCAAGAGAACACCTGCAGGAAGTGAATCAAGACGCAGAACACAGAGGAATAATCACCTGCTTTAAAAAATAAAGTACTGTTGAAAAGATCATTTCTCTCTATTTGTTCCTAGGTGTAAAATTTTAATAGTTAATGCAAAATTCTGTAATCATTGAATCATTAGTGGTTAATGTTTGAAAAAGCTCTTGCAATCAAGTCTGTGATGTATTAATAATGCCTTATGTATTGTTTGTAGTCATTTTAAATAGCATGGAGCCATGTCCCTTTAGTCAGTAGGGGGCAGTCTTGCTTTAGTCATCCTCCATCTCAAAGAAAATTTGGAATTAAAAGATTTTAGTGTAAGATATGTTTAAGGCTGGCTATTTTAAAGGGGTTTTCTCAAAAGTTAAATTTTTTGTTATGACTGCATTTCTGCACATAATCCATATTTGCTGTTAAAATTAATCTAGAAATTTATTGTACTGTGTGTGAACACCTGGAAGCAAAATTATAGTACAAAAATACATTTAAGGTGTGGTCAAAAAAGTATGTTCTTAATTGATAAATAAATATTAATTTTTATGGTCTGTATTTGAATTTTTGCAGTACCTTATTGTTATGTGGTGTGTACCTAAGGAATTCTAAAGGTATTGTCACTGTATAAAATAGAAAGTGTAAGAAGAAATGCAATTTAATTACTAAAATGTAATTCTTGACACTGTATAATTAGAGTCCCAGAGGATTAGGTACTAAGAGCAAAGAAAGAATTAGCTTGGAACTTTTGAGATGATCCCTAACATACTGTACTACTTGCTTTTACAATGTGTTAGCAGAAACTGATGCGTTATAAATGTAGAATGGTGTGCTTTCTGCCCAAGTGGTAATTCACCTTGGTTTGCTATATTAAAACTGTAAATACAACAGAACATTAATAAATGTCTCTTGTGTAGCACCTTTTACTGTAGATTAGTGTTTAATTTTTTTGGCTTGCATTTGTTGATTGCTAAAACAAATTTTTCTAATCTTAACAGACTCATTCTGTAAATGTTTAAAAAAAAAAACTGGTCATGGGTCAGTTTTCAGCACATGAAATCTCTTTCATATCCTACTCAGTATATTCCTAAAAATATATGTGAGCATTTTATGGACAAAAATGGGGAAAAGTTCTAGAGATCATACATAAATTATTCTGGAATTTCTAATTATGTTTCATTCTTTAGATGTACTCTTAGGTTACTTACTTTCAACCAGTGTTTTTTCTGCATGTTCCCTGTATTTGCTTCTTTTCTCAGTTGAACACAGCCTGTGTTTTAAATCCTGTGTTGCACTCAGTTAAGGCTAAAGCTTTCTCATTCCTCCTAGTCTCTATTCTTGTCTTAGTTGTATTAACATCAGCCATTTGAGTTTTGCATTTTCCACGTACTCAAATGAAATATTTAAGAGTCAAATTATTAACAAACCAACACTGGCACAGTAAAATAACTGTAAATTCATTCATCTGCCTCCCACGAACATCCAGAATCAGCATAGGAAGTCTATTAGGGGTGTCAGTATATAATGCACAGAAATGTAGGTTGTTATGCCAGCCAAACAGGAAGATCAAGGGTCTCCTGGACTGACATTTCAGTGATTATTTCAGTCAGTTTTATTGATAACTACAAGTATTAGTATGGTACATTCTTGTTTAAAAGTTATATTTTGCAATAGACAAGGGACTTTTATGAAAGCTGTGGATCTATTTTTAAATGTTTGAATCAGATTATACCAACATTAGAGTTTGAAACTTTTTATGGCCTATAATATTCTGAGTTCCAGAATAAAAAAATCTCTATCTGAATAACTGTGGACACACAAAACAGAACTATTCAAAATTATCTTGCAGAACAAAATAGAAGGGTCTTAAATCCCATTAACTCAAACACTGTAGACTGACTTTGTGTTTATTCTGTAGGTCCTTGCATCTTATTTGGTTTGGATATTCAGTGAACTGAAATGCTTGTAATTCCTATTTGTACATATTTGGTGGTCCATAATACTTTGTCATATGTAAACCTGCAGTTTGACATACCTTGAAACACTTAGTCAAGAGGATGATTTTTTTTTATTCTTTTAAATATTGTTAAAATTTTATGTACCTTTGAGGTACATAAAAGTATTACCACATGTTATCTAAAGTCCTTGCTATTCAGGGTAAAAATATTTATGCTATACTGTTATTTTTTATTTTTCTCTCTCATTTTCTTTCTTCCATAGGGTTCTCCTCTGTCATATGTTTTGTGGTTGAGAACAGGGTTTTATTGTGTTATTCAGGCTGGCCTTGAATTCATGGGCTCAAGTGATCTTCCTCCTTCGAATGATCCCTGTGTCTCAACCTCCCAAGTAGCTGGGAGTACAGGTGTGTGCTACTGAGCCTGGCATGGTTCATTAGTAAGAATGACCCTTTGGGATGAAGGATGGGTCTTTATAATAAAGTTTTTTGGGGAAAAGATACAGAAGAACCACTGTTATTTGCTTAAAGTTTTGGAATAAACTGGCTCACCAGTGATGACGAAGGCCCTGTCTCTGGTTGCTATTTGAACCATGCATGTTTATGTTTAAAGGGTTCTCTGTAGCCATTTTTTTTCTTTTTTCTTCAGAAAGCTCTAGATTGCTTTGTATGGAAACAAAAATATTATTAAAATGTGCTTGTTAAATTATAAAAATAAATATATTTACTAATTTTGTTTAGAATTTTTCTAAATAAACAATTTTTTTTTTCGTTGTGGTACTGGAAATTGAACCCAGGGCCTTGTGCATGCTAGGCAAGTGTTACTGAGCTACAGCCTCAGTCAAGATATTTAGTTAATCAAAAGATAACATCCCTCTCTCCCTCCCTCCCTCTTTCTTGTTAAGACTAAGTATATGATTTGAGCTCTGCCTATCATGAGTCAGTAGTAGCACACATGAAGTTTCTTTTGGCCTTAACTGTTTTCTTACACTCAGCTTAGCTATAAATTGTTTATATTTACTGAGGGGAATAAGTCAAGAAATAACTATTGACATGGAGTGTCAGGGCCAGTGGAAGTGATAATTCAATTTTGAATGATTGCCTAAAATGACAAGATTCTGGGTGAGACTCAGCAAAAGTAGGCCCCCACAAATGGAGCCCTGGCCTCAGCTCTGGATCCACGTTTACATCCTCTCTTCCCACTTTCACACCATCCTTCTTGAGGATTGGTATAAGATTAAATAGAGACAAAATGAGAAAAACAGACATGATTTTTGTAAATATCAATAATCACTTTTAAATTATGCTAAGATTAGATGTAGAACTGTACATTTTTATAAAGTAGAAGAATATTGTTTATGACAAAATAATTCTGGTGTTTTTAACTGGTTCCTGTCTTTCAGCTACAAGATTTTCATTTTTCTGCTTTCTGAAGATGATTTGAGGAATGAAAAGGGATAATATTTCTATAGATTATATTAAAAATTATTTTGTAGCTCAGTGATAAAGTGCTTGCCTGGCCATGTGTGAAGCCCTGAGTTTAATCCCCGGCACCAAAAAAAAAGCCAGAATGTAGAATTTTGTTTTGCATATTTTTAAGCCTAAATACTATTTATAGTCTGTAAGGTAGATAAGAGAGCATTTATTAAGCCAGTATTAAAGTACTTTTGTGGCTGATGGTATAGCTAGAGATAGAGTACTTGCCTCGCATGCATAAGGCTAGGGTTTAATTGCCAGCAAGCGCCCCCTGCTCCCCACCTAAAATTAAAAGTGCTCTTGGTTTAACTTTCTCTTTGGCATATACCTGTATACTTTTGCATATGTATATAGTTGTTTGTACTCATGTAGATCACAAAAGGTGTTGTTAACATGTGGCCTCTGGAAGACATAAAGAAATATACTGGGAAGTCCCCAGGAGTAGAGTTAGGTTTAGGTTGAAAATAAAAAGTTTTCAGGAATAAAAAGGTAGTTACAGAAATCGATCTTATATAATTCCCATTCTTAAAAAATCCTTTTTTCTAGCCCATTTTATCGTATCACCTACAACTTTATGACCTATAGAAAGAACTGCTTTCATGTAAATTATATGAATGAAGAGCTGTCCTCCTGAGCCAGTTTCCCTGTCTATAAAATATGAAATATTCCCATTTAATGGTTTCCTTTGAGTCTTCTAAACATCAGTGTAGTAGGTCTGGGGAAAAGGCAGCATACAAGTATACACTATTACTCCCCAGTTGTCTAGAAAGGTTCAGATGTGTACACAGCCTAGAAAACAAGAAAATGGGGCAAGAACGTAAAAGAAATCTCAAATAGAGAAGGTGATTGCCTAACAAAGCATCATTACAAAAAGTAGAGTTGAGGATTCCTTGCCTCTGACTGAAACCCAGCCCAGGCCTCTGGAGTTCCTCCAGAATGCCAGCGAGCTGCCTCAGTCTCACCTTGCAGGGTGCGCATTCACGCCCTGACGAGGGCCACTTCCCCTCCCAGGCCAGCCACGTGAGCCAAGTAGAGAGGCTTGGAGCAGTTATTATGGTGACTAGCTTCAGTTACCCTTGATGAAACATCTCTTTTTATTTGGAGAACAGTGAGCAGTGCCTAAAATGTTCCTTAAGGTTTTAGAAAGAATTTTGCCACCTGCTTCCTGGTTTCACATCTTTATTTTGACAGAACATTTCCTAGTCTATATTTGCCAGACACTGTGTTTAGATGTCATTGTGGTCATTTGGGATGTTGCATTTTTCTCGGATTATCAGCATTGATGATTTTTACATATATTTTACATATATATTTACATATATATTACATATATATTACATATATGTATTTTTACATATACATATATGACTTATTTCTGGTTTATATTTTAACTGGGACTGCAGGTCAATTGAGCCACTAGGTAGAGCACAAACCTTTTATTACTAGCATAGTTTGGCCCTATGTGATTATTAGTGAACACTGGTGTCCAGAAGAAGTAAAATTAGCAATCCATTTTTTCCCAGGTTTGAGTCAGTGCCTTTCAAGCCTAGATCTGTGTACCCATGGTCATATGCCTGACAAAAATAATATTTTCATTTTTTTGATTAGTCTCACATTTCATCTCTAGGGCTATATGTAAAAAATTGGGTTTAATCTGTACACAGGTCTCCAACCTATTTTTGGCCTTAGGCTCTTGTGATTGAGAAATTCCTAGATTTAGGTATTAAAAAAAATTTTTTTTAAAGGTATTGGGGATTGAACTCAGGGGCACTCTACTACCTTAGCTACATCCCCAGCTCTTTTTTATTTTATTTTGAGACAGGATTTTTCTAAGTTGCCCAGGCTGACCTCAAATGCATTAATGTTTTCTAATATCGGTGCCATTGAATTCTAAATGGTCATAGTTCCTGTAGCAGTTCCATAGTTATTCCAGATAAGGATAGGGGTAATGGTTAAGCTCTTCTTTAACCTTCAGTTTCCATAGAAGGTTGAATATAGAACAAACTTGCAGAACACGTATACCTATACTTTATAAATTTTCAGTTAATTTTTTATCAGAAAATTTTCATGACATTGATTGTTGGGTAAGATTAAGAATTATTGCTGGGTGCCTTGGTGCTGGTCTGTAATCCCAGTGACTCAGGAGGCTGAGGCAGGAGGGTTACAAATTCAAAGCCAGCCAGAGCGACTTAATGAGCTCCTGTTGCAAAATAAAAAATAAAACGGGCTGGGGGCATGTAGCTCAGAGGTAAAGCTTCTCTGGGTTCAATCCCCAGTATCAAGAAAAAAGAAATTATTTTGTTTGGGGGGGATGGGAGTATAGAGGCCCTGGGTTTACTTCCTAGCACCACAAAAAAAAAAAAAAAAAGTAATTTATGTAGGTCTTATCAAGCTCCTGGCTACAATATTTTTATTTCCTTTATGGAAGGGCTATGGGAAGTATAAGTATATCCAGAGCAATGAGGAAAGGCCATAGGGAAATTATTTATAAAGTTTGGCTAAGAGTGATTGTGGACTCTTGCTTGGAGGTCTTTAAGAACAGGATAGATCATCCTGTGTTTGGAATGGTCTAAGGGCAAAGGAGAAGGACTGGATTAGCAGGCCCCTTAGAGACCCCAAGAGTTCTGGAGATGCGTACGTGGCCCGTGTCAGTGACAGATGGAAAAGTAAGTTCAACAGATGTCACGTTTGCTGTTCCCAGGCTGTGCTTCCTTTAATGTGGTGACCTTCTGGGAGCATTGTCCTAAATGGTCTGCAAAAAGGAAAGGAGTGTATCTAAGCTTCTGGTAAACCTAATTTGGGTGGTTTATTACGTCCTGCTGCTTTATTTTAAACACCTAGTGATCCAGAAAAGTTGTGCTTTGCCTAGAATTCCAAAACAAGGAAACAAAACACTACTCTCTAGTTTCTGAAGCCATTTTCAAACTCTGCTGCTCCTGAAGGGATTTTGTTTAGGTGGGATTCCCTGATGTTGGCTAAAGAATCCTTCCCTTGAGGGATGATGGGAAAAGATGAGGTGGGCAAGGAGGATGTCTGAGACCAAGCAGGACTTGTTGAGAAAGAGGACCAACAGAGGAGGGCATCACGTGGGTGCCCTTGGCTCCTGCCTTACTACTTCAGACCCACAGAATGAAGTGGCCAGCTAATTGTGGGGACTGAAGAAATCCTCCTTTTTTCAGGTCACTTTACTTATGTCTCCGATAAATGGTTGACTCACCTCTTGAGAAGTTCTCTTTATAAAAAAGAAGGAAAAGAAAGTCTCTGAAATTCCAAAACTCTTTCTCTGCCATTGCTGTGCTTATATGAGCATGTGATGAACTGAACTCACCAGACTATAGTTTAAACTTAAAAAACAAAACAAAACCCCAGAAAGACTAATGTGTTTTATGGTGGTGTTTTTATACAAGTGACTCATTGCTAGAAGTATATCGACCATTTTAATATGCAATCTGATCTTTCAGGGGAGACATTTAAATTCTCAGTACAGACACTATACTTGGGACAAATAATTGTGTTTGTACCTTGGTGCTAATATCAGTCATGTCCTCACTGGATGCTTGTTTCCAAATAATGCCTGATCTGTCCAAAAACAGTATACTAAAACTTGTCATTAAAAATATATCAAGTTTAATAGCAAGCCATGGATATTTTTACTGCCTTTTATTTATTGCTGGGTGTATTTTATTAGAAGGAAAGGTAAATAAATGTGTTTTGCAGAAAATATGTAGAGTAAGCATCAGTAGCAGTTATTATTTTTTTAAACTGGATTGTAGAGCATTTACACACTTAGTTTATTAGTGACCTTCCCATAAAAATGTTGAGGAACCCAGGGCCAAACAGAGGTCATAAGTTTATCCAAGCCTTCCCTCTGGAGCACTTCTTTGGTGACATCACACGGCTGAAGAGAGGCCAAGAAACATTCCCTTCATCTTCGGATTCCAAGTGGCCTTGGCTTGGCCCATCTATGGTATTTATTCTTTGCAGAAAGAATTATATGTGAAATTTGCATAGTCAATTGTGTTAGCAGTGATCCAGTTCTACTTTTGAAAAATGTACTTTATACATATTATAAATACTTGTACTCTGGCTTCTCGAATATAGTTGTTTGGGGGCCTTCATTTGATAAATATTATTTTTTTAGCCAATTAGGATGATCTTTTGCTGAATACAGTATACAAAGATTTGTACAAGCTGGTCACTGGCCACAAGGAGGTTCTAAACTAGAGATAAAGTGGGCAGGACAGAGAACTTTCCTGTTTAGGAAATCTTGTCATGATGTATCTTTGCCTTATTTGCATAATGGTGGAAAAAGCTTTTTACACTTGTCATGCTATGATTACTTGCTTCTAATTTAGTTTTTGCTAGAAGGCTAGTAAAGATCTCCATAATACCAAATACCCTCAAAAGAGGGAAGGTCACTGCCATGGAGAAGCCACCCCAGAAAGGTCCTAGAAGGATGGAAGGGGCAACATCTCAGGGCTGTGAGGCTGGACCACAGCTGCTAAGGGAAGGCCAGCTGCTAAGGGAAGATGTGAGTGGGAACCGGTCAGTGGAGCCTGAACCCTCACCTGACCCACCTCCTGCCAGTTATGGAATCTCGGGTCGTTCACTCGCCATGTGCAACCTTTGTTTCCAATCTGAGTGCCAGAATATTTTCACATAGGGCCGTGTTTAGTTCTAAATAGTATAAAGTAGGTAAAAGTGCCTGCACACAGAGGACAGCTTTTTGTAGCATTCTAGCCAACTACAGCATTAAATCCAAAGGTAGTCCATTAAAAGCTTGACCCTGCCAGGTGGGGTGTTGTATGCCTGTAATCCTCAGCGGAGGCTGAGGCAGGAGGATCGTGAGTTCAAAGCCAGCCTCAGCAAAATCGAGGCACTAAGCAACTCAGTGAGATCCTGTCTCTAAATAAAATACAAAATAGGGCTGGGGGTGTGACTCAGTGGTCGAATACCTCTGAGTTCAATCACCTGTACCAAAAAAAAAAAAAAAGCTAGAACCTGTAATTCAAACCCAGGGCCTTCATTTCCTTCTCGGGACCAGGAAGCTTTCATAAGCCCTGCCTATCCTCATTCTTTCCTAAAGGCTATCATTAGAGTGTCCCTGATGAAGAAGACCATTCTTTCCCTCCTAAATTCCTACAGCCCTGATGAGAATACAAGTTACTCTTGCTTTCTGGTACTGCTGTCACATGTTGATGCGGGAACTCACATACATGTTCATTGATCCTTACAGATTACTATAAAAGGGCTTATTTCACGTTCTTTACTATCAAGCAACCCCCCCTCCAATAAGTTGTCAACACTCCGTCACATCAAACACTGTCAATTCAATAAGCTCTGATTCTCATTTCCTTTCCTGAGTTCCTTCTTTTTTTTCTTAAGCCATTTGTGTTACTTTACAAGATTTGTCATATACTATCTGTGTGGATTTAGATCTTCAAAGCAGCCTTTGAACTTCTTACCCTTCGCTTGTTTCTTTCTGCACTTGCCTTAAATTCTTTATTCTTTCCCTGCTTCCCACAGATCTTCCTCAACAACCTGCCTCCTCTCCCTCCCCTCTGCCTCCCCCTCTTCCTCCTCCTCTTCCTCCAGTACTTCTTAAGCCACTCAGTTTCTTCTTTCTGGCTCTTCCTTCCCAAATTCCCACACAGCTTTAGCCATGACCATTTTCAGTGACTACTTGCCCTTTCTCCAAAACTCCCTGGGCCGTGGGCACCCCAGTCACTTCCTTCACCATCCTGCTGAACCTCCCGCCCCCCAACAAGAGAGCCACATGCTTTGCATTTCTTCTGGAGGCCTCCAGGTAGCTTTCCTGAAGGCCCCCAGGTAGATGGGCCCAGCCTGTGGGTCTGTGCTCTCCATCCCTGCAAAGCCAGGGCGTGACCTGCCGATTCCCTTTGTGGTCTGGGACCTTTGAACAGTTGTGCCTTCACCACTGTATTCACAGACTCCCCCCCTTCATGACCCTCCGGTTTTTATTTTGTATTTGTAACTAAACAGAAGACATCGGGGCCTCCTCGGCTTGTTGTTCTTCCTAACCGTATTTGACCCCAAGCATCTATGACAACCCTCAGGCCTCTGTAGGAACCACCTGATTGTGGGCTAGCCTAAAGTTTCAGAATCCACCTGAGCTTCTGAAATATTTCCCACAAAACACTAGGATTCTGCAGGCTTTGAACTGATTTTTTTGTGGGGAGCAGGGGGTGCTGGGTATTGAGACCAGGAGTGCTCTACCACATCCCCAGCCCTTAATGTTTTTTGAGACAAGGTCTCACTAAATTGTTGAGACTGGCCTTGAACTTTGGATCCTCCCGCCTCAGCCTCCTGAGTAGCTGAGATCACAGGTATGCACCACTGCACCTGGCTAAAATTTTTTCTCAAAAAACATCTTTAACCATAAAAATGTAATACAATGTCTATTCAAATGTGTATCCAATCTGTATTTTAGATAGTTGTGCTCTCATTTATAGATCTAAGTGAAGCAAGTATTATAATTGAATATAAATGATTTATACTCAATAACAAGTATTTATTTGCTTTATATATTGGGGTTTCAGTAACATTTATTCTTCAGCTAAAAAAAAATAGCATAAAAACCACCTCCTTAGGTGAATACTCCACTCATCTCTCACATTACCTGGAACTAACTATTAGGTCATCAGACATTTCTTTCCCCTTGATCTTACAGAGGTCTCAAAAATACCCTAATTTGGGGGAAAAAAATCCAAACCAATCTAAAAAGTCACCTGTAAACCCACTACCTCCAAAAAATAAACTATTTGTTGTTTTTCAGCCTTGATTTTATGACCTTAGCCATTTTTATGTAATGTAGTAAAGTCTTACTCTAGTAAAGTCCAGTGAGATGAGGCCTTTCATTCAACCATTCTGCGTCTGTCAGACATTGTTTCCATTTATAGTCCATTTGCTGTCCAGGAGATTATCTTGTCTTTTTCTGCTTTTCAACTAGTTCTAAGAACTCCTAAATGATAGTGTTATTTAAGCCGACTTCTAATACCTCTTCTTTTCATTGCTAAAGAAAATGACTAAACCTTTTTAACAATTATGACAGAGTTGCCTAGCATGTGCCAGGACCTGAGTTCCTACCCCCGGCACAGAATGAATGAATGAATGAATGAATGAATAAAACAGGTATGTCTGGTGCAGTGGCACACACCTGTAATTCCAGCTTCTTGGGAGGCTGAGGCAGGAGGATCACAAGTTCAAGGCCAGCCTCAGCAATTTAGCAAGATCATGTCTCAAAAAATAAGGGCGTGGGGATGTAGCTCAGTGTCAGAGCACCTCTGGATTCAATCCCAGTACTGCAAAACAAACCAACCAACATAAAAAGGGTCACCACAAAACCTTCGTATACATATAATTTTTTTTTTTTATCTATAGGGTGTCCAGTAGAGTCCCAGTTTTTCTGTTGATCTGAAATTCACCAAATTACTTGATGCCAGGCATTAAATTCATAATAAATATGTAATTATCGTGTTACAGATGCTTGACATAAATAGTGATGAATACCCATTATTGACCATTTACCATGTGCCAAGTGCCCTGCTTTGTTTTGTGTGTGTGTGTGTGTGTGTGTGTGTGTATTACGGGGGTAAGCTACATTCCAGTGCTTTTAATTTTTTATTTTGAGATAGGGTCTTGTTAAATTGCTGAGGCTGGTCTCAGTTTGTGATCATTTGTGATCCTCCTGCTTCAGCCTCCTGAGCCCCTGGGATTATAGGAATGCCCCAGGGCACCTGGCTCTACTTTGTCCTTCATAGGTATTATCTCATTACTTCAGTGTCCTTTTTTTATAGACCTAAAAATACATATAGGCTCAGAGAGGTTGCCTGAGTTGCACGTTTGGAGCATGAATTCTGAACAATGACGCGACACTTGGCCCTCCCAAGAGCGACCTGCGTCTGCTCCTTCTTCATTCTCTTGTTCCTTCTTGGTCCACTCTTCACACTTTTCCCTTTCTCTTCCCCCACAGGTCCTTCTGTTGACAGTGGACAGAGGGGATTCTGGCCTAGAGGCCAGCACCCTCTCCCTGTACAGCTGCTGAGATGTGCTCTTGGGCTTGCAAGCTCTCTCCTGAGGGGCCCTGGCTCCTTCCTTGGGAGACTGCTCCCCCAGCTTGTGCCACAGGGTTTTACTTTTTCAGATGTTTGATTTTTAATCCTCCCCCTAAGCCAATGAGGCAGGCATAGCTGATAGTCTGCACCTTCTTTCTAGCTAGAGTTCAAATGAATGATTTCTGCAGGTTCCTAGAACTAGCACCGGACAAAGACAGGGCAAGTCCCAGGTATCTCTCGGTTAAGCAAAACAGGCATCTTGCTCTTTCCTCGCTCTTTTTCTGTTAAGCAGAATGATGCCTTGAATGCCAGTTTCATAGCAACTGCTGACATTCCTTCAGCATTTATTGCATTCAAATGCTGCTATAGTTTTTTCCACACAGAATCTCTTAATCCACCATAATTCGACAGCAACAGGGCTGTTCGACCACTTTCCCCTAAGAAGCTGGCTCTCAGAGTCCAGGAGCCTGGGCAAGGTCACACAGCATGTAGGGCCCAGGCACACTCCACCCCTAATAATATTTCTATTGCCCTACAACTTTTATTTTTTTTAAACATAATTTTCATTATGAAAATATTTCGATTCTGATTTTTAAAAATATGTCTGTCAATATGTCTAGAGTACTTTTTTTATTATCTCAAAAGGCCATGGTCTCTAATGTATCCAGAAGTGATTCTTCATAGGAACAGCATGCAATCTTTGTCCTGCTGAGACACTCCTGTCTTTACATCAGAGAAGAGTGTCGGAAGCTGCCCAATTGGTTTATATTTATTACACTCTTCTTAGGAAAAAACTCAGGTTTAGAGAATTCACAGATATTGTTATTCGACTCATCTTTTCAAATTGAACTTTAGAAAAAAAAAAAGCTCTACATTTAGGTCACAATCTATTGCAAACCTGAAAGGAGACAATTCCCAGCAGCTAGCTCAGGACTCTAATCCAGAGCTTCTCCAACTTTAACCCGCACCCCAGTGAGCTGGGCATTTGTGAGAAGCAGATGTGGTTTAGGAGGTGAGCCTGCAGCTTTTGGAATGAGCTCCCAGGGATGCTCTCCGCTTGGCAGCAGAACCATACGCAGACAAGGCCGGAGTCCACTCTGACACTCCAGAAAGAAATTCAGACTCGAATGTACAACTTGACAAAAGCTATTTACTCAATAACCCCAAACTCACAGGTCTTGAAAAACTAACCCCAGTCCTAGGCTCTGAAGTCGTCTGATTTTCTGGAAGTTGACTTCCTTTCTGCTGACGCTGTGCATGCAGGTAAGCTCGCCAGCTCCCCCTTCCTGCTGTGTGGCAAGTTGACATCCCTCTCTTTCTAGTGTGATGCGAGTGGGTCGGGACTTGAGCAGGCCCACTTGTCCTGCTTGATGATCTGCAGTGAATTTTCTGAATTGCCATTGTGAAGAGAGATCTGTGAGGTGGGGTATGGGGTAGGGAGGAAAATACAGAGCCTAAGAATTAAAGATCAGCGTGGTCCTGCCTTTATACACTTATCTGATAAAGCGCAGGAGAGCTTGCCTCTCTCTCTTCACTACTTCCACCACCGTGAGCCGTGGCCACATCCAGATTGGACCCCAGACGGCAGTTGTGGATGCTCAGAGCACAAAAGGTCACTTGTTTACCCAAGGGTCTATCAGTGTTTAAACAGAAATGGCGGAAGCACAGGCACACGCTATCAGCAGCTTATCGGGCCCAGCGTTTTCCGTGTCCATTTGCTAGTCACTTGAGTTTTCCCAGCTCCCTCAGCAGCAGGGCCAGTCTGTGCTGCATTGAGATAGGGCAGGGAGAACAAGTAGTTCTGAGTGTCGCTATGTGTACGGGTCCTCAAGAACTTTTTTCTGTCCTACCTGTGTAGACAGTAAGCAGTGCTGGCATGTATATTAACAGTCACCCAGACCTAGGCACCATGGCACACCCCTATAATCCCAGCAACTTGGGAGGCTGAGGCAAGAGGATCATAATTTAGAGGTCAGCCTGGGCAACATAGTGAGACCCTGTCTCAAAATTTAAAAAAAAATAAAAAGGACTGAGATGTAGCTCAGTGGTAGAGCACCTCTGAGTTCAATCTCTACTACCCACTCACCCCCCAAAAAAAGAAACAACAGAGTCTGGTTTAGGAATGCACCCACAAGGTAAGATTTCTCCAGTTCTCATGAAACAGAACATCTCTCTCATTACTCTGGTTCTCCATCTTAGTTTACCAGATCTGTAGTTAACAAAAGATGTGTTGGTATCAACAGGAGGTGTCAACTGGGGGTCTTGGAGTCTGTGAACACCTTAAAAGTGTATGCAATTTGGTATTTGGTCTTTCTGCATATTTCTCTAGGAGCAGATCTGTGAGCCATAGATGTTTCTGTACTGTGAGTTCTTTACATTTATAATCACCCCTACTTTCTAAACTCTTGCTGTATTCCAGGGGCTATGCTAAAGTATAAATATTATCTAATTTAATTCTCAGGAAAATTTCCTTATTTTGAAGCTAGGTCTTGCTGTGTTGCCCAGCCTGGTATCAAAGTCCTGGACCAAAGTGACCTTTCTGCCTCAGCTTCCTCAGTACTCCTACAGGCATACCCCACCCCACTTGGTCTCAGACAATTTTCTGAGATAGGAATTTTTATTTCTAACTCACAGATGAAGAAACTGAGGCTTAAAGAGTTGTGATTTGCCCAAGGTCACGGTTAGGTAAATGACAGTACTGGGATCTGACCTTGGGCTTTCTGTACCCATGCTCTTAGCACTATAGGAGGCTCTCTCCACGGTTTCCGTGTACATTAGTCAGATTATCTACCTGGCGCAGAATAGGGTGGATGTCTCTTTTTCCTGAACTTGACCTATCTAAAAACCAGCTTCATGAATCCTGCCCTATTTATACATCATTTATACCATTAAGTTATTATTTGACACTTTAAATTAAATTGGTTATTACTTAGCCTCATCCTAAATGATATCCACAAAATAGCCATTGGTGTGATGATTTTATCATTCTTGAGTTCACACTAAAATAAATATACAACCAATTCATTAAATGTACCACCTACCATCATTTAACCTGACATCAGTGTACTGGTATCACGCTTTGAAAACCCAATGTAAAATCTTAAGGCTGCATCTGTATTGCAGCAGAATTGTGGGTAAAGTCACCTTCATCCCACTTATCCCAGGTAGCACCCATTTGCAGGTCCAGAAGCAGGCCAGGGGCATGTTGGCTGGTGCCAAGAACCTCCATGGTGGCAGAACTGTCCCCAGGGAGGGCACTCTTCCATTGGAGACCATCACCTACATCCTGTAGGGTTTGCATAAATTGCTCTCATGAGGCAGAGGGGCCTAGAGAAAGGGTACTGAGTGTGCCTCAAGGGGGTTGAAGGATTCCAGGAACCAGGGCAAGAATTGTGTGCATTATTAGCCCACAGGCTATTGCTGGGATACTGGGGGTTATGGAAGGCCAGCCTTGCAGGGTCCCAGCCTAGGATGAAGAAGCTTCTAACTAAACTTTGTTTGTTGCCATTTCCATTCTAACCAAGTGTTCTCTCTAAATCTCATCCCCTCTGGGGCATAAGTTGAAGAAGAAATTTAGAGTCCTATTGTCTGAAATTATGTGTACATTTGACCTACATTGCTAACACAAACAGCTAAAGAATAATTCCTAATTTCCTAACTTCATTGTTATTCCAAAATGGGCTAAGACTCTGTGTAACCAAGGGCCCTCAGACCCTGCCTCCCAAAAAATAAAGTATCATTTTACATGTTAAACTTTCCAGTCTTGGACCTTAAGCAACTCTATAATTTGGCAAGTTAAAGGACGGCAACACTCTTGTGCTCTGGGGAATGGATTCCAGGAATCTGTCCTCTTTTACTTGCCTGGAGAAATTGGAGAGGAAAAGGTTTTCCTGAGCTCAGCTGGTAGTCTGAGCTCTCTGCTGAGGCCCACCAGAGAAGAGACATTTGTCAGTTCTGGAGCTGGGTGGGCATCCTGATCACCCCAGAGACACAATTGCCTACCAATGGGGATTGGGCTGTTCCTATTTCACTGCAAGATATTAAATTAATCTGCAAAGAAAGAAGGACGGATTGACAGGGAGGGGGATAGTATGTGATGGTGAGGATCAAAGCCAGTGCCTCACATATGCGAGGCGTGCACTCTACCACTGACCTCTAGCCCCAGCCCAGCATTTAGCATTTTGACGGTTCTCATTCTTGTGGTTCAGTAGGAACTGACCTGTGATGCTCTTCTGGGGACTGCAATTATGCTTCCTGGCCCTGAAAACAAAATCCCATGTTTCTGTAGGAGCAGTTCCTAGGCTGCTTCTACTATTTCTTTCTCTTCCTCCTCTCCCTTCCCCTCCTTTGATTTTTTTTTTTTCTTCTTCTTATTTTTGGTACTGGGAATTGACCCAAGGAAATTTTACCATTGAGCTACATCTCCAGCCCTTTTTTAAATTTAGAAACAGGGTCTCACTCAGTTGTTTAGAGCCTAAGTAGCTGAGGCTGGCCTCAAACTTGCAATCCTCCTGCCTCAGCCTCCCTAGTCGCTGGGATTACAGGCATGCACCACTACACCCAGCTTCCTCTACTGTTTCTACCCCCAAATGGCTAAGAACTCCCAGAGATGGTGCTTTTGAAAATGCCTCTCATCAGCCTTCAGCATCATGTCCCAATCTCCACGGCTGTCCCTCCTCCCCACCAGAAGCTCCCAGCTTGTGGCTACAGGAACGCCAGGCACAAATGGAATGCTGCCAGTTGCAAGAGATCCTGAGGGAGATAAAAAGCACATCTTTGACCACTTCTTTACCAAACAGACCCAAGATGTGTAATTAAAGGCCTTGGGACTCCGCTGGAAATAGGTTTAAACTTGAGGTAATCCCTTCTGGCACTTCCTCTTCCTAATAACCATCAACAAAAATCAAACAAATCCACCTGGCTCCAGTCAGTAAGTCTGTAACCAGCAAAGGTCACGGGAGGAGCGATAAGAGAAGAAAGCGGCCACAAACCGCGTTACTGGAAACACATGTTGGGACGTGTTGGAAAGCGACTCTTGCCAGGCGCATGTGGCTCTGGGATGGGCCCACTGTGTCGTGCAGAGAGCCAGCACAGCATGGGAGGGCAAGAGCGCGGGGAGGCTCAGTGGTACCGCATGCCTTCGCCTTCATCTCTTCTCTCTGGGGGATTGACTCAGGTCACGGAGGAGACAGAGGTGAGGCAATTTGGGGGTGGGGGGTGGGGAGGGTACTGGGGATGGAACCCAGGAGCCCTTTACCACTGAGCTACATTTTCAGCCCTTTTTTTATTTTGAGACAGGTTCTGGATAGGGGTTTCTAAGGGGTTTGTTAAATTGCCGAGGCTGGCCTTGAACTTGTGATCCTCCTGTCTCAGCCTCCAAAGTTGCTGGGGTTACATCATGCACCACCTTGCCTGGCCAGAGGTGAGGCAATTCTTAACATTCTTTGAGAGTTAATTCTCCCTTTTCCCAAAAGTAATGCATATGATGAAACACTGATGAGGACCACAAAGGCTAAAATAATCACCTCTAGTTCCACCATGCAGCAATTATTCTGCATTCTATGCACCTGCTTCCAGTCTTTCTTCAGTGCGTGCATGTGTATATAAGTATGACATATATAAACACGTATGTGTGGGAAAGCGTTTTTAAACTTTCAAATTGCATTACATTGTTTTACTAGTCCCCTTGGGCTGCCATAACAAAATACGTACATTGGGTGGTTTAAGCAATAGAAAGGTATTTTCTCACAGCTCTGAAGGTTGCAGAGTTCAAAATCAAGGTGCTGATTTAGTTCCTGGTGAGGATTGTCCTCTGGCTTCTAGATGGCATAGAGATCATCATATCCTCATAGACAGAGGGGGAGCTCTGTTGTCTCTTCCACCGCTTCTTAAGAGCAGGTGCTCTTTTTGCCCTTCCGCCCCCTCAATCAGAATAACAGTTGCACCTCAACTGCGTGCAAAGGATTTTGACTACTAGGGACTCTCAGGGAAGCCCGTGTCCTTGAGGCCTGTGGCAGTCACATTCTCATCTTGCCAGAGTCCAGAGGACTTGCTGAGGGAGCAGGCCTGACCCAGGGAAGAGTGAGCACAGCCAGGCACACAAGCAAGGCTTCATTCCAATTTGGGAACCTCCCGCTGCAATCTCGGGCCCCTTGTCTGGGTGTTGGGACTAGATCAGAGCCGTGGATCCCTTCTACCTGCAGCTTCACTTCATTCATGGAGGAAATTGGATGGCCTAGAGGCTGGGGGGGGGGGGGGGGGACGGGCTTAGCTCTGACACAGCACTTGCCTAAGGACAGAGCAGCCAGGCAGGGCTGGGACTTGAGGTGGCATTTGACTGGAGCAGGACCCTTTGCATCATTGACAGACATAACCTCTGGGAAGGAGTCAAGGGAAGCTGGGTCACCTGGGGGATTCAGGATGGATTGTAGTGAGGGGAGGGCTGCGAGAGAGTAGGGCTATGACATGATTGGTTTCCAGGACCTACCTGGGACAAATAAGGAGGGGAATTGGGGTGCTGTCTTATGTACACCTAGTCACTTTCTTTTCTTCTTTCTTTCTCTTCTTCTTCTTCTTCTTCTTCGTTTTCTCCTTCTTCTTGTTTGTTTTTTTGAGACAGGGTCTCCTTAAATTGCCCAAGTTGGCCTCCAACTCTCAATTCTCCTGCCCCAGGCTCATGCTCCAGTCCCAGCTCACCTACTTACTTTCTGGCCAGCATCCAGTACGTCACCATACCCTCTCTGTGCCCAGCAGCATTATAGGTGTGAAATATATAAAGGTAAGACAAGATGGTGAGCTGCAGGAACCCACAGTCGCTAAATAGCAGAGGCAGAGAACCCTTTTGCGGTAACTGGTCCATTGCAATGAGCCCAGCAGCAGCAAGAGGAGCCGTGCAAGGGCAGTGCTGGTGAGTGCTGTGCAAGCTCATGTTAGTGCTTCAAGTAATCTGGTGCTTCTTAGTGTTGTCTTCACAAATGGATGCCAAGTGCTTTAAATCTCTCAACATTTTACCTTTGTCTCTCATGAGCTTCACCATGTTCAGAGTTTACAGTAAGTGGTGGTCAGTGCTTTTAGATCAATTAAGAGCAGGTGCCTTGAGCCCTGGCCTGATATGTTTGAAGACTACCCCCAAGAATTTTTTTAAAGGCAGGAAGCAGAAAAGCTTGGAGGACTGGTAACTCAGGCTGTTTTCAGAGAGGTCTGTTTGAAACCTATTGCACATCATCTGAGCCACTGTGTGCCAGTTGCTTTAACCTCTGTGAGGCTCTGTTTCCCTGCTGTAAGAGTTGAGGGTGATGCTGACCTCTCAGGACTTGAAGAGCTTACCTTAGAATTGTGCCTGATGTTACTAAGCACTCAGAGCAGGGAGTGGCTGCTTCAGACTGAAGGGGTCTGTCTTTCTATCAGGTTCTGGCTGTTTCTAGATCCAACCTTCTTCATTCTGCTCTGAACCAGATATTATGAAAATCCAGGAAAGAGATTAGTCCTTAAGGTTTACTTTTAAGAAAAAAAAAAAATTAAAAAAATGCCTTGACCTCCCATTAGCTTTTTTAAAGACTTTGGCACAACTAGGAATAGAGGACTGGGATATAGCTCAGTGGCGGGGCCCTTGCTTCGCACTTGTGAGGCCCTAGGTTCAATCCCCAGTACTAAACAAACAAACTAGGATTAGAGAAAAGGCTAAGTGACCGGGCATGACCAGAGAGATGGTTAGTCTTCTAAGAAATATTTATTATGGCTGGGTGCAGTGGTGTACACTTATAATCCTAGCAGCTTGGCAGGTTGAGGCCAGCCTCAGCAACTTAATGAGACTTTGTGTCAAAATTAAAAATAAAGAGGGCTAGGGATATAGCCCAGTTTTAAAACATCCCTGTGTTCAACAGTCCCCAGTTTAAAATATATATATATATATACACACACACACACACACACACACACATACACACACACATATATGTATATATACATAAATATTACGAAAAGTTTCAAACAAACAGAAAAGAGAGTAATAATAATATAATGAGTACCATGGTCTGCCTAAATGTTTATATGCTTTATTTCAAACATAAAATTCACTATTTGAGTGTATACCTTGGTGTTAAGCATACTCACACGGTGAGGGCATGGTCACACCATTCATCAACAGCCCTTTTTCATGACCCCATACTGTGGTTCTCCACCCATTCAGCAGTATTCCCCATTGCCTTCTCCAACCTCTGGTAACATTATTCTATTTTCAGTCTCTATGAATTTGAATATCCTAGGTACCTTATATAAGTTCATCATCTAAATTTAACAACCATTAATATGTGGTCATATTTGCCATATTGTTTTTTTTACTCAAATATCTTAAAGTATTTACAAATATGACATTTCCCTAAATATTTCTATATATACATCTCCAAGAAATAAGGATCTATTTGTAAATAACCCCAATACTGCATATCACAACTTATAAAATTAATTTCTTAATATCGACTAATGCCAAATTCACACTCAAATTCCTGTAGTTGTCCTAAAAAATCTCTTCTACCTGGTTTATTTAAGTCAAGATCTCATATTGCTTCTTGGTTTTATGGCTTTTAAGACTTTTGGGGGGTTCTGGAGCATAAATGCAGGGCTAGGCATATGCCAGACAAGTGTTCTGCCACTGAGCTATATCCCTAGCCTTTTGTTTTGGTTTGTATTGTTTTGATAGGGGTCCCACTAAATTGCTCAAGGCTGGCTTCTACCTAGCAATCCTCCTGCCTCGGCCTCCTGAGTAGCTGGGTTCACAGGTGTGCACCACCATGCCCTGTATAAGACACTTTTATTCCAGAACATTTTGCCCCTCCCTTCCCTCTTTCCCCATGACATCACTTTTTTGAAGAAACCCTGCAGTAGCCTGTAGAACACCCACCTACCTGGCTGGTCTGTTTCCTGGGGCTGTTAAACATGTTCTCCATCACTTGCTTTCCCAGAGGCTGGAAGTTAGAGCTGGAGGCTTGGTTACATTCCCCTGCAGTCACACCATGCCCTTCCTGTTGTATCGCATCAGGAGGAATATTTTGACTGTGGTCCCACTGCACCTGGGGCAGAGGTTGGTCTGGGTGGTAGGTATTGCTTCCAGTGTCAAATTACCTTTTCAGTTTTCCACCTCACAAACAGCATGTCATTTTCTAGGGTGACACTTTGGCCCTGTGTGAATATCCAATTCCCCAAAGATCAATTTTACCAATAGTTTTAGCATCCATTCATGATTCCTGCCAGAATTGCCTGTTTTATTGGGGCTGCAAAAATGTGATTTCCTAATCATTGTTCCTTCTGTATTTGCCATTTAGAATTTGTCACTGAGGAAGAGTTCTCTCCCTTGTCTTCAACCAATTACCCTGAAATATAGTTCCACCTGGCGAGTTGGGATAAATGGTAATTTCTGTCCTTTTAGTAACTAATTTTCAGGGTTAGGAGTTGGGGAAATGTGTCCAGTCTCTTGGAGGCTAAAGAAAGAGGTTTTCTTTTCTTTGATCTCTTCCACTTTCTCCTGCAACTCCCAACTCTTTGGGAACCTTGGGCCTGTATGTGCATGTGTGCAGGGGTGGAGTTTCCTTCCACCTGGAAGATTCATCCAGGGCTGGGGAGAGAGAGGATAATGAGAACAGTGAGCTCCAAGCCTTACACACTGTGTTTTCTCCACTTTTGGAATGAGCTGGGAGGGCCATTGGAGGATGCTGTCATCCCCAGGGTCCTTCACCCTAGTGTCCTCCCTTCCTTCCTTGTACCAGGGATTAAACCCAGAGGCACTTAACCACATCCCCAGCCCTTTTTTATGTGTGTGTGTGTGTGTATGTGTGTGTGTGTGTGTGTGTGTGTGTATATATATATATATATAATTTTTTAAAAAATTTTTATTTAGAGACAGGATCCCACTGAGTTGCTTAGGGCCTCACTAAGTTGCTGATGCTGGCTTTGAAATTACGATCCTCCTGTCTCAGTCTCCTGAGCTGCTGGGATTACAGGTGTGCCCCACCGTGCCCGGCTCTGGTGATCTGCTTATGACAAGGTCACTGGTTTCACCAGTTTCTGCCTGAGTGGCCAGCTGTTTCTAGTCTTTCTTTATTTTTACCCTTTTTCATATGAATAATAATGGGCCAAAGGGATATCAATCTGCCATTCCTCTAATAGTTCTGGGTATCATCTGTGGGATTTGTCATCGGGCTCTCTCCAGAGGAGATGACCTTAAGAAGTCCACTGTCTCCTTTGGGTGGAATAACATGTACACATAGGACGCAGAGCAGAGAACAGTGTCAGCCCAAAAATCAAGTAAAACTAAACTCCAACGTATAGTCTGGTTTGATAGTAATCATTTATTAATCACTCATATTGTTGTCTTTAAAATCTCCGAAGATGGATAGATACAATCATTGAATATTTCAGATGAGGAAACTGAAGTTCAGATAAGTTGCATAGTTACCCACAGTCACACAGTTTTTAAATCCAGTGCATGGGCTCTCTCTGTATCAAAACCCATGCTCCATTCACCCACCAAGCTGTTTTCTTATCAGATGTTAAAAGAGACAGGAATTTAGAGAAAGTTGCACACTTATGTAGTTACTATACATATATAAGGCATTTGTTACTTGGGAAATTTAAACTTTTCCCTTTTACATGTAATTACCAAAACCAAATTGTGAGATGGACATGGCGGCACACACCTGGAGTCCCATCCACATGGAAGTCTGAGGCAGAAGGATTGTAAATCTGTGCCCAGCCTAGGGAACTTAGCAAGACCCTGTCTCAAAATAAAAAAGTTAAAAAGGACTAGGGATCTAGCTCAGTGGTGAAGTGCCCCTGGATTCAATCCCCAGTGCTAAAAGATAACAAAAAAAACCCCAAAACACAATATTGTGTTAATAATGTATTAAATATATTGCACACTAAAGAAAGTCTTCATAGAAAAAATATGCCTATAACTGTAACACTTTAATTTAATAAGTAATTTTTAAACATATCCTTCCAACCTTTGCCCATAGGCATTGGTATTTCCACATACTATTAATCATAGTACATTTACTATTTCATGTTTTCTAGTTTGATTTTATGTGCATTATAAATATTTTTATGAAGTCTTTATATTTACACCTTTAAAGACTGGATACTAGTCCATTGAGTGGAACACATTATTTACTTAATTTATTCTTTTGGGTCTTACTTGTACAATTTCTAATTCTTGTTACCTGGAAAAAAAAAAAAGGAGTTTCTCTGCATTTTTCTTTTTATCCTCTTGTGAATTATTTCTTTAAGAAAATTCCAAGGAGTGGGTTAAGTTGTTCAAAGATCTGAAGGTTATTGTGGCGCCTGACTTGTTCTGCTGACTTACTCTCCAAGGCCACGTACCCTTCCTGGCTACCAGAAGTGGATGAGGGGCCCATTTCCCGCAGGCCTGTCAGTACTGGGTGGCTCTGGGCCTGTGTTTTGCTTTCTGCTGCTTTAATAGGTGGACCATGTCCCTTAGAGTTGTTAGTGTACGTATATTTGAGTCCCAGGAAGCTTGACTATTGCCACATCTTTTGTTTAGTACTTGTTTTTCTTCTATATGAATTGTCTTTCTTTCCTTTCCCTCCCTCCCTCCCTCCCTCCCTTCCTTCCTTTTTGGTACTGGGGATTGAACCCAGGAGTACTGAACCACTGAGCCACATCCCCAGCCTTTTCATTTTTTATTTTGAGACAGGGTCTCACTAAGTTGCTGAGACTGGCTTTGAGCTTGCCAGCCTCCTGAGTCACTGGGATTATAGGCATGCGCCCCTGTGCCCAGCTGAATTGCTTTCTTAAGCTGCCCATTCGTTCCTTGGGGCCTTAGCAATCGTGTGTTTTGTACAAGATACATGTACAGCACACTCCACTGATAGTTCAAAGAGTTTGATCAAAGGGTAGCCAATAAAGGCATGGGCAGGGTTCAGGGAGCCAACTGAGGACGGAGCAACCCTCTACAATAGTCCAGTTTGCCCAGTGAGGGAGCAGGCAGCAAGCCCCATAAGGGATGCTATGAGGAGAGGAACCCTGGCAAGAGCTTTGGCCTTTGATAGGGACGTGGCCAGGCCAGGATGACTTGTGGGGAAGGAATGGGGGAAATTCTCCACCCTCATTCTGCTCCTGCCTCCCACTCCTACTGATGCCTGAACTTAGGCCCCCGTTCCCGGCTGTTTCCCAGTTGTGAAGTGATTCTTGGTGCATGGATAACGATTCTTCAAAGTTTAGTAGTCAGGTATTAAGGCATACACACACATATGTATTTAATGTGTTTCTCATGTAATAAAATATTGATAAAATAAATTATTTCAGGCTGGGGATGTGGTTCAGTGGTAGAGTACAGTCTCATGTAGGCATGGCTCTGGGTTCAATCCCCAGTGCTTGAAGAAAAAAAAAAAAGAGTTTGATGAGTACTGGTCTCCCTGGCCAGTTCAGGGAGCTGCACTCCCTATGGACTCCACAACCCGCTGATCCTTTGATCTCTGATTTTTATTATTATTATTATTATTATTGGTATTGGGGATTGAACCTGGGGCACTTAACCACTGAGCCACATCCCCAGTTTTTTTTTTTTTTTTTTAATCCCATGATAAAGCCAAGAGGAGGGAGAAAAGGGTCCAGGAGCCCTGATCCACATTGTGGCTCAGGGGAAGTACAGTAAGTACCATCTTCTCCTCAAGCCCCCATCTGCCCAAAGAATGCTACATAAAAAAAAGGATTCCACCCAGAGGTTAGAGGCCAGTGGCCAGGCCTGCCCTTTCCTACCTGGCAAGAGTTGGTGAAAGGCCTTGCTGGCTCCTTTGGAGGAATGGCACTGCAGGAAGCATCCCATAGACCAGGCCATTTAGAACCATCTCTGTCCACTCCTCTGTGAGCAGCTCCTTCCCCATAGGTTCTCTGGGGGCAATTATGCTGTGAAAACACACAGGAGAAATCGGAGAACATTAGGCAAAAATACCTGACATATGACTTATCATGTATCTCCTGAGGTCATCAAGCAGGTGGGTTACCAAACTCTTTGTAAAGTGGCCATTTCTTCTGGAAAAAGTTTGAATCTAGCAGTTCCATGTTTGAATCTCAGATGTACACAAACTTGACCTTTGACCTATGGTATGAAGGATGTGTCCCTATCCTTGACACCATAGATCAAAAAACTGGACTGCTGGTGGGCATGGGGCAGGCCCAGTTCATGCCTGTGACTACTTTCATTTTGGGGAGTATTTTGGTTTGGACAATGAATTATGGTCACCTCACCCACAGGCACATGTGGCCAATTACCAGAAAAATCATGGAATTTGGGAGCTGGAAGGGATTTCCAGAGGACTTTGGTCCATTCTGTTACTGGAAGGTAACAAACAGATCCCTACCATCCAGGGTGGTCCTCCATGCCGGCCTTAGTCAAACCCTGGGTTCCGCCCTGTATGGGTGGCTCAGAGGTAGAATTTCTCCTTGGTCCACCCCTTCTTCCCTCTGCTCAAAACTCTCTAATGAGCCACGAGGGAACAGGAACACTGGGACTGCTGGGGAAATGACTTCCGCTCCAAAAAGAGAGGGCTCTTGGATTTGCAGTCAAGCCCAGAAGGCTTCCTTAGATAAAAGTGACAACATTCTGAGATGGAATAGTGGGAAACTCAAAGAAAAGAAGGCCAGCAAAGATACCACCAGGTGGGCAGGGCTGGTGCTGCAGGCTTTGTCTGTGGGATTGAGGCCCAGAGGCAAATGGCTTTGAACTCCCAGCGCTTGACAGAACCTCACCACCTCAAAGCCTGCTATGAGGACACCATTGGCTTTCCCTGAGCCTGTTCCCAGCCCCAGGGCTGTCTGAAACCTCAGCCTGATCCTAATCTTTCTGCTTCTATCTTCACCCGGGGATGGTCAACCACTTCCTATGGCGTAGCCAGGGCCAGCATGAGCATGTCCGTGGTTGAGGGTTTATGTCTCTGTTTTTCTGGGAACAATGTGCTTAATTTACTTAATTAAAGGACATTGATTGACTTCTTGCTGAGTGGCAGGCAGATGGGGTGGGGTGGGGTGCTGAAGGTATGATGGTGCAGGGATCCTGACTTCTCCTAGGAAGCCCTGAACTGTGGAACCCAGAGGGGAGCCATGGCTCTCCTTCTACAGCGAGGCTGCCCTGGGAAGGCTTCGGAAAGCATCTGAGCACAGCCTCAAGGATGAGGAGGCCTGTACATGGTGGGCAAAGATAGGAAGCACTTTCTGTGCCTAGGAAAATGTCCAGGCAGGCGTCGGGTGGTTCTGGAGCACTGTGATGTTGGGTGGAATTGGAATGGCGGGTGGGGTGGCAGAGCATCTCAGAGGTGTGGTGAGAAAGCCGTCTGGAGTCCCGCAGACTAGCCGTGCAGCCATGGGCGCCTCACTTCACTTCGCCAAGCCACAATTTGCTTATCTGTAGAATGGGGATAAGATAGTGTATTTCTTGAGTTTATACTGAAGCTGAGATTGCCTGAAGCCCCAGCTATTCAGGAAGCTGAAGAGGGAGGGGATCACTTGAGCCCCTGAGTTTGGGGCCAGCCTTGACAACATAACAAAACCCTTTCTCTCTCATACACACACACACACACACACACACACACATACATACACACAGAGAACACACAACAGATATACTGAATGTAAGTCAAACATCATAGGGTGTCTGGCATGTGAATTCTCACAAAATGTTAATTATTGGCACTGTTTCTGTTACTGTGATTATGACTTAAAGGTGGCTGCTGTTCTTTCCTGAAACACATGCTTGAGTCACTGGAGTGAGCTGGGAAGGCAGCACTCCCAGACCAGCTCTGCTCTTGTGATTCCATTTCGGAAGATCCTATCTGGGGCAGGAAGCTAATGGAAGGAAGCTCGTGTGGCCGCTGGCTCCAGGCTCTGCTGCCATGTTTTTCAGACAATTGCATCAGGACAGCAGTGTGCCCTGGCATGGCTAAATGTGATTATTAGTTACTTTTTATCCACACCTGTTTATTACAACTCACTGTGTGTCAGGTCCTGGGTCCAAGGTCATAGTAAGAATGCGTAGGTAAGGGTGATGGGGAGGAGAGAAAAAAAAATCTTTTTAAAACAAATTTTGTAATATCAGAGTTGTATTTGGAGGCCATGATCTCAGTGTTCTTTGTGACCCTATACCTGGAAACTTCATGGAGAAGGAAAAAGAGTTCTTTCTGTGTCTCTTTCATCTCAGGGTGAAAAGAGAGGAGCCACTGTGGGGAACCTGTCAGATTTATCCATTTGGGTACTCAACAGATGTTTATTGCTACCTACTATGGGACTAGCACTATGCTATGCCCTTGCTGTTTAATTAAGATATGAAGAGCGCTTGCAGGATTATAACAGTTATCTCTAAAATTATTGATTTTTGTTTTAGAAACTGTCGAACCCACTTTTTTTGCTGTCTGTTCCTTTTTACACAGACTTGGAAAGAGAAAGGTGGAAAATACATGTACCTGTATTGCTATAGTGTCCAAGCAATAAGTTAAATCCAACCAGAGGAGTGATGGGCAGGGAAAAGTTTGGCAGGGGGAAGGGTATTTCCTGTTTTACAGCTTGTTCCCCACCCAGGCCACCCCCACCCCAGGGTGGTGGTGAGGAGCCTTATTTCCCTGTAGAACAACTGCTGGGCTCTCCCACCCAGGATGTCACACTTGAATCTGAGCTGACTGGGCAATGGTGGGGTGAGATGATTTCAATGTTTTTTAGGGAAGAAACAGTTATTACTTACTCCTGCATCCCCACATTTTGAAATCCACAGATAGAAGATAGTTTATTTCTGTTAGTTTTTTGTCACAGTGATAAAGGACCTGAGAAAAACAACTTAAATGGGAAAAAGATTTATTTTGGCTCACACTTTCAGAGGGTTCAGCCCAGGATGGCTGGGCCTGAAATGAGGCTATACATCACTGTGGAAGGGTATGGAAGGGTATGGAAGAGAAAAGACACTTACCTCATGACGGGAAGCAGACGGGGTGGGGGTGGGGAGAGAGGTTGGAGACAAGATATAATCCTCAAGGGCACACACCCCAAAGGACCCACTCCCTTCAACTAGGTTCCACCTATTACAGTTGCCACCACCTCACAATAATGCCACTCAAATTATGAATTCATGAATGGATTAGTCCTTTGATGAGGTCAGAACCCTCATGATTCAATCACTTCCCAAGAGTCCTACCTCTGAATATTGCTGGACTCTGAATATTGCTACCAAGCTGTTAACACACAAGTCTTTGGGGGACATTCCAGAACTAGAACATAAAAATCTTCTTAGGTTTCATTGGGGAAATTTCTGCCTCAAGGAGGAAACTAAAGAGTAATGAATTACTTTAACAGCAGCTGCCATGGTTTTTGAGAACTTATGATGGTCCAAGCAAACCAATTTTTTTTCATACATCGTCTCATTTAATCCTAATCATGCTGCAAGTTCATACTATTGTCCCCATTTCACATACAAGAAAAACTGAGACCACAGGAAGGGGTGAGTTCACAGTCACACAGCTGGGAAATAGAAGAGCTGGGGTTGAACCATCTCTAAATCAGGCTTCAGAGGGTATGGCCCCCACCCCCACCTATTCTGGTAGATGGTAGCCTCCACTTTGAGTCCTCTTTTCCTTTTGCCCAACGTTAAGGATTCTTCGATAACCAAGCAAGGCTTGGAGAGCCTCTCAGGCCTTCTCTGGCAGTGCGGCACTTACAGAGCGAGCCCCACCCTGGAGCCGCAAGGGTTAACTAGGGCCTGGTGCTTCCTGAGTGAATGCCTTGGCCTTGGGAGGCAGCTATTAGTCCTCCTTTCTAATTAAAAATCGCCACCACTGGCTTTCTTCCCCACTAACTAGAAGAGTGTGTGTGCGTCCCTCCGTGTGCAGAGCTCTTTATCTCTACTTCCTGTTTCATATTTAATTTGACATTTTTTCCAGTTTGTGGATGTGGAACACGTGTAAGGTTGGGACCGTGTCTGTTAGTAATCATTCCACATTTCGGGGCTGGCTTGCTCCCATCCAGCCTGACTAAAGGCTTGTGGATACTAATCTTCCTGCCTCACAGAAGTTACTTTGTGCTGATGGCCCTGGTTTCTGAGGGGACTGCCTTCTGGGCCACTGTTAGGTCTTGCACATTGCTTTCCGGAGGGTCTGGAATGGTTCTTGCGTAGCAGGACCCTGATTTGGTGGATAAAGAACTGAAGGCCCAGGAGGAACAACCCTCTCACTCCCACCCCATCCATGGTCGTTGGGACTGGGGCGATGCATGACTTAAAGTCTTTGAGTTGTCCTTCATCAAGACAGGCTGAGGACCTGATGAATATGTGTTCACACTCTGTCTTTTTTTTTTTTTTTTTTTTTTTGGTACTGGAAAATGAACCCAGAGGTACTTAACCACTAAGCCACATGTGCAGCTTTTTTTAAAAAATACATTTTATTTAGAGAGAGAGTCTTGCTGAGTTGCTTAGGGCCTTGCTAAATTGCTGAGGCTGGCTTTGAACATGTTGTGCTCCTGTCTCAGCCTCCCAAGCTGCTGGGATTACAGGCATGGATTATGGCACCCAGCACACACTCCATCTTTTCTCTGAGGTCTAAGGGCTCAAACCAGGTTGCACTGGATTCAGTCCTGGCCTATCCCTGTGCAGCAGCATAGCCTGGAGGACCCCCTGGTGGAGGATGGGAGCTGAGCCTCCTCAGGTTGAGACCCTGTGAGAGAGAGGATGATGGCAGTGAGGAAGCTCAGCCTTTCCTATCGGTGGGTGTGATAAGGTAAGGGAAGTCTGTTGGGATTTAAGGTCCTAAGGACCCATCTATATGTCTCCACCAGAGTAGGGACTCAGAGCAGCAACCAGATGCCTGCTGCAAATGCCTGGGCTCTTCCCACAGGGTGAGCCATTCTTCTCCTGCTGACTGTTGAGCCTCTCCCTCTCTGGGTGTTTTGGAGCAAGGCAAGCGCTCCACCGGTGAGCTATATCCCTGCCCTTCAGAGAGTTTTGTAATCAGACTCTGATTGCTTGAGATTATCTCATGTATAGAATGGGATCAAATCAGCCATCTAGTGAAAGCTGGAAGAAACACCAGTGAGTCTGATCTGGGAAGGACACCCCTGGAGTCTGGGATCCCATGAAATGCATCTTTCCAGGGACAGGCTCTGCCTCCATGAGCATCACAGAGTATCTGGGACTTCTTCAAAAAGTTAAGCCTGGATGTGGGAGGTGTGGGAAGCCAGGAGGGGCAGCAGACAAGTGGGGTCCTCTACAGGGGTCAAGGTCTCCCACTTTCAGGTCACTTTTGGTGATGAGAATGGGTGGGGAGGAGAGGAATGACACTCTTGGAAGGATGGGGTAGAAATAGTTTGTACTTCTCTGCAGGAAAAGAGGAATCCATTTCTGTTTGTTTTTAGCTCTGTGGACTTACAGAAGGAATCTTGAGTATAAAGAATTATAACCAGCCCCAACTCCCTGACTTTGAATAATCCATTATAAAAGTACTGTTCCTTTTATCACAATATTCTTATCTCTGTTTGTTTCTGAGCTGCAAAGAAATGCCCTAAGCTACACCCCAGCTGTGGAGCTTCTAGACCAAAGGCTACTGTTTTCTTCCTGCAGGAACCCTGGGGTGTTCCAGGGTTAAAAGGCCTGGGCCAGCCATGTGTGTTTGAAAAACAAGGCTGACTCTGAAGCCAGCGGCTCCAGCCTGACTCCATCCTGCTGTTAATGGAGGACAGAGGACCACTTACGGCTTCCTCTTCACCCCATAACAAACAGCCCCGCTCCCCCAGGCCTTCCTGCACGGCCCCCACTGCCCTCCCGCTGGTGGCAGCAGCAGGCCTGTTCCCAGTCTGCCTTCTCAGCCGGCCCGGCCCGGCCCTGCGGTCAGCCCAACAAGGCGTCTGAGGCCCAGCTCCTCTGAGATAAGGCCCAGACTAACCGCATTAGCAGAGAGCTTGGCGGCTTGGCCTGCCTCTGTCTGGTGTTTGGACACTGAGAGCCTCCTGGGCAGGGTGGAGGCCTTTGCCCTGCCAACAACATGTGGTCCAGCTCTGAGCACAGGCTCCTCTGTCGCCTCCTGGGGGAAGTCCTCCTCGACTGCTCTGGCCCATGTGGTCCCCCACATCCAGCCCATGCGTTTATCTTGCTTGCATTTGTCACGCACCCTTAAGAAAGCTTTTATCACAGCTTCTACATGACAGTTCAGGACGTCACCATCTTCATTGTCATTCCCATTTATTGGAACACTCTGGGCACTCAGCTTGGCACGAAAGCATCTTACCTGAAATAGTTTATTGACTCCAACCCAGAGGTTCTCTGAAGTTGGCACCATTGGTATCCCATTTTACAGAGAAGGACACTGAGAAATTCCTGTTTTCTTAGACTTTATCACTCTCTGTGATCACATATTGTGATAATCTGCTTATTTCATATCTGGCTCTGGTATTACATATGGTATTACATCCCATGTAGCCAGAGATTTCCCTTCTGAGGGAATGGGAACCTAGCACGAGCAGTACCTGGCCCCTAGGAGGTGCTCAATAGATGAATAAGGCAGGATGCTGTCACCTGTCCGTGGCCCCCCATCTGGCCCGCAGTTGTATCCAGCAGTTTCTCACACATGTGCTAACTATTTCCCCAACCAGATCATCAGCTGTTTGGGGCAGGCCCAGGTCTTTCCTGGGAGGGTTTGAGGTGGAAGTGCCCTGAGTTCAAACACTAGTTCTCCACTCGGTTGGGTGATGCTTGGACAGCCACCTATCCATTCTGAATCCAGGCAGCTGCATTTCTGAAATAGGGAAAATGATGCCCACCTGCCTGGGGAGTTGTGAGAATTAGAAATAACAGAGGGGTCACCTGAGTTCTCATAGGCGCTCAGAGGGAGGAGGGCCAGCAAAAAAAACCAGGCTCCTCGAAATTCAGGAAGCTGGTAGAAACCCATTTGTCATCTCTTATTAGGTATAGGACTAGTATATGAGTGCATTTTCATGGACAAATAAATAAGAGAAAGGAAGAAAAAGAAATACAGAAATCAAAATGTGAAAGTTTTTGTATCTCTAGGCCCACATCCTGTTCCCTCCCCAAGAAGTAACCGAATAACATATTTTTACATAAACAAAATTATATTGGGCATATTGTTCTGAAATCTGTGCTTTTCATTAACCTGTCCTGGGGCCTTTCCCTGTCATGATATCAGGTTTACTCCATCTTTTTAATGGCCACACAGCATTGCTGATGTGACTGGACTGTCATTCTTACAGCCATCTTCCTATTGATGGCTTTTTTTTTTAACATTTATTTTTTTTTAGAAGTAGATGGACACAATACCTTTATTTTATTTATTTATTTTTGTGTGGTGCTGAGGATCGAACCTAGGGCCTCACACGTGCTAGGTGAGCACTGTACCGCTGAGCCTCAGCCCCAGCCCCTATTGATGGCTTTTTAAGTTGTTTCCAATTTTTCTCTATTTCACCTAAGATAACAAATGAATATTGTTTCTGTTATCTGTTGCTGAGCCACCAAACTCTCAAAGTGCAGTGACTTGAAGCCACAATTTATTATTTCTCATGTTTCTGGGGACCTGCTGCGTGGGTCCTCTGCCTCACATGGTACTAAGTGAAGCCTCCAGAATGTTCTGGTCCGCATGGCTGGCGGTTGGTTCTGGTGGTGGCTGGCACCAGGGGTGCCTTGGCTCTCCTCTGACTGGTCTGTCCCTGTGGCTTGAGTTTCTTGAAGTATGGAGTTAGGTTCACTTCTGCCTTATCCTATTGGTCAAAACTAGTGGCAAGGCACGGCCAGATTCCAAGGAGCCAAGACACAAGCTCCATGTCTGGGCATGAGGAGGAGCAGGTGTGCATGAGCAGGGTGGGAAGAATCTCTGGGTGTCAGTTTTTGAGACTAGCTTCCAAAAACATATAAATATCTGGGGGCGGGGGGGTGTCCTTGTGGTTCACATATCTTTGTGCATAGGTGTGAGTGTTTTTGTAGGTTAATTCCTAGGAGGAATTCTTTGGGTTCAAGGGCATGTGCATCTTAGATCTGGATGACCCCTGCAAGACTGCCTTCCACTAAGCTGTACCCTCACATATTCTCAGTATGATGCAAGAGTGCTCATCAGGGTAGGCCATGATCAGTGGTTTCCATCTTTGTCAATCTCATGGATGAAAAATTGCATCTTGTTTTTACTGTTAGTGGTGATGAGCAACATTTTATGTTTCGTTTCTTTTTTTTAATTTGCAGTACTGAAATTGAACTGAGGCATACTCTGCGACTGTGCTACATCAATAGCTCTTTTTATGTTTTTATTTTATTTATTTGTTACTAGAGATTGAACCCAGGGGGTTAGACTGAGCTGAATTTCCAATCCTTTTTATTTTGAGACAGGGTCTTGCTAATTTGCCCAGGTTGACCTTGAGCGTTCGATTCTCTTGCCTCAGCCTCCCAAGTCACTGGGATTACAAGTGTGCACCAGCACGCCTAGCTGTGTTTTGTTATCCTCTATACCAAAAGTTCAGTATGGGAGTAAGGCCATGAACTTACTGTATCATCAAAGAAACAGGAGAATGGTTTTGAGGGGTTGGAGAGGCAGAAAATATCCCATATGAGGACTGTGATTCAGGGCCTCATCAGACAGTTCTGCTGCCCATGACCTGCCTTTGAAGAGAGGGTTCAAAGTGTTGATGAGCAAATTATTAACCCTGTACTATCGTCAAGATCATCACTTGCGTAGATGGGTGTGGGCTTTCAGAGGGCCCTGTCATTCCCAGTGAGAGAATGTTCTATGCTTTCTTGGAATCAAGGCAGCACTGAACTGAGAGCCCAGGGGCTGAACGACAAAGCCTATATAGGAAGAGAGTGTGGGATGCTGGGAGTAAGATTTTTTTGGGGGAAAAAAAAAGTCTCCATTTGATGCCCTTTTCAGTCCTTTTGAGGATTTTCTCCTCTTCTGTTCCCACTTTCCCAAGAGAGGAGAGATGGAAGATAGAGACCATGATGAGTTGGATGGAATAGTCCAAGGGTTTATTTGTGTGTGTGTTTTAGTACTGGGGGTTGAACCCAGGGGCACATTATCACTGAGTTACATCCCCAGTCTCCCTCTCTCTCTCTCTCTCTCTCTTTGAGACAGAGTCTCTCCAAATTGCCATGACTGGCCTCAAACTTGCCATCCTCACACTTTAGCCTCCCCAAGTTGCTGAGATTTCTGGGGTGTGCCAAAGTTTAATTCAAAGTTATTCACCAGTCAAGGTTAGGTTCTGCTAGTTTCCCAGCTTTGGATGGGTTTCAGTCCCTTGGTCTTCACACACTAGCATCAAACAGGACCATTTGGGTCACAAGGGATGGAAAAGACAATACATATTTTGGCTTAAGCAAGGGGGAGAAATGGAATTTATTGGGTCACATGTGAGGTTGTCTGGGAGTGGAGATGGAAATGGGATGGAGAGCCCTTGTCGGCAAGGGGCTCCTCTCTGGCCTCTCCTCACCTTGCACTCCTGTGAAGGTGAGAGGGTGGCCACACCTGCAGCCCCTCGCCTCCAGGGCCGAGGCCAGCATGACAGAGGAAGTGTCTGTCTCCAGCTCTGTGTTCCTGTCACAGGCCTCTGTGACTCATTGGCTCCCCTATGGCTATTTTTCCTTCCCTGATCCCGATTCCTTCCCCTGTGGCCTGGGGAATCTGGTGTGGGGATTGGCTTAAGCTGTACTGTGTGTCCCTCCCTGCAGCCTGTTTTAGAGCCTCCTCTTGAGAGGAGAGCTAGGATGGGCCTCAAAACCACCCTGGGAGCCATTTCCTGAAGGCAGGGAAAGGACTCTAGGGATGGATGTCATGGACAAAAGTCACTGGCCGTGGTTCCTCCCTGGTGCAGGTCCCATGGTCATTCACCTTAGCAGGCAGCCTCTACAAAGCAGGAGTCATTGGGGATCCAACACTTCCTGGCTAAGGCTAATCCATTTCACCCCGGGACAAGCAGTGACTATCAAAACCCTGTGGAAAGTCTCAGGACAAGCACAAATGATCCAAAGCCTTGCTGAGGTCAGGGGTTATGACCTGTTTATCAGCCTTCAAGCAGCAGGTGATGAAAAGGCCTGATTTTTAACCCCTCTCCATCCCTCTTGCTGTTAAAGAAAGGTACCTGAGGAGAGGAAAAGCAGCCCAGGGAGGAAGGAGGGCAGGAGCTGGTAAAGATGGAGGTCTTCCCTTCAGAATTTAATTTCCAGGATTATTATTTGTAAAATTGATTACTGCAAATTATCTATGGGGTTTAGGCCAAGGGGATATATTTTCTTCAACTGCAAACCTATATGGTTGGGGAAGCAAAGCCTACTTCTTTGCTAGGCTGGGGAAAACACCCTGGGATGTGCTAACAGGCCCAATGGGATCATTAGCCTCCTGTTAATCCTTTAATGGTTTACTCTTTTTATTTTTTTTTTTTAAGTGAAAACTCAGGTTAAATATTTATTATACAGGGAAGGAATGCTGCTGCTTCCTCCTGCTTTTCCTGTGTTGTTGTTAATTATTTAATAGGTCATGGCGTGCAAATAGTATAAAACCTAAAAGGTACCAAAGACTCTATGGGAAAGGTATGATGTCCTGGGACTTCTGCCCCAGTGTCACCCTCCCCCAAACCAACCGCCACTCCAGAGACAGCTTCTATTACCAGTTTCATTGTGTCTTTGCTGAAAGTTGTACCACATGTACATCACTTAATGACTTTTTTTTTTCTCTCTTTGAAAGTAAAGAATTAGGCTTTTCTACTATAGTGACTTAAAGGCTCCAGAGTTAAGGACACAGAGTTAAAGAAACAAACCAGGCCCACTTCCTCCCGTGGATCTAATGTCGGCTGATGAATGGTCACTGGTTCCAGAGGTTTATACACACTTGTATCCTCTTCCCCACCCGGATCCCCCAGGGACAGGGCCTGAACTGCTTCCTACCACTGTGACCAAAAATGGTTTCACTCAGCATTATTTGTCCAGCATCCCCTCGCCTTATTTGCCGTCTGGGCTCCAAATGCCCTACAGTTTTCCAAAAATAAAGTTGAAGACTTGTCACCACGGATACCGTGCCAAAGCTGATGGCTCGGAATCTGAAGGCACTTCTGAAAGAAAAAGCCAAAAAACGCTTGTGAGCAAAAGTGAGGTGTCCCTGGGGAGGCATTCATGGAGCGCCAACTGTGTTCCATGCTTGGTGCTGGGCCCCAGGGTTTCAGTGACCGACAATGCACAGTCCCCTTCCTGGACAGCTCAGTGCAGTTCCGAGTGGGCACGTCACCAATGTAACATCACTGGTGCCTCCCCAGAGCCCTGGGAGTGGGGTGGAGCATTATCCTCATTTTACAGCCCAGCACTTGCCTCAGGCAGAGGAAGTTCACAGCTCTAGGTCACAAAGTTGGGACATGGTGGGAGCAGCGTTACACCTAGGGCCTTCTGCTTCTAATGCCAAAGAGTTAGGCCGCACAAAAACACTGCCTGCCCACTTGGCCTGGCACTGGGAAGCGACTGACCCATCCTTTGACCATTTGTTCCAAAATAAAAGTATTCTATTGAAGTGAGCAATTCACTACTTAGAGATGAATTTTGTATTCTCAGGGGACATGTAGACAGAGTTCTATGTGGGTCAGCTCACTGTACTCCATCATGGGGTAACATCATTGATAGAAAGAAGCTCCTGTTAGTTTGCTGTAGGTCAGGAGTTTTGTTCATGTGCCTCTCAGATAAGCAGAGAAAGTGTGACTTCTGTGTTTAATTGAGGCTCCTATCTACTAGTGTCAGGAGGGGCAAAAGCACTCAGATGCAACAGGTACTGAAGTCCTTTTTTTTTTTTTTTTTTTTGGTACTGGACATTAAACCCAGAGGCTCTCTACCTCCAAGTCACACTCCCAGTTCTTTTAATTTTATTTTGAGACAGGGTCTCACTAACTTGCTGGGGCTAGCCTTGAACTTGCAATCCCCTTGCCTCAGCCTCTGGAGTTGCTGGGATTACAGATATGTACCACTACTCTCAGCTCTCAGGCCTGATCTTTAAACAGTCACCTGAGGTTTCACTCAGTCTCTTCTACCAAGTATGAGAAGGTGTGGGAGGAAGCACTGGTGAGAATTCATGGACAGGGGAAGGCTCCCTCTGTCCTTGTGTTTACCCTTGGGTGTGAGGTGACTAGTGTCCCAGGACTGTCCTAGCCAGTCCCGGGGCCACCCAGGGACTATTACACCTTTTACAATTATGGGGCCTGCTCCTACTCGGCTCAGACAGCATGTGGTAGGATGCCCTACTGCCTTGTGTTCCTCTGTGTTGTCCTCCTGTGTCTTAGCCGAGTCTGCCAGGTGGGCCCTGGGCAAGAGTTGCACGGAAGGCTCTAGCTCACGTGTACAATGTAAGAACTGAAGAAGGCACCAGATCCTCTTCCCTGACCACAGTGTGTGGCCTCGTGCTGTGCTGGTATTCCTCTGGAGGCCACTCCAGAAGTGGGGTAAGAATCGACTCTGCTCATTGTGTTCTCCTCACCTATCCCTCTGCCCCTCTCTGAGCAAAGATTGGCCTTACATATCTACATGTCTAGTTCTAGATGGTTCTGCTTCTGTCCTTTCCCCATTATCTTTTGGGGAGGAAAGAGTGGGCTTCTCTTTTCCTTCTTCTACATCTTACTTAAAAGCTATCTTTTATTTATTTATTTAATTAATTATTTAATTTTTTGCGGTAGGGAGGAAGACAGGGTCTCACTGTGTTGCCCAAACTGGCCTCAAACTCATGAACTCAAGCAGTCTTCCTCCAGAGTAGCTGGGACCACAGGCCCGCACCACCATATGCTGCTCATAGCTGTCCATAGCTAAGAGTGATGCCACAGCTTACCCATGATTGTTCTCCAGAGAAATGATCGTTTCTAACTTCTTCAACCTTTTGTTTCTAGGTCCTGAAGGTCAATTTTGCCAAAGGGTCTGAAATCAAGCAGGGCACAGTGGTGCCCGCCTGTAATCCGAGTTACTTTGAAAGCTGAGGCAGGAGGATCACAAGTTCAAAGCCAGCCTCAGCAACTTAGTGAGGCCTTGAGCAACTTAGCAAGACACTGTCTCAAAATAAAAAGTAAAATGGCTGGAGAAGTGACTCAGTGATAAAGTGTCCTTGAGTTCAAGCTCCAGAAAAAAAAAAAAATACCAGGAAGAAAAGTTCTGAAATCATTTTCCACAACTTCCTTCTCAAATTTCGTGGTGGTAGGTGAGTGCTTTTCTTTAACACGTGGAGTCTTGTCATCAAAAGTTTTGGTCTTGACCACTGGAACCTCAGTGAAAACCAGGACATAAAGAGCTTCTCATCCTTTTCACATCTTTAAAGTTAGGGTCTGGGACACTTGCCACAATGTGCTCACACACTCCTGAGCCTCTCTGAGGGGTGACAAGCCTGGAGGGCGGGCAAGAAAACTGAAGCTGAAAGGACTAAAGTTACTGAATAGATATGCCACATTTTTTTTTTTTTTTATCCATTCATCCACTGAAGGACAAAGTTACTGAATAGATCCAAATGAGTGAGGCTGATAAAAGAAGTTCATGGAAGACACTGTAGCAGTTGAGGTAATTCTTCCATTTTTAGATATTTTTCTTGTCATGTGTTTGGTGTCGTTTGGCTGGTCAAGTTCAACTTTCATTTTTGATAGGTAAGTGTATGTTGATTTAAAAATATTTTGTAATCATTTAATTTCTTAATTTTTTTTTGAAATGCAGAGGCCACATTCATATAAGAGAATCCTATTTTTAGAAGCCGAAGGTGCCTGTTTGATGAATGGAATTAAACATGTCAATTGGTGTGTGTCCCACATGGTGGCCCCCAATCAGCGCCAACTGCAGACATCCATCAGGAGTGAAATTTTCTTCAGTCTATTCCTTAGAGCGCTAATTCCAGAGATAAAGAACCCATGTTACAAGAGAAGGGGAGTGGCAGGAGGTGTGTTCCATGGTCCACTAGGCTTGGAAAACGAGTTAAACCAAGTTAACCAGGCTTCTTACCTTTTGGACTTCTCATCCTTTTCACAGAAAAAACCATTATATTAATCCAGTTTGGGACCACCATAGGTATTATTGCCCAAACTTTTTTTCTTTCTTTTTTTTTTTCTTTTAAAATGTATTTTATTTTGGCTGCGCTGGAGATCACAGCCTCACACCTGTTAAACAAGTGCACCACCCCAAGCTAACACTCTAGCCTCTAAACTTACTTTTCAATGGGCATTTCAAAGGACTGATAATGTTGCATAGAACCCACTCTGGGAAGTGCTGATCTGGAGGGAACCATGCAGAAGGAAATAAAGGACTCATATTCTCGTAGTATTTTCTCGTGAACAACATCCATGCTCCCTGAATCAAAGGAGGAGCCTGCAAGACAGTTGGTTCCCATGGTCAGCAGAGAGCCCCAAGGCACCACTGCCTCACTGCATGCACCCAACAAACCCTGTCATAAACCAGCCAGCCCAGCATAGGCTTCCTTCTGCTCTGAACTGAAGAAGGTTGTGTTGAGGAAGGATGGGGGTTGTGCTGCTTGGCTTGGCCCTGGAAGGTGCTCAAGGCTCTGCTGTTCAGTCACAAGAAGTAAATCTCCTTCAGTCTCACCCCTCTCCATCAAAATTACAGCATTGGGGCTGGGGTTGTGGCTCAGTGGTAGAGCACTCACCTAGCATGTGTAAGGCACTGGGCTCGATCCTCAGCACCACATAAAAATAAAATAAATAAAATAAAGGTATTGTATTCACCTACAACTAGAAAATATATAAAAAAAACAAAAACAAAAACAAACCTATAGCTTTCCTCTAGCCCAAACAACATCCACAAAGGAAGAGGGGAAAAAATGAACAGGAATTTCAAGAATGTGCCTGATATTTCTTCTTTGCCCCAGAAACATATTTCTTTGGACTACAAATATGATTCTAGCCATGTAGGATTTTAATGACAACTGAAATAAGTTGTAACAGGATTCTACTTCTGTTTCATCTTTATGAAGGCCCTTTGGCTAGAGCTATACAGATGCTAGAATTAAGTAGAGCAGGTGGGTCTTTACAAGATTTCTTGGTAGATGGCCAACATAACCCCTGCCCCAAGACTTGTGGCAGTTGGGGGGCTCCACGAACATTAAAGGGCTTCAGGCAGGAGAGGCCTCATCTCCCAGTTCCACTGGAACCAAGCACAGCTCCCAGTCAGCCACGGATCACATGTTGTAGTAAGCACAGCTCCCAGTCAGCCATACGATCACAAGGGGACACAACCAATACTGTGTTGGTAAGCAAGGAAGTTCAGTCAGCTAGGTGTATTAAATGCATTCTCAACTTGTGATATTTTCAATGTATAATTTTTTTTCAATTTTTATTTTTAGTTGTAGATGGACACAATATCTTTATTAATTTTTATGTAGTGCTGGGGATTGAACCCAGTGCCTCACGCATGCTAGGCAAGCATGCTACTACTGAGCCACAATCCCAGCCCCTATAATGGATTTATTTAGAATGTAACCCTAATACAAATTGAGGAGCATTGGTATTCGACAGCTCAGTGAGGTTGTTTGCATTGGTTTTGCTTTCTAGAGGTAGATGCACCCCAGGGCTCTGTCTGCAGCACCTTTCATAACCTATCCTGAGCAGGAATCAGGAGTAATGATGATGTCCAATTGGAATGTCAGGACTTCTTACAGGGAGCTAAGGGGCAAGGCCTTCTCCATTCCCCCACCCCCTGAACATCTAATATGTAACATTTGCTAGTGCTATGGGTTCCACCTCTACACTTCTAGGAGCCATCTTCTAGGACAGAGCTGCAGATCTCTGTGGGGTTGACTCAGGAAGAACAGTCACAGCTATTTTTCAAGAGAGAGAAACAAACAGGCCAGGTACAGTGGTATACACTTGTAATCTCAGAGACTTACGAGTCTGAAACAGGAAGATCGCAAGTTCAAGGCCAGCCTGAACAATTTAGCAAGACCTTGAGTCAAAATAAAAAATTAAAGGGATGAGGATGTAGCTCAGTAGTAGAGTGCCCCTGAGCTCAATCTCCAGTATCACTTTTTTTTTTTTTTTTTTTTTAAAGAAAGAAAAATAAGTAAATGGTGAGTGTCAAGAAGCTTCCATCCTACTGTAGGTGACTGAGCAAGGACCTCCCAGACCATGTCTCCAGGTCGAGGTCCAGGTCCCTAGGGGCTGCCCCCTTTCCTGTGGCACACTTCACTCTCCTGTCTCCTGGGAAGGCTCCAGATGCTTTCTCCCTTCCTTTTTCTCTCCCTTCTTTGTTTTTTTTTTTTTTTTTGAAAGTCAAACCATACTTCAAATCTTTCAGAAAGAATTTTCTCATCAACCAGTGGGGATTTGAGTTTCCTTCATCAGCAGCCTCTCCCTTCAGGCAAGACTTGCTGCCCAGCTGTGGGGTGTCAGCTCCCACAAGGTCTGCCTCAGTCACCAGGAGCCACGCTGGTCTCATGCCCTGCTCAGGACAGCCCATTCCTGGTGGCCAGGTGAGGGAAGGGGATCAAGGCCTGAACTTCTCAGTGACCAGTGACATTTACTTCAGGCTTAAAGAATGGCCATGGATGTAACAGGTCTGCATTGCTGCTGGACTTTTCCCTCTGCTCAAATTTGTTCCCTCATCTCCCTCTTTTCACAGGTATTGCTCTCCAGTAACCATGCACCCCAAAGTCCATTTCAGCTTCTGCTTCTGAAGAACACAGCCTCTGGTACTTAGTACAGGCCAAGGAAGCAGCTGATGAGGAGAGGTTTGGAACTTGATCACACATCACAGAGTTGACAGTGAATGGGGTGGAACATAGCAGCCTTGGACACAACTGTCACCCCCCTGGTGGTGGCTTGGGGAAATGCACTGGGAGGCCTGGTGCGTGGTGTTTGAGAGGTGTGCAGGCCATAGAAACTGCTTGGATAAAGGTGTGGGATGACTAACTGATACTCTCACTTGATGCCGAGGACCAGTGACAAGCAACTGAAAGGCGGGTGTGGTGCCAGGGGACCTCTTGGTTGCACGTAAAGAAGTTCTAATCTCTTCCAGCAGAGAACAGAGATCCAATCCTGGGATTGAGTAGTCCAAGTGGTTGAACTTCAAAGAAAGAGAAACCCAACTAAACAGTTCTGCTAAGCCCAGATCAAGACCCGAGTGGGGAAAGTCCCGGGGCACTGACATAAGGGATGGAGGCATCTACCTGGATGCGCCAGAAGTCTATGTTGACTGAGCATGCAGAAATGGCCACCCCTCCTGGTGAGAGCTAGCAGTCTTCCTGTGCTGGGCAACGCACAGACTTCTCCCCTGGAGACAGCAGGTGCCTTTTGTTATCTGCCCCCACCATCCCTCCTGGCCACTGGGTCTAAAACTCAGGTTAAACCACAGCATGATCCTGCTGGGGAGGTGATGGGCCTGATATAGGAGGAGAGGGTCCAATGTCAGGATCTCTACAATTGAACCAGACAGTGCCCGCAGGGGCCAGGGGATGCACCTGGGCCTGCATTTGAGGCTATTGATCACAGCATTGGATAGGGCAGGCTGATTTTGTCATGCTTTCCTGATGCCAGAAAGCATCATGCCTAACTCCCTTCTAGGAGGCTGCTGGAGGCATGGAGAAAGTGAAGCCCATGCTGAGCAATGCTGAAATGCCAAACTGCCATGTTGGAGGATGGAGGAAGGGACCAAGAGGCTCAGAGAGGTGGGCCTGATGTTCATCCAGAACATCTGACTATGGTATGTTCCAAGGATGGGCTCAGAGGACACACATCCACCGGTGGGATAAGGAATGGGCTCTTGGTATCACTAAACATTTCAGTGGTGGCTGTCCTCTGCAGACCAGGGCTGAGGGAAGGGGACCTTTGTAGAACTTGGCTCCCTGTTGGTGATGATGATGTTGAAAACCCAAAATAATAGAGAGAAGGGGGGCACTGATTCAATTTCCAGAAGCCAGGGGACTACAGTGGTCATAATGGCTGGCAAAACTGAAGTGGGAGCCAAGGTGCCAAAAGAAAATGGGTAAGGTACTGCTGTGTCTCTAGGGCCGGATACATCCATGTGTCACTTAACAATGGGGGAAATGTTCTGAGACACGGTTGTTAGGTGATGCTAGAGTGTGAGTAGGGCATAAGTGTGACCCCCCAAAGGGGCATATGCTGAAAGCTTGGTTCTTGCTTTGGCAAATGGGAATGCTGGAACTTTAAGCAATGGAACCTAGTACGAAATATTAGGCCACTGGGGCATTGCACTTGGAAGGAATTAATGTAGCTCTTGTGGAACCCTGGGTAGCTCTCACAAGAAGGTTGTTATTAAAGAGCAATACTGGCCCCTCTCTGCTCTCTGGCTTCCTGACTTGCCCTGTGATCTTTCCTTCTTACACATACTCACACCATGATGCTGTCTACCATGAGGCCCTCACCAGACACCAAGTCAATGGGCTACCCAATCTTGGATTTTTAGCCTCAAAATTGTAAGTTAAGTAAATCCATTTAAAACACATTACCCAGCCTCAGGTATTTTGTTACAGCAACAGAAAATGGATGAATAGTGGATATTTTGCCACTGGACAAATATAGAGTATAGTTAAAAACTAAGATGGCTACATCAATAGGCGATAGAATCTTCTAGGACCAGTATCATATATGCAGTCCACTGGTGACTGAAATGTCATTGTGCAGCACATGATTGTAGATGGATAGTTAATAATGGTACCACTTAGCTTGTAGCAGCAGAAGAAATCCAGAAGAGAGAAACAGAGGATCAAGGCCCAGTGAAAATATACAATCCCCTGCCTAGTGAACAGTTTTTAGAAACCACTGACTGAAAAACTGGTTTTGTCTCCAGAAAGAACCCTGTGATACCATAGCACATAATGCCTCTGTTCTTGACATGCACTATCCCTATATCTCCCCACAAAGAGTACCATGGCCATTCATTCAGATCAATGTGTATTGGGGAACAGGGAATCCTTAGATATTTGAGGACTGTTGGACATAAGGTCTGAGTCAACCTTGGTACTCAAAGACTAAAGTGTCATCATAGCTCCCCTGTTAGGTGGGGCACAGGGGTCTAGGTAATAAGTGAAGTGCTGGCCAAGATCCAGCTTACAGTGGGTCTACTGGTCTCAGACCCAACCAAAGGTCACCTCTCCTCATCCCCATGCCACCTCCCTACCCTCTTAATTTCTTTCTTTTCTTTTTCTTTTTTGGCACTGGGGATTGAACTCAGGGGCACTTGACCACTGAGTCACATCCCCAGCCCTATTTTGTATTTTATTTAGAGACAGGGTCTCACTGAGTTTCTGAGCACCTCATCATTGTTGAGGGTGGCTTTGAACTCTTGATCCTCCTGTCTCAGCCTCCCAAGCCACTGGGATTATAGGTATGCACCACTGCGCCCAGCCCTATACCCTCTTAATTTTTTAAGAATGGGACCATGTCTTTGAATTTCCCTTGAGTGCATGGCAGGCCACAAGGGCTCACTATCTAATAAATACCAGTGGAATTGAATCTTTTCTTGACCACTCCCAACTGAATGTGTTTTAGTCATCTTTGCAATGCTGTGACCAAAATACCTGACAAAAGCAACTTAGAGGATGGAAAGTTTATTTGGGGCTCATGGTTTCAGTCCACAGATGGCTGAGTCCATTGCTCTGAGCCCAAGGTGAGACAGCACATCATGGCTGAAGGGCAGGGAAGAGGAAAACAGCTCACCTCATAATGGCCAGGAAACAGAGAGGAGAGGGAGGAGGAGGTAGGGCCACAGGGAAGAATAACCCTTTCAGGGCGAGCGGCCAGTGATCCAGCTCCTCCAGCAACGCCCAGCTACCTACAGTTACCAAGTCAGTCCAGTCAAACTAGGATTAGGCTACGGCTCTCATAACCCGGGCATTTCCCTCTGAACACTCCTGCATGAACACAGGAGCTTTCAGGGGGACCCCCCATACCCAAGCCATAATGATGCTTTTCCTTTCCTGGATGTTTACAGCTTCTAACACTTATTCACACGTCCGCAGCTGCCTATACTGCTCTTATTATCTTTTAACTTCCTATTTTAAAGTAATCATATATTTACAAGAAATTGCAAAAGTTGCCTGGAGATGTCCTGTCCATCCTTTGTACCCTTTAATGAATTTTCCCAGTGGTGACATCTTATATAATGATAGCACAATAGCCAACCAGGAAATTGACATTCACATGTTTCTGTGAGCCAGAGTTGGATTTTTACTAGTTTTTATATGCACTCTGTGTGCATGTGTGTGTGTGTGTGTGTGTGTTTCTGTGAAATTTCATCACCTGTATAGATTTGTCTATCACTGTAATCCAAATACAAAACTATTCCATTGCCACCAAGAGAGTGCCTCTCTCCATCCCTAACCCCAGATACCCACTGATCTTTATCTCTATAATTTTATCATTTTGAGAATGTCATTGTGCAGCACATGTCATGCAGCATGTCATCTTTTAAACTTAGGCGATGCCTTTGAGATCTACCCAGATTGTGGCATGTGTCCATTTTTATGGATGAGTAAGTAGTATTCCACTGTGGGAGGTACCACTCACCCACTGAAAGACACTTGGGTCATTGTCGTATTCTGGCTATTACAAATGAAGTTAGTTTGAACATTCCTGTGCAGATTTGTGGATGAACATGTTTCTATTTTTCTAGCATAAAATGCCCAGGCGTGTAATTTTCTAAGAAACCGCTTAGCTGCCTTCCAGAACACCTTGCCATTTCATATCCCCACCAGCACCAGGTAAGAGCTCCAGTTTCTCCACATCCCCTCCAGCATGTGGTCTACTCAGTATTTGTTTTCTAGCTGTTCTGAAAGATGTGCTGTGGCATGCCATCTGGTTTTAGCATGCATTTCCTGGTTGGCTAATGAAGGTGAACATATTTTCTTGGGTTTATTTCCAATTTTTATATCCTCCTTGAATGAAATGTTGGTTGAAGTTTTGTGCCTTTTTTTTTTTTTTTTTTTTTTTTTTTGGAGGGGCACTAGGGATTGAACTCAGGGTTCTCTACCACTGAGCTACATTCCCAGCCCTTTGTATATTTTATTTTGAGACAGAGTCGCACTAAGTTGCTCAGGGCCTCACTAAATTACTGAAGCTTGAAAGGAAAGTGACCACAACATTCAGAGCGACCAAGAGATCTTTATTGCAGCAGTGCAACAGAGGAGAAAAGAGAGAAAGAGAAGGAGGGAGGGAGGGAGGGAGAGGGAGAGAGAGAGAGAGAGAGAGAGAGAGAGAGAGAGAGAGAGAGAGAGAACATGCGCAAGAGAGAGAGAGCAAGAGAGAGAGCAAGAGAGAGAGGGGCCTGGCAGGAGGGAGTTTTTATAGCCCAAATCTAATGGGGTCTCTGGGTCTGCAAGCTGCCTTGTTGGCACACAAGGGGGTTAAGTGTTCGGCCTTGAGTGTCGGGTTGAGTGTTCAGCCTTGAGCAGGGGGGCCAAGTGTTTAGCCTTGAGCAGGGGCTTGGGTGTTTGGGCTTGAAGCAAACAGGTGATAAAGAACCAGGAAGAGGGTTTGAGTGTCCAGGTCATCCTGCAGCTAACTTTGTTTGGCATGCCCTGCAGACAACTTATTCAGCCTGTCCTGCACCTAACAAAGCTGACCTCCAACTTGAGACCCTCCTGCCTCAGCCTCCTCAGTCACTGGGATTACAAACTGTGCACCAATGCACCCATCTCCTTTATTTTTCTTTCTAAAAGAAAGATTAATTTTGGTTCATAATTGCTTGGCCGCATTGCTTTGGACCTGTCGTGAGGTAGAACATCAGGGCAGGGAACACATGTGGAGCAAAGTGGCACATCTCTTGGAGGCCAAAAAGCAAAGATCTGCCCATTTTCTGATTGGGTTGTTTATCTTCCTACTGTTGAGTTTGAAGAGGTCTTCTTATATTCTGGATACAAGCCCTTTGTCAGAAATGTGATTTGCAAGTATTTTCTCTCTGTGGCTTAACAGCGTCTTCACAGGATAAAAGTTTTTAATTTTGGTGAAGTCTGATTGCCATGTCCACAGCCCAGTCATCCAGCATCCAGTGTGGTGGAATAGGTTGCTGAGACACACACACACACAAAAAAAAAAAAAAAGAAAGAAAGAAAAGCCCACACAGAGAGCCAGTGCATAAAGCATAAGATTTTATGCAAAATGCAAAATGCAGAAGTGCTTACAGGGAAGGTCCAGGGGCAATAGGCTGAACAGAGAGCACCTCCATCCTTCACTGCCTTCTCCTCTCCATCATGGCGTTTTGTCCAGTGGCAGCTGGCTGGACATGTGACATGTATCCTTTCCACAGTGCCTTGTTACCTCTGAAAGAGGGTTTTCTATGTTCGGCTGCAGGAGCAGTGACAGTGGCATCAACTGGCTTTACTTGTATGGCCAGCACCCCGCGGAGGAACTGTCCTGGCACACGTGCGAGAAAGTAGCTTTCTATGATGACACTAGCTGGCCCTAGTCCCCAGTGTGCACGGGGGGAAAGCCAGAGTCCTTCAGGATAGTCTGTATCTGGACATTCCGCTCCAGGCTGGCTCTCATTGCTCCCTTAACTTGGTTAGGTTTTTGGAAATAGCAAGAGACGTGGTATTTACTGCCCTCCTTCTCTTTAAGGATGATACATCAATTTTTTAAATTTTCTTTTATGAATTGTGATGTTGGTATCAGATCTAAGAACTCATCAGTATTATTAAGATTTTCTTCTAAAAGTTTTATATTTTACTTTTAGATCAATGATCCATTTTGAGTCAATTTTGGTACGAGAAGTTGTGGAATTTAACTCAAGTTTCAGATTTTTTTTACCTATCAATGACTTCAATAATTACTCCAAGACCATATGCTTGGGTTGGGGTTATGGCTCGATGGTAGAGTGCTTTCCTAGCATGCAGGAGTCACTGGGTTTGATCCCCAACACCACATTAAAAAAAAAAACCAAAAACTAAATAAAGGTATAGTGTTCATCTACAACTAAAATAAATAAATAAAAAGACCATATGCTCAATGCTCATTTATTGGTGACTTTTTTCCACATGCCCATCTTCTCACTACCTAAATAGTAACACTAGACCACATCTTATGCTTCTTGGCGTCTCCCACTGAATTTAGCTTTTATTCATTCAACAAATATTTTTTTTTTAATTTTTTAAAATTTTGTTTTATTGTCATTGTTGAGTTGCAGAAGTTATTTATATATTCTGAATATCACTCCCTTAGGCATATGGTTTGCAAATTGTTTATCCCATTCTACAGATGTTTTTTCATTCAAAAAATATTAATTGGACATTTGTTATGTGCTAGGAATTATGCTAGGCACTTAGGATATGCATATTCTTATGAAGTTTATAACAGTAGAGCAGATGACAATAAGCAAGCAACAAATATCTAGTTGCCATTGTGATGAAGTGCTCTGAAAGAAATGAAAACCTTCAAAGATAAAGAATAATGGATGATTCTAAAACCAAATAAAGACACTTCAAAGAAAGAAAACTTCAGACCAATATCCCTAATGAATTTAGATGCAAAAATCCTCAATAAAATTCTGGCAAATCGGATACAAAACATATCAAAAAGATCGTGCACCATGACCAAGTGGGATTCATCCCTGGGATGCAAGGCTGGTTCAATATATGGAAATCAATAAATGTAATTCACCACGTCAATAGACTTAAAGATAAGAACAATATGATCATCTCGATAGATGCTGAAAAAGCATTCGACAAAATACAGCATCCCTTTATGTTCAAAACTCTAGAAAAATTAGGGATAACAGGAAATTACCTCAAAATGGTAAAAGCTATCTATGGTAAGCCTCAGGCCAGCATCATTCTAAATGGAGAAAAATTGAAGGCATTCCCTTTAAAATCTGGAACAAGACAGGGATGCCCTCTCTCACCACTTCTATTCAACATAGTTCTTGAAACACTAGCCAGAACAATTAGACAGACGAAAGAAATTAAAGGCATAAATATTGGAAAAGAAGAACTTAAATTAGCACTATTTGCCGATGACATGATCCTATACCTAGCAGACCCAAAAAATTCAACCAAGAAACTTCTAGAACTAGTAAATGAATTCAGCAAAGTGGCAGGATATAAAATCAATACCAATAAATCAAAGGCATTCTTGTATATCAGTGACAAATTCTCTGAAATGGAAATGAGGACAACTACCCCACTCACAATATCCTCAAAAAATAAAATAAAATACCTGGGAATCAACTTAACAAAAGAGGTGAAAGAACTATACAACGAAAACTACAGAACCCTAAAGAGAGAACTAGAAGAAGACCTTAGAAGATGGAAGGATTTACCTTGCTCATGGATTGGTAGAATTAATATTATTAAGATGGCCATATTACCAAAAGCACTTTAAAAATTCAATGCAATTCCCATCAAAATCCCAATGACATTCCTTGCAGAAATAGAAAAAGCAATCATGAAATTCATCTGGAAAAACAAGAGACCCAGAATAGCTAAAGTAATTCTAAGCAGGAAGAGTGAAATTGGTGGTATCGCGATTCCAGATTTTAAACTATACTATAGAGCAATAGTAACAAAAACAGTATGGTACTGGCACCAAAACAGGCCGGTAGACCAATGGTACAAAATAGAGGACACAGAGACAAATCCACAAAATTACAATTACCTTATATTAGACAAAGGGGCTAAAAGCATGCAATGGAGAAAGGATAGCATCTTCAACAAATGGTGCTGGGAGAACTGGAAATCCATATGCAACAAAATAAAACTGAATCTTTTTCTCTCACCATGCACAAAAGTCAACTCAAAATAGATCAAGGAGCTAGGAATCAGACCAGAGACTCTGCGTCAAATAGAACATAAAGTTGGCCCTAATATTCATCACATGGGGGCAGGCCCCAAATTTCTTAATAAGATATCTATAGCACAAGAGTTAAAACCAAGAATCAACAAATGGGACAAATTCAAACTAAAAAGTTTTTTCTCAACAAGAGAAATAATATGCGAGGTGAATAGGGAGCCTACATCCTGGGAACAAATTTTTACCCCTCAAACATCAGATAGAGCTCTAATCTCTAGAGTATACAAAGAACTCAAAAAGTTAAACAACAAAAAAGCAAATAACCCAATCAACAAATGGGCCAAGGACTTGAACAGAAACTTCTCAGAAGAGGATATACAATCAATCAACAAATACATGAAAAAATGCTCACCATCTCTAGCAGTCAGAGAAATGCAAATTAAAACTACTCTAAGATACCATCTCACTCCAATAAGAATGGCAGCCATTATGAAGTCAAACAACAATAAGTGCTGGCGAGGACGCGGGGGCGGGGGGTGGGGGGGGTGGGGAAGGTACACTCATACATTGCTGGTGGGACTGCAAATTGGTGCAGCCAATTTGGAAAGCAGTATGGAGATTTCTTGGAAAGCTGGGAATGGAGCCACTATTTGACCCAACTATTCCCCTTCTCGGACTATACCCAAAAGACCTAAAAAGAGCATACTACAAGGACACAGCCACATCAATGTTTATAGCAGCACAATTCACAATAGCTAGAATGTGGAACCAACCTAGATGCCCTTCAATAGATGAATGGATAAAAAAAAATGTGGCATTTATACACAATGGAATATTACTCAGCACTAAAAAATAACAAGATCATGGCATTTGCAGGCAAATGGATGGCATTAGAGCAGATTATGCTAAGTGAAGTTAGCCAATCCCTAAAAAACAAATGCCAAATGTCTTCTCTGATATAAGGGGGGGTGACTCAAAATGGGATAGGGAGGAAGAACATGAGAAGAAGACTACCACTAAGTAGGGAAGAGAGATGGGGGGGAAAAAGGAAGAAGGGGAGTTGCACGGAAGATGGAAGGAGAACCTCATTGTTATACAGAATACATATATGATGTTGTGATGAGAAAAAGAAAAAAAAGTGTGTCACATTAGATTGGATAGAGAGAAAGGATGGGAGAGGAGGGGAGGAGCAGGGAGGATAGGAAGGGCAGCAGAATAGAATAGACAATATGATTGATGTATGTACATTCCATGTATGTATTATATGTCAAAATACATTCTGCTGTCATGTATGACTAAAAATAAATAAATAAATAAAAGTCTAAAAAAAAAAATTACAAAACCACTACAGACAACACCTACAAAAAAAAAAAAAAGAAGAAGAAGAAGAAGAATGGAAAAGGAAATTGATGGACACGAGGTGCAGATGGACTTGGAGCCTCAGGTTTAAACATGGTCATGTTTCTCCAGTATTATCTCAATGAGCAAAGAGATCGGGTCGACACAACTGAAGAAATTTGACCCCATGGGACAACAGACCTGCTCAGCCCCTCCTGCTCGGTTCTCCCTGGATGGCAAATACTCCCGACACTGAATCACCACCAAGAAACCTTTCAAGGTGCTCATGACCCAGCAACCACGCCCTGTTCTCTGGGGGTCCCTTAAATTTCATGTCTCGTCTGTTGCTTGCTCCCTTTCGGAGAATTCATAACCAAACATGTCAATCTGTGAGCCATGAAACCTTCTTACCACCCGTGCCCTTTGGAATCCGGTCTCCTCCTTGCCCTTGATCATGCTTGTATGAGGCCATCATGGTGGCATCCTCTTTAAAGGGAACACGTTTTTCATATTTTGAATTATTGCCACGTTATTAAAGATAAAATGATTTGAAAAAAAAAAAAAAGAATAACAGAGCTGGGTGCAGTGGCACATGCCTATAATCCTAGTGGCTCCGGAGGCTGAGGCAGGAGGATCTCAAGTTCAAAGTCAGCCTCAGCAAAAGAGAAATGCTAAGCAACTCAGTGAGACCCTGTCTCTAAATAAAATACGAAATAGGGCTGGGGATGTGGCTCAGTGGTTAAGCGCCCCTGGGTTCAATTCAAAAAAGAATAATGGCAGTCGGGCATGGTGGAGCGTTCAATTCCCAGTTCAATATTGAAGAAGGAAAAAAGAAAGAAAAGGAACAATAGAGAGCCTCATGCAGGCACTCGCCTGTACCCAGCTACTCAGGGGACTGAGGTAGGAGAAGCAAATTCAAGATCATCCTGGGCAACACAGTGTCAACAATAATATATATGTCAATAATAATAATAATAATATTAATAGGTGGAAGTCTCATTAAATGGAAGTCACTGTTTTTATTTTCCTCTATCAAATTTACCCACCAAAATGGTTAGGGGGCTGCTTTCAGAAGAAGGTAACAGCTAAGCTGAGACCTTACGATTTGTAATATTGGGAAAGTGATAAAAACAAGAGGGGTGGAGAAAAGCCTTAACTCTTCACTGGTTTGACCATCTATCCATCTCTATATCCTCCAAATCTCACAACTGGGAAAGGCATGTGGAAATATTATCCACCATCATTAAACTGAATGCAGTACAATTCTTATTTCCTGACACAAAAGCATCCACCACATAGTGTTCAATGAAAAATGAATTTCAGAAAATGATGTCACCTTTCTCCCATACCATTCTTTAGCCACCAGAGTTCCCCAAGCCCCTGATTTCTCCCCTGAATTCAGAAGTTAGCAATGAGCAGTGAGAAGACTCCAGATACTTGAAAAGGTTGCCAGTTGTCTCCACGAGTTTCAGAGCTTTGTCATGGACCACCCCTCTCCCCCCATTCCCTACTTTCAAGTCTACCTGGGGAGAAAGCACGTGTTCCTGGCCCACAGAGCTGGCTGGGGAGACTTGGAAGTCAGTGGCCCCTAATGGGAAGGAAACAGATGCCCATTGCTGCTCCGCACAGGACAGTCGCCCTGGCCGAGCACAGCAGGAGCCTGCCTGGGAGAAGGACGCGGCATCCCCAGCCTCGGCTCCCTTCCTGATTGGCTGTTTACAGCCCAGTGTGGTTTTGTGGTTCCTCATGGATTTTGGATGTTCATAAAACAAGCTGCCAGCTGCCTGCCTGCCACGTGGGGGAGGCTCTGTGGGGTGAGTGCCTTGCTGGGAGCCGGGTGGGCTGACACAGCTGGCCCGTGTGCTCCTGCTCATGGATGTGGAGCATTTCCCAGGGCTGGGGAAGGAGACCCAAGCTACCAACTCAGAGTCTGCTCTCCAAGGAGGAGCAGACAAGGCAGGACTTCACAGACACATTTATTCAGGATTTTCCTAGGGATCCCAAGGTTTCCGTCCTCCACAGGTCCCCATTTGACCACAGCTTTCTCCAGTCTGTGCCCTTCAAGCACCCAGATCTCCAATAGCTTGATAGTGCTTAGCACAGTACCTTGCACAGAGGAGTGGCCCCCACCTTCCCAGAGCACTGCAGCCTATGCGTGTTTGGGGAATCCTAAAAGTGTGAGGAGTGAGGATCAAACAGCTTTTTTTCCTATGGGCATTGTTGGCCAGTAAGAATTTAGGGACAGGGACACAGTAGTAGTAGTTGGTGTTGCAGTACTGAGGATTGAACCCAGGGGTGCTCTGCCACAAACCTACATCCCCAATCCTTTTTTATTTTTTTGATTTTGTTTAGAGACAGGATCTTGCTAAGTTGAGGAGGCTGGCCTAGAACTTGCAATCCTCTTGCCTCAGCCTCCCGAGTTGCTGGAATTACAGGCGTGTGCCACTATGCCCAGCCGAAGCAGGTGTTTTAACGTGCAGGGGAGAACAGATCTTTGCTGGAGGGCCTCTGTTGTGGATGGGGCAAGCAATGAAGCCTAAGTCCTGGCGCTCTGGGAATGCGGTTGCTGAGGCTGGTCTGGGGGTGCCTTTCTAGCCCGGGAAATCTCAGATGATTTTGCCTTGTGTTTTCCCTGGTTACGCAGGCTGCATCTCAGTCAGCCCACTTTCTCATCACCTCTCCCTGGGCCTGGCCTAACATGAGCAGGTGGCCTTACCTCCTGGCATTTGTCCAACCTGCCCAGACTCACCCCTCTGGGAGTGTGTTCCCCGATTTCTGTCCACAGGTAGGAGGAATGGCACCCCAGCTGGGCTGGGACTTAGTTTCTTCTTGCACCTGATGCTTCCTTCAAATTTGACATTTTCACCCAAACACTTGGCTTTCTTATTTGGACCTGACTGCTGTGCTTCTCCTCCTTGAAAACCAGACACCAGGATCCCAGTGCATAGCCAGGCACTGGGTGTGGCCTGAGTCTCACCAGTCGTGTTTATGACACACCACCTGTCATTTTTCCTTTCAGTCCCTCATGGTAGGGACTCAGATCACCAGGGTTGAACCCTGCTGCTCCTCCCAGAGGCCTAAGAAATAGCCCGGAAGTGGCCTGAGTACTGACCGCTGACAACATTGTTGACCTGCTTTGTGATATTAGACAAGTCACATAACCTTGCTGAGGCTTAGTCTCATGTCCTATAAAGTGGGAACAATTACACTACCTCCTCAAAGGACTGTTTTGGATGTTAGATCATATGTATAAATGATTAGCCTGGGGCCTGACACATAGTCAGTCTCATTAAATGGAAGTCACTGTTTTTATTTTCCTCTATCAAATTTACCCTTCTTATTTTCTTTCCCCAAAAACTTTCCAATAACTAGTAGAAACTTAACTAGCTGGCTAATATATTAATAAGAAGAGCAAAGCCTTACATAGCACTTGTTTTATGCCAGTGTTCTAAGCACTTGATATATCTTATATTTGTTTAACCCGCCCCCTAACAATTTTCTAAAATAGGTGCTAGTATTGTACAAATATCAAATGAGAAAAATGAGGCACAGAGAGGTCAAGGATTCAGCCTCCAGGAGATTGGCTCACAATCCACAGCCTTAACCCTCACACATTTGCTTTGCTTCCCTCAGAAAATGCAAGGCAGTGGAAGAAGCGGACCCTGGAGTAATGGTCTAGGGCTTCTTCAAGACCACAGGCAAAAAGCCACCATCTCAGCACCTGGCATCTCACTGATGTCGGTGGCATCTCACTGTTGGCAAACATTTCACAATTTGTAGGGGAGTTTTCATACACCCACAATTTATCTGTCCCTTCCAGCCTTCGGGTCGTAGGGGAGGCCAAGAGAGCAACCTGCCAAGGTCACCCAGACAGCACAACATCTTCAGGCTCTGGATGCAAATTCTTTCTCTTCTGCTCTCCTGCCTTTTGTTGATGGCCAGGCTAAGTTCTTATACCTGAGCACCATAGCATCATAATAAAACCTCAGAACAAGAAGGTCTTTAAAGCCACACAGTTGACATTTGCATGCTTGAACCCCTTCTATGATGGGGTGCTTACTATTTAGAAGAGACAGCTGGGGTGGATTCTGATGGTGTGTGAGGAGGTAGCTTGGGGGCAGGACTGGCCTTGGAGATGTGGAGCGGCAAGTCTGAGCCTCTCTCAGGAACACATGCAGCCAGGCCCGGGAGCTCTGCCTCCCAGCCCAGCCCCTAAGCCCTCTCAGTCCTTCCTCTCTAAAACCGCAGTCCCTCCCTCGGAAAGGAGCCCTCTCTGTACAGACTAGTTAAGGTTTATTAGCCCTTAAAATTCCTTCAAGATGAGCTGGTATTTATTTCCCTGCAGAGCTTATGTAACTGTAAGAGGATACTGGGGCTGCCAAAGCTGTCTGTGGTTTGGATGAGGCTTGCAGTGGTTTCTTCTGGGAGCTAAATATTATAATGAATGATCTCATACTATCATTTTCTTTGGAACCAAGTCATGCTTGTCCCAGTGGTACCCGGAGGAGCTACCTTCTAGACCCCTGCTGTTTTGGCTCAGGACAGTACCGGATGGTACCGGGAGGGTAGAGTGAAGGAACAAGGCCATCAAAATTAGTCTTTTGATTCACCATGGCCGCCAGCTTCTCCAGGGAGGCTCCAATCTGGGTCTTCAACCAGCACTGAGCTCTGGGTGGCCACCATGATTGGGCTGCTGGGAGGTTATTGGAAAGGCTGGCCTTCCACCACTGTCCATTTCTATCTGAGTTTTTGGAAGGATCCAGATTCAGGATCTGGAACCAGAATAAAACACGTCTGGAAGGTCTGGCTGCTGGGCAATCTCAGGCCAATCCTGGGGAATGGTTAGAGCTAGGGGAGCCTTGTAGTGGGATGATAAATAAGAGGCACCATTCCTGGAGCATGTGTGCCCACAAGCCACAAGCTGCATTCATGGGGAGACTGGGTAAGGAGTGGGTTAGTGGCACCACTTCCTTGCCTTGTGACCCTGGGCGAAAATGCAACCTGTCTTCATCTCTAAAAACAGCGGGCATGGCCCTTCCTTCGGGGCTGTTAGGAAGATTAAATATGATAATGCACACAAAGTTCTTGCACACTCTCTGGCACTAGTAAAGAGCTCAAAAGGTGTTAGCAATCATTACCATCGTCTAATTTAATCCTCCTAATAACCCTGTGGGATAAGGACTCTTACTTTCCATTGTGCAGGTGAAGAAATGAGGCTTTTCGAGGTCACGTGCTCAAGGTCATCTCGTTAATGAGCCAAAGGACTGGGCTACGGGAACTTCATTCCTGTTATCCCCTTGGCCTAGAGCTGAGGGAGGTGGGTTTAAGGCATAGATTCCTTCCTGAGAGAAGTTGAAAATGCCACATGCAGGGCTCGGGAAGGGAAGGAGCTGGATTCCCTGGTCTCAGAGCCGACGACTCTGGGGGACAGATGGTTCTTGGAGAAGATTTTGGGGAGCCCACTAGATTGGGAACTCCAAGAGGGATCAGGAATCATGTGGTCTTGACAGGTCTGAGCACAGTGCTGGCATTCATAGTTCTTGACTGAACTCAATTATACTTGCCATGATCCTTCGGGAACCATCCATCATGTTAACAAGAAAATGCGCCTTCTTCTGTTATCAGTAACCTCTTTGATCTCAGTGGCTTGATGTAGGTGGCAGCCACTGGAGGCTAATAAGTCCCCTTGGAAACAACATGCTATAAAGAGGTGAGGGGAAGACAGGCTTTGGGGCTCTGGACCGAGGTGACTGGTGCTCATAACTCTGGGGCTACAGAGACACAAGGAAAAGGAGAGATTGGCTGGAATTTTCCAGCCCTGGTCAAGTGACTTTAGTGGGCAGATATTTATAAAGCCACCTACTAGGTAGGTGTCTATAGTGTGCTCGGGTGCTGCAGGCACAGCAATGAACAAAGAGTGCTGCCTGCTCTTGGGGGTGCATACCTGGTGGGGGAGGGTGTTGAACAAGTCACCAGAGGAGTAGTGGTTGTTTGTGATGACCACTGTGAATGAACAAAGCCCTGGGTACCCAGCTGGAGGGGACAGAGAAGCAGGATTCCTGTTTTAGAGTCGTCAGCAAGAGGCCTCACAGAGGAGGAGACACTTAAGATTCTTGGGAAATGAATGATCTCAAATGGGACTCTGTTTTCAATCCTGATGGTCACAGGGGAGCATCTGAGTCCCCGCGGCCCAAGTCTGGCGCCAAGGCATAAGTAAAGCCATGTTAAAGCATTTCTGAAGACAGCGCTGGGCTGGAATCCTAAGAGTAAAGGTCCCATCCCACCCAGGAGGCTGGGAATAATTAACAGCGGAGGGTCTTAATGAGGAGCCTAATTAAAGAAAGAAGTGGAGTGTCTGTAGCCAATCAGGTTAGAGGCGCCTACATCCTGGTTCCCTGAAGGCAAAGATGAGACGTGTTTTCAGGAGTTGTTCATGTGTATTCACTTGGTTTAGGATCTTCTTAAATTTTTTAAGTGTCCCCAGGAAAAAGGCAGACCTAGGGTTTTGCTTTATCCCTTTGCAAAACAATGTCCAATCAGCCTCACCCTCCCTAACGGGTCCCCACCAATTCTACCTCCAAAGTATCTCTCCAGTTAATGGTCCCTCCCTGCAGCTCCTCCACTCCTCACCCTACCCGTCACCCCAGAGCCCTGTCCTCACCAGGCTACCTCCTCAAGCTGCCAAGACTGCTTGTTGTTGTTGTACTGGGGAGAACTACCACTGATCACATCCCAGCCCCCCCCCCCCGCCTTTTTTTTTTTGAGACAGCATCTTGCTAAGTTGCTGAGGCTGGCCTTGAACTTGCTATCCTCCTGCCTTAGCCTCCTGAGTTGCTGGGATCACAGGCATATACCATTATGCTGTGCAGTTAAGCTGCTTTTAAAGATGTTACCCTGCTAATGCATTTTTACTGTAACTTGGAACCAATCCATAAAAAAATCCCTTTGCACAGCCTTGGCAACCCTGTGGTCTGGTCCCTGGCCCCTCTCCATCTTCACCATGTGCCCCGAACTCTCTTCACCCACTGCTCTTCATCTAGCCCCAGGATTTTTATTTCATGGAAACTAGTATGAGCTCACTGTCTGGTGTCCTGGCCGATAGTTCAACATCAACAATGTTTACAATCTTAACTCCTGTGCTTGGTGGCTGGAGGCACGTTGCCCGGGGCGCTTCAGCTTCCTTATCTATTTAATGGGCACAGGAAATCCTACTTGTGACAGTAGATGTTTAAAGAATGTTAAAATCTCTTTCCTACTTGGGCTGAAACAAGAGTGTACTTTATACTTTTACGCTTTTCAGGGCATGTCCCATTCATTATCTTACTTAAAGCCATTGAAACCCTGCACGTTAGGAGGGTGGGTATTGTGATCTCCTTATCAACCAGGAAGCAGCCTCAGAGAGGTGAAAGCCTTATTCAAGGTCACCCAGGGAATGGACAGCAAAATGAGGACGGTGATGACAGCCGCACTTGACCTTCCCAAGGGTGATGCTGCGTGGAGGGGCTCTGTGGAGACAGAAGCCCAAAGCCAGCCAGTGTCCAAGGACAGCTTTTAGGATCCGCCCAGACCCTGGCTGCCAGTAACAGGGAAATCTTCAGGAACTGGACACCCCTGCAGCCCAGAGCTAGGGCCCTCACACCCATTTTGTTCACCCCCTCCGTGGTCTCTTGCTGCTGAGCAACTTTTCCTGTGACTGACCTTGGCTTGCCCAGTCTTTCCTTTTCTGTGCCTCCCCCACTAGACAATGTGTGGGGCCACCCTGGGCCATGGGTGGGATCTGGCTGTGGCTGGGGTGGGGTCATGGGGCAGCTTAAGCTCCTCCAAACAGCTTTTCCATGGCATCCAGAGCCCAGCGCCAGGTAATGCAGTTTCTTGAGAGAAGTCCAGTTCCTTTCCTAATCATCCAGGTGGGGAGCCAGAGGGAGGGGGGTCCTAGTCTTTCCCTTCTGGAATTAGCACTCTTGGAATCAGGAAGGCCCTGTCTGACTGAGAATCAGCCACCAGAGGGAATTGAGGTGGGAAGAGGAGACTGTGCTCTGGGGTAGTGACTTCCTTGCTCTCCCGGCTGGTGAGGGCGGTGGGGGAGGGGACTGAGGAGGTGGTAGGGAGGGAGGGGAATGAGGAGAAAAGGCAGCGCTGCCTGAATCCCAGCCGACCTTTGCCAGTTGTTTGTTTGACTTTGTGAAGTGGCTTACCTGCTCGGAGACTCAGTTTTCTCCTCTCTTTCAAAGCAGGGGGATACTTCCTTTATTAGACAATCATCTCAGTCGCCCTCTGTCTGCCTGACCCTGTCTCCCTAGACCCTGTGTGGAGAACAGGACAAATAAGAGACAGGATCTCTGCTTTTCTGGAACTTACATTCCAGGAGTAAGACAGATAAGAAATACCCCAACAGTAAACAAGGTGATTTTGGATAATGCTAAGGGTTAGGTTCAAAGCCAAAAGGCAGAACGATGAGACTGAGAGAGAAGACCTCCCTGAGGGGGTGAGGCTTGAGCTGCAGTATGGAAGGTGACGAGATGGTCTACACAGAAATAGGACAAGAGTGTTCCAGGCCTGGGGAACCACAAGTGCCAAGGCCTCGGGCGGGAATGAGCAGGATGTGTGTGAGGAACAAAATCCAAAATGTAGTAGTGAGCAGGTGAGAAAGTGGCTTGAGTAAAAGTGGGAGGAGAAGGCAGGAAGCAGATCACACAGGGCTTTGGAGGCCATAATAAAGAGTCTGGAAGAGTTCGGAGGGTCCAAAGTTAAGCAGGGGAGTGATGTGATTGGATTCGTACTTGAAACGATCACTCCTTGAATTTGCTGAGCCTCAATTTCCCTGTCTGTTTAAAGGGCATCATAATGCATATGTCACAGGCTTGTTGAAGGGATTGAAAGACTCAAAAGCAAAAGCAACAAGAAGATTGATGAACAAGCCCAACTTGTGCAACAAATGTCAGGATCTATCAGGGATAGGGCAAGATCTGCTTGGGGGTGGCCACTAAAGAGTTAATCAAACCTGTCTGGCTAAAAGCAATCCTGTGCTGCTAATATAATGGTACGGGATGCAATTCAGGCTGTTTATTTTTTAGAGATGCAGTACTCCTATTAAGCAATCACCCTGTTTATGTCACTGCTAATTGAAGTAAATTGCTTTCTGCAATCAAATCGGGAAGTTCCCCCTTCCGATCATGAAGGGACTTGGACTCCGGTTCCTGATTTCCAGTATTTAGTCTGACTTGAGACTTGCCCTTTAATTAATTGCATACATTCCCCTGATTTCCTTAAACGTGCAGTTGGTTTGCTGTTGAGTAGGCAACGTGATGAGTGGATTCTGAAATTGCCCTGCAGGGTGGGAAGTACTCCCTCTCTCCCCATCCCCCAGCCAGAGCCGCCTTTCCAGCTGTTGGAGCTTCTGGGGCTGTTGGGCAGTGGGCTTTGGAGTAGATGTGAGAGGTGGAAGTGAGGGACAGGTGTGACTGCTGCCGGTCCAGAATCCCTTTGTTGCCCCTGCCCAATGGGGAGCTCTGGTGGATCGGAGCTCAAGCCCATGAATCGGGCTATAGGTATTCCTGGGCCATGAATACAAGCTTCTGCTCATCTGACATTTTTTCTACCTTCACTTTTGTGAGAGGCACAGATGTGGAGAGAGACAGGCAAAGAACAACATAACATCCCAGGCAGAGAATGAGTTCCCCCAAGAGCCCTTCACCACCACCACCACCACCACCACGTCCCCCCAGCATTCTTGGGTGCACAGGCCCAGCCACAGTACAAATCCCAGAACAGAGGATCTGGGGGGGGGGGAGGCTCACCAGGAGACCACTAATGGGCCTAGAGATGTGCAGGAGGTGGCCAAGAGGTATCGTAAGGAGGAGGGAGCGGTTATAAGGTCTGAGCTCCAGCCCCAGGGAGGGCTACTCAAGTGCCTGTTCTACACTTGGCAGTCAAGGGCAGGAGGTAGGGAGGAGGTGCTTGATGCTGGACAAGGTGTTGGCCTGGGTGCCCTTGGAAGGCCTTCTCTCAACTTTTTGCTAGGCAACCCAGAAGATAAGCAGAAAGTGTCCTTGGCCACTCATTCTTGCTGTTGAAAATAAAGAACATGAGCTTTCAGTCCAAGGTGAGCTGTGTTGAATGACTTACCCTGAGGTGTAGAAAGTAGGTCTTTACCAATCCTGGGCCCCCACAGAAGGCAGCCTGCAAGGTCCTGCCCGGTTGCTGCCTTCTCTATGAGATCCTGCCAACGTACTCGGCAGGGATCCCCCCTGGCTTCCCATGGCATCCTGTGCCTCTGGGAGAGCGCGGGCCCCCTCTGCCCTGTAGTGGACTTGTATTTGAGTTTCCTCATCTACAGACAAAACATGTTCCGTGAGTAAGGAACTCGGAAAAAAAAGATTCAAGTGACTACAGTCTCTGCCTTCAGAGCCAACAGTGTAGTAGTGGAGTTGGTCAAGCAATCAGAAGTGAACTGCAGGGCTGGGGATGTGGCTCAAGCAGTAGCGCGCTCGCCTGGCACGCGTGCGGCCCGGGTTCGATCCTCAGCACCACATACAAACAAAGATGTTGTCCGCCGAAAACTAAAAAAAAATAAAAATTAAAATTCTCTCTGTCTCTCTTTAAAAAGAAGTGAATTGCACGCACTAGAAGGAGCAACGTCCCCTGAGCACTTTCCAGGACCCCCACCCCCACCGTGTGCTAAGTGCTGTCTGCCCATTGACTCCATTAGACCCCACTATTGCCGTGGGAGGAGGGACTCAGAATATTGAGTTCATAGATGGAAAAACTAAAGCTGAGCTACTTTGGGAAGCAGTGGCAGTTTCTTGGAGAGTTAGACATAAATTTACCATCCAACCCAAGGGCTCCCCCTGAGGTGTACACCCAAGAGAACTGAAAACATATGTTTGCACAAAAACTGACACATGAATGTTTGTAGCCATATTACTTTATAATAGCCTTAAATTGGAAACAACTCAAATGTCTATCAACTGATGAATAGGTCAATAAAATGTGGTTTATCCACACAATGGAATATTATTCAACAATAAAAGGGAATGAAGTACTGATATATGAAGTACTGATATAGGATATATAATATGATATATAATATGATATTATTCAACAATAAAAAGGAATGAAGTACAACAAGGAGAAACCTCAAAAACATATGCTAAGTGAAAGAAGCCAGACAGAAGAGGCCACACAGAGTATGATTCCATTTATATGAAACATCCAGAATGTAGGGAGACAGAAAATGGCTTAGTGGTTGCCAGGAGCTGAGCGTGGGAATGAGGACTAACGGCAGATACACACCAAGGATCTTACTGGGGTAACGGAAGTGACCTAAACTGGGTTGTGGGGACGGCTGCACAACAGTAAATTTGCTAACAATTATTAAATTGCACACTCGAAAAAGGGCAAGTTTTATGATATATAAATTATACCTCAATAAAGTTGTTTTTTAAACATCTGAGGCTGAGTAATATTGAGTTACTTGTCTGAAGTGACCAAGCAGCCTGGGTCCAGAGACCACATTCCTGACCACTTGCTGTATTACTCAATGAGGCCAGGCTTCTTGGAATTTCTTTTTCTTTTCTGTTTTTCCCCAGTACTGGGGATTGAACCTGTGGGTCCTCTACTACTGAGCTACATCCCCAGCCCTTTTTATTATTATTTTGAGACAGGGTTTTGCTAGGTTGCTGAGGCTGGCCTCTAACTTGCAATCCTCATGGCCCAGCCTCCCAAGTAGTAGGAATTATAGCTGTATGCCACTGCACCTGACTTCTTCATGTTTCTGGAAGAGGTAGCTCTTGTGTTGTGTCTTGAGGTCTCCACCCTTCTGGGCATCCAACTTTAACCCTCACTTTCTTTTAAGGGTTGGATCACATTGCATAAACAGGAGAGCCAAAGCCCATAGAGAGAAGAGGAGGAGGATGCCAACATCTTCCCCATGTGAGGAAAATCTGTGATCTGGTGACAGATGTGGGCTCTGGAGAGTTGCTTAGCTGGAGCTGGGGACAGTCTTCACACTTAGGCTCTGGCTCTGCCCACATCAAATTTGGTCCCTACAGAGATATCCTCTGCCTCTCTTCAAGGGAGGCAAGACAGATAATTTTCTTCTTTAGGCCTCTTGGGAATTCTTAGCTCTCTGGAAGCTCCTTTCAGTAGTGCATTTGAATTAGGACCAGGAAGGCAGAAGGAAACAAAAGTGTTAGAAAGCGTTTTTAAAACCCTTCTGGATGGGCATGATGATACATGCCTATAATCCCAGAGACTAGGGAGACTGAGGCAGGAGGATTGCAAGTTCCAGGGTAGCCTCAGCAATTTAGAGAGGCCCTAAGCAGCTTAGGAAAATATAGTCTCAAAATAAAAAATAAAAAGTGCTAAGGATGTGTCTCATTGTTAATCACTCCTGAGTTCAGCCCCTGGTAGAAAAGAAGGAAGGAAGGAAGGAAGGAAGGAAGGAAGGAAGGAAGGAAGGAAGGAAGGAAGGAAGGAAGGAAAGAAAGAAAGAAAGTTAAAACAAAACAAAAACCCTTCTGGTTGGGTGACAGTTACAGTGATGTACAAAAGTAGGGTACTGGGAGCAGTCCTCCCAGCACAAGCCAAATTGGCCAGAAAGGTAATGTGTTCTGGGAACTGGGGTCCCTCTGGGTAGTACCCTTCTCCTTTCCCCAGGACCCCTGTCATATACCCACTCCCCTGTGTCTACATATTGCCTTTCTCAGCTTTGCCGAAGCGACACATCTTCCATTCTAACAGCCAGAAGAAACTGGCCTGCATCTCTTGATTCCCATTCCAAATTCCTGGGAGGCAGCGTCTAAGTGCCAGTGTAGGTAGACCAAAGGAGGACATGCTGAAAACTGGGCCTGTGGGAGCTGGTTGCTGGCCAGACCCTCCCAAACAAAACTACTAGATTGTATTCACTGGGTTTAGTGTGAAGAGGTACTGGAGAGCTGTGTGTTCAGGACCCTTCTGATCTGTTTCTCTCTATTCCCACTTCCTCATGGTTTATCTGTTTCCATTTAAGTTACCTGGAGTAGATTTTTATTTCTTGCAGTGGAACAATCCTTGATCAAACAAATAGAACATAAGTTGATGGGCAGGGGGACCACATAAGAAAGGCAAACACGCTTGGTTGTGTGCGTGCGGGAGTAGGGAGTTTGCTGGGGGTGGGAGGTGAGCAGGGGATGCTCTTAACTCCAAATGGGGCATAACCCTGTGCTTCATGGTAGGGTATTTTCCTTTTCCTTAAAGTGGCTGGGAAAGGAGATAGGTGCTTTCTACCCATTGACTCATTCAGATCCCCACAACTGTGGGAGGTAGGAACTTGGATTATTGAGTTTGTAGATGGGAGAACTAAAGCTGAGCCACTTTGGGAAGCAGTATGTCAGTTTCTTGGAGCATTAGATATAAACTTTCCATTCAGCCCAGCAGCTTCCCATGAGATGTACCTCAAGAGAACAGAAACATGCCTTTGCTCAATTGGGTGAAGACTGGTGGCTCCCTGGAAGGCAGTGGCATTTCTCTCTGTCCCTACTTGTCCTGGTCTTTTCCATGGATTTTCTTTCTCTCGTCCAGATTACTTTCAGTAAGGAATTCCCAGTCTGAATTGCCTTAAGACAGATTTTCCTAAGGGCTAGCTATCTTGTCTCTGTCCTTTCTCTTCCTGTCACTTTCAACTGGAAAACTGACCCCACTGACTGGCAGCTCTGAGGCCCCTCAGCCTCGAAGGCCCCCTGAGGAGATGCCATTGGAAGGACCAGCATCACCCACCAAGCATCTTGGCCAGTGCTGTTACATCTGAATCTGATACGACCTCTAGCTCTAACTCACAGAGATGAGGAGCAGAGGCACCATAGGGAAACAGAGGAACAGAGGGTTCTACGAGGCCGTGGGCCTCTTCCCCAAAGAGCTGGGGAACAGTTGTAGATTAAAAGGATAAAAATCCATAACAACCACATGCATTGCACACACTTAACTGGTTGCGGTACAAATAAATGCATGCATGCATCCATCCATACACACATACATAATACTTGGGTGATTGTAGAGAAATTTGTCCCTCTGCTGGTTTGATTGACTTAGAAAATTAGCGCGTTATGCTCTTAGGTGTGATAGTATAGTATTAGTCAGGAGAATGTCATTATTTTGGAAGATGCATGAGGAAAATATTTGCAATTTATTTTACATTTTTTCCAAATAAAAGAATCAGTGTATTTAATTGAATAATAGTAATGTATTTATTTTAACAAAAAAGCAAACAGTACTATTCAAAAAGGATTTGAATAGACATTTCTCCAGGGAATATATTCAAATGGCCAATAAACCATGAAAAGATGCTCAAGAAAACTAATTCTTTTGAAGGTTGAATCCAGGGCCCTGTGCTACTGAGCTCTACCCCCAGCCCTTTTTATTTTTTTATTTTGAGACAGAGTCTTGCTAAGTTACCCAGGCTGTCCTGGACTTTGCTGTTCTCCTGCCTCAGCCTGTAGAGTAACTGGGATGATGGGTGTGTACTAGTATACCCAGCTAACATCACTAATTATTAAAGAAATGCAATCATAACTATATGGAGGTACCCCTCCATTAGGATGGCTTCTATAAAACAAAACAAAACAAAACAAAGTAACAAATATTGGTGAGGCTGCAGAGAAATTAGGACTTTCTACACTGGTGGTGGCAATATAAAATGGTACAGCTGTCGGGAAAAAGAATATGGTGTTAAGAAGAATGAGATGATGGCATTTGCCAGCAAATGGATGAAAATAGAGAATATCATGATATGTGAAATAAGCCAGACTCAGAAAATCAAGGGTTGGATGTTTCCTTTCTTATGTGGAAGCTGGAGCAAAATAGAGGAAGAAGGTGAGGGTGGGAGTGAAATGAATATCATAAATATATAGGGAAGATCCGTGGAGCAGGAGAAGATGGAGTAGGAGAGAGGAGGGATGGGAAAGGGAGGGGATATGGAAGAATGTAACAAAATCACTATATGCATATATGAATATACCAAAGAAATTTCACCTTTGTGGATATGTAGACAGTACCAATCAAAAATAAATAAATGAAGGCTGTGGATATTGCTCAGTTGGTAGAGTGCTTGCCTCTCATACACAAGGCCCTGGGTTCAGTCCCCAACACCACAAAAATAAATAAATAAGAGAAAGGGCTGAGCATGGTGGTGTACGCCTGTAATCCCAGCGGCTTGGGAGGCTGAGCCAGGAGAATCTAGCAACTCAGTGAGACCCTGGCGCTAATAAAATACAAAATAGGGCTGGGGATGTGGCTCAGTGTTCAATCCCAGGTATCAAAAATAAATAAGAGAAAGGAAGATCAGCAGAGCAGAGGAAGGAGAATAAAGGGATCCAGGAGGAAAATAGGGAAAGTGTGTGGGATGGAGATTATAATCAAATTCCATGCATGTGTGACTTTCTCAAAATAAACCCAATTACTATGTAGAGCTATAATGCTCTAATGAAAAAAAGAAAACAATATGATGATTCCCCCCCAAAATTAATAATATAATTACCATATGATCCAGCAAATTCTACTTCTGGATATCTATATACAAGAGAAGAAAGATTTGTAGTCCATGTTCATAGCAAGCAGCATTATTCTCCACTGCTGAAACATGGAAGCAACCCAAGTGTCCATTGATAAAAGAATGGACAAGCAAAATGTGGTTTCTACATACAATTCGGTATACTATCTAGCCTCAGAGAGGAGGGGAGTTCTGATATGCTGCAACACGGTTGAACCTTGAGAACATGACACTAAGTGAAAAAAGACAGTCACGAAAAGACAAATACTGGATGATTCTACTTACAAGTAATTACAGGAGTCAAAATCCTGTAATTACTTGTAAAATACTGACTCAGTCAGTAAAATGGGTTGCCAGGGAGTGGGGGAAAGAAAGGGAGGGAGGAACAAAGGTCACTGTTGGGTTGTTGATGGGTCTCAAGTTTCAGGAGTTAGAGGGATGATGATGATGGTTGCACATTAGAATAAACTTAATACCACAGAACTGTAGCCTTAAAATTGGTTAAGATGATGATGATGATGATGATGATGATGATGATGATGATGATTTTGGTACACAGGGGCACTTAACCACTGAGCCACATCCCCAGCCCTTTTTAATATTTTATCTAGAGACAGAGTCTCACTGAATTGCTTAGGGCCTTGCTAAGTTGCTGAGGCTGGTTTTGAACTTGCAAACTTCCAGCCTCAGCCTCTCGAGTGGCTGGGTTTAGAGGCGTGTGCCACCGCCCCTGGCATGTATATATTTTGCACACTAAAAAGTTTGGACCTGGGAGCCAGAACGTTAGCACAAACCTGTAACCCCAGTGACGCTGGAGGCAGGAGAATTACAAGTTCAAGGCCAGCCTTGGCAACTTAGAGAGATCCTGTCTCAAAATAAAAAATAAAAAAGGGCTGAGGGTGTAGAGCAACCCTGGATTTTAAAAGGGGGAAAAAATGCAGGAGAATCATCTACCTATTTATATATACATATAGATAAATCAAATGTAACAAAATGTTTTATGTATTGAATGTATGTATTTCTTGAATCTATGTAGTTGGTATAGGCATGTTCATTATTTTATTCTTTCAACTTTTTTCTGTTTAAAATTTTTCATAATGAAAAGTTGGGAAATAAAGGAATGAGATTGTATTTGAATCCTTATTTCTCTATTATTAAGTGTGGGCCTTGAGCCAAGTATCTAACCTTTTGAGACTCGGTTTTCTTATCTATAAGTGGGGATAACAGTGCTCACCTCATACTGACACTTTGGAGAGTTAGTAAGATCACTGTGTCATGTGACAGCGCTTGATGCTAAGTGTTCAGTAAGTGGATATTATCCACAAAGAGCAATAAGACAGGAAAGCACCACGAGGCTCCTTTCTCTATTAGCTTCACCTTTGGTCAGAAGTCGGCTTCTCAGTGAACCAGCAAATCACCATTGAGGATGGGGCTGGATGACTTCATTTGCCCTTCCAGATCCAATCCTCTGTCTCTACCTCACCCTGAGACCGGAGAGGCTGACTGTGCGGGCTGCATCCTGGGACTTCCTTTTCCTCTGGCTTTTGGACAGGGCCAGGGGGAAGTACCAGCAGGAACCTGGGGGAGGTACAGTGTTAGCTCCCTCCCTGTTGGGTGGGCTCGAGGGGGGAGCCATTCTGTGTTCCTACACCTTCAAGCCTGGGAATGTCAAATCCATCCCACTATTGCCACCCTGGGACCCTGTACCATCCCCGTTGCTTCCCTTAAAGCTTCTGAATAGGACTGATGTTGAACTGCTTTTTGGGGCAACCTATTTCCTACCAGAACTCTGACTGACACAGGGCCTACTATGCACTGCCATTTTGCTAAGCCCTGAGAGGTATCCCTTCTGGAGTTTATTGTATCTTCTTCACTTTACCCGATCCCCTGGGGGACCTCTAAGCTGACACAAAGTTCACTACTCCAAGGGACTAGCTAGCATACATGGAAGAGCAAGCCAGCAGCCCTTCCCCAGCTCTACCCTCAGCACACACATGCAGAGATCTGACTTGGCTAGCCCAGGATTCATTTGTAGATCTCCAGATGCAGAGACAGAAATGTTGGCTGCACCCCTCATTCTCCATACTCTGCGTGTCTAGGAGCCTAAAAGCTCAATGGGACCTCTTTAAATGTCTGAGGCACATTGACAACAAACAAACAAATATGGTAACACTTAGGAGGGTGCTTTGTGCAGAGTGAGACTTCATTAAGTCAGGTTTATGGTGAGAAGAGCCCAGAAAACACATTTGTCTAAGACAATAGGATTAGATCATGTTTTCTTCAGATGTTTTTCTGTCTTTCAATGTCTGAATAAATGACTCTCAACTGAGACTAGGGTCATTGGGGAAGCTGTGGTTTGTGAACTCAGGATCTCATTTTATATCGACTCTGGGAATGGTTTTCTCCCTCCAGAGGCAAAATGAAGAGCTGGACATCAGTTCTGGGCATTTATTTGCAACTGTGATCAACAGTCCCTACCTGGTTCTGCCCATCCTTGGCAACAACTGATTGAAACATCCTGGTGTTCTCCCTGAGGGGAAGGTGCCCATGATGGGACTTGTCCTTTTGTCCCAACAACAAAGAAACAATGGATGGGGCTTAGTCATCTTCTGGTTTGGTAGTTCACAATGGGTCCTCTCAGAGGGCGCTCTTTTCTCCTACACAGCCCAATGGCATAATTAAAAGCCTTCCTGGGTTGTGCTTCTCAGGGACCCCAGAAACTGGAACCATATGTAGCGTTTGTTTGCATTTGGGTCCCATCCCTGGCTGCATGCGTTGGCTGCAAGGTTACGATTACAGTTCCTAAGTATAAGCCTCATCCAGAGGCTCGTCTGCATTTGTGGTGAGCATATGGACAAGTGGAAAATAAACAGCCCAAGCAGTTTCTGACTTGGGAGCTGGCTCACAATAGGATGTTGCAGAAAAGGGAGCAGCTGGGCCAATAGGAACTTCTGTGGGTACACAGTCAACAGAGCAAGAAGTCCCTCCTGCAGACAGTGTCCCCAAGAGGAGTGATCTCATGATAGCAAATTTTTCTGAGCACTTATGTGCTACATCCTGGCCCTGGGCCCAGCCCTTGAGATATATCTTCTCACTGAGCTCTTCCAACAACCAGTTACCCTGAGCAATAGAGTTTATTTCAATAAGATCCCACTTTGCAGATGAGAAAACTGAGACATAGAAGGCTGAGAAACAAATTCTCATATAAGATTCCACAGTCTGCAAATGGAACCTAGGTCTACTTAGTTTCAAAAACTTTACTCCTGCCATACTCCTTGACACATGGTCAAGAGGCATTTTATTGGCACCATAGACCTGGCACATGGGTGAGAGCAGAGAAATAAGGAAAGATCTGCCCGCCAGGAAAAACTTCATAAAGACAGGGATCTTAGGGCTGGGATGTGGCTCAAGTGGTAGCGCGCTTGCCTGGCATGCGTGCGGCCCGGGTTCGATCCTCAGCACCACATACAAACAAAGGTGTTATGTCCGCCAAAAACTAAAAAAATAAAAATTTTTAAAAAAAGACAGGATCTTGGTTTAATTCATGTTGTATCTCCAGTACTTAGAATGGTGCCTGGTTCATAGCTGTTAAAGAATGAAAGAACAAATTATTAGTGGCCACTTGTCACCTGCCCTCAGTCATGTATGATAGAAGAAGTAGGTTTTGATCAGCAAATTACGCTGTGGGTTGTGGCTCTGGGATTGTGGTGTGGGGTCTGCATGTCTGGGGATGTGTTCAGATTTTGCCTCTGTGCATCTCAAGAGTAGCCTGTGGATCATGGCTACAGATATGCAAGCAGGAATGCCACAGAGCCCCACCAAGCAATGGGGACTGGCAGCAGGTGACAGGCATCAGGGCTGAGCCCCTGGACCTTGAGCTTCCTACCCACTGAAGACTTCACATAGAGGAGCAGTGGGGGACAGGGAAGCCAAAGAAGGGGTGTGGGAATCCAGGGGAGGGAGAAAACAAGAACCCAGTAGGGGGCTAGGAAGGCCTCTTGTTGCTGCCCCAGCTGGTCAGACACTGGAGGCGCCTCCTTCCCCCTGTCCTCCCATGGTGGCGCAGTCTGAGAGAACAATGGCAGTGGAATCCCTCCTTCCCTCCCGCCTGGCGGGGCTGGGCCTGGCTTCCTCCGCCCCACGAGAGGAATGCTTTCTTGTTCTGGCCATGTGGTACCCGCAGGGAAGAATGGCACTTGGGGCTCCCCAGGGACAGAAGGCTTTGTGGCTGGAGCTGATGACAATGAGTTGGAGCACAGAGGGGGTGGGTGTGTTGGATCTTTTCAAAATTTCTCTTGGGTTTCTAATGAGTATTTCTGCTCTTTTCTCCTGGCTCATTATGGGGTCCCTGTCATGAGGCACTAAGTCACGCTAAGTCACTTGGGCCTTTTCTGACTTCTGGAGTGGACCACTCAGGTGGTCCGGGTAAACCCTCTGAGGCAGGTTAGCTGCACCCAGGGCCTTTGCTGGGCAGGGCTGCAAATCCGAGGGGCTCAATTCTTGTTCCTGACCTTCCAGAAGGTGCTACATTTTGTGTGGAGACGGCAGCTGTGGGCACTCTGGTTTTTATTTCAGGTTTGGAAGACACTGAAGCTGGTTTTCCTTCTCTCCCATGTCTCAAAGCTGGTCATTCAAATCCCCCCTTCTCTAGGGAGAGGGACCCATTTCTCAGATGACCTAGTTGTGTGATCAGAGGCTCTCAAGATCCAGACTCTGCCATCTGATGCCATCTCTCATTCCAGGAAACTCTTAAGATCTCCTCCAGATTTTTAAAAGTCCTTCCCACAGTGGGCGAGGAGACAAAGAAGGGGTACACTATGGGGCCCAGGAGCAGCCTGGGTCTGGAAGACCAAGGCTGAGAAGGATGCTGGGGCCCTTGCCATGTCTGAGGAGATGTGAGCTAATTACTTCAACCAATATATTGTTGGAATTGGGGACTTTGGAATGAAGGTGGGGGGCAGGAGCACAGGAGAGTGACTGCCTTGGATGAGAGTCAGTAGGAAAATGTGAATGAGCTTGGCTTGGAAGGCCTGGTTGGGTGGTGTCTGGGTTGCTGGCCACAGTACGGGAGGCTCGCTGGGAGCTAAGCACCATGCCTGGCTTATCCTCAGCTCTGTCTCTCTTAATCCTTGCAAGTGTCTGAGGGACTCACTACCTTACTGCTAGAGACACGAAAACTGAGTCACAGAGAAGGAAAGAGGGTTATCCACTTTCACAAGCAGGTAGAAGCTGCTACTGTTATGCTCGAATTCGGGACCCCCTAAAGACCACCAGAGACCAAGATCGATGTAAGCAGCAAAGAGGTGTTTATTGCGAGCTAGCTCGGTCCTCCGCGCGCACACACAGAAACAGGTGACACTAAGAGGCCCCGAGCCCAGGGTTTGCAGCAGTTTTATACATTCTTTGGAGAAGGCAGGGACCCCCACATACATCATAGCATCTCCTAGCAAATCATCACACACCACGGGAAAATCACATAACAGCTCTAAAACATGATTAGCACATTCACTGGCGGGAACAAGTTGGGTAGGGGTGATTGGTCACTACAAGAGGGGGATTCATTTGAACTGATTGGTTTAAATCGTGAGGATGTCGCAAGGGGAGTACCTGCCAAACTGCAGGGCTTCTAGTTTAGATACTGGTCACCACACCTAGGTGGGGGCCATCTGGAATTTCAGATATGTGGTTATCTTGGCCTATCTTAGGTGATCACCATCTGCGGCTTTTCCGAAAACTGTTTCCACAGAGTTTCAGAGCAAAATGAGGTCCCAAGCAGAATGAGATTGCTTAGGTCTTTCAGTACCAGGAACATTTGCTCTTGATGACTGGAGATGACAGTCTTCCTAGAGTCTTCCTAGAGGGGGGGTATGAAATAATGGGCTGCTTCTTAGTGGAAAGGCCAGTGTCTCTGCTACCACTCCAGTTAGGCCTTTCCTCCTGACCTGGCCGGATTGATTCCCCAGCTACAGATCCTTCAGTCTCCCACCTGGAAGGTCTGCTCCTGCCTCCTGGTCTTCTGGGGCCTGATGGGGACAGAGGGCTGGAGGGGTCTCAGCTACAGCAGGATGTAAACACTCACTAGATCCCACCATTGTCAACGGTGTTGCTGCACCCCCCGCCCCCCATCCTCACCCCCAACAAGACCCTATGCTGTTCCCTCTTCAGAGAAAAAACAAAACAAAACTTGTTTTGTCCACTTGGGGACTGTGTGGAGACAGGGAGGGACAGAGTATGGCTGCCTCTTCAGCAGCCTTCCAGCCCATGCACAGCTGTCACCTTCGGTTCCAGAGATCCTTGGTGCTGTGATGCCAGTGCCCTCCATTCGGGATCCTCAGCATGAACCCCGGGCAGCTCAGCGTCCCTGGCTCTGCCTTAGGGGTCAGTGTGTTCGGCCTGTTAACTCGGTGACCACTGCCCGCCTGCACTGTGGCTTTCCTCGACCTATGACTGGGTTTTTGTTGCCTTGCGTTGTTTTGTTGATTATTTTTTTGGCCATTGTCTCTTCTCCTGTTCACCTTTCCTTCTGAGTTTATGTCTTTTTTTTTAATCCATTTATTTTATTTTATGAACTTTGGAATGCTAAATGCATGTTTTCAATCTTCTATATTAAACAGAATTGCTCTTTTTAAAAAACATAAAAATACAGTGCTGGGGATCAAACCCAGGGCCTCTTGCATACTTGGCAAGCTCTCTACTACGGAGCCCCAGCCCCAGATCACTGTTTTCTCATTTATTGAATATCTAAAGCTTTCAGGCTTTGAGCAACAACAACAAAAAAATAATGTTGTAAGTCATAGCCCTTAAACTCATTTCTGGACTTACAAATTAATTTTGTAAGTTTTCTCTCTTCTTTCTACTCCCATTGCCTTTTATACAAATCTGTTACCTCTCTATGGAACCCAGAGCCTCAAACGGCAATCCTCCTTTGTAGCATGGTGCATGCATGTTGGGTGACTGACTGATGACCTAACTAGGCTGCACCTTAAGGACTCTTTTATCTGAGACTCTTAGCACCATTTCAAGGTTGATTTCCACAGCTCATACTTTCTTTGTTAATTAATTTTCATTACAAACTGTATCAACAGTGTCAAAAAGTAGAAAATGAGCCAGGTGAAGGGGTGCATGTCTATAACCCTAGTGTCTCAGGAGGCTAAGGCAAGAGGATTCCAAGTATGAGGCCAGCCTCCGCAACATAGTGAGATCCTGTCTCAAAATAAAAAGGGGAGATGAGGGTACAGCTCAGTGGTAAAGCACCCCTGGATTCAACCCCCAGTACAAAAAACAAAAGTATAGAAAATTAAATATATAGAGTGTAAAGAGGAATAAGAGAGATCTTCCATTGAACAGCACTTAAATAGCCCAGCCTGACAAGCCTGGAGTGCCTTTCCCCTCCCTCCCAGAAGTGTTACATATTGTCACTTGCTTTTCTTTTCTGTTTCACCACCTGTGCAGGATAAATAATTCATTATGTCCTTTAACCTAGCTTTTTTTTTTTTTTTTTTTTTTTTTTTTTTTGTGGTGCTGGGGATTGAACCCAGGGCTTTGTGCATGCAAGGTAAGCACACTACCAACTGAGCTATATCTCCAACCCTTTTAACCTAGCTTTAACATTCATATTTTCAATTTGTGTATTTCTTTCACCTAACCTTATTTTTGAGATTTATGCAACTTGATCTGTGTAGCTGCAGTTCATTGGTTCTGCAGTGATTTACCAGGGTAAGACAGCACAATTTGTCCATGTGTTCTACTATTGGTAGAAACTAGGATCACTTCTCTTTTTTTGTTTATTCGTTTTTCTTTTCTTCTTTCTTTCTTTTTTTTTTTTTTTTACTGTTCTGAACAACTGGACTGGGACGAGATTGAGGCAAGAGAGTGTCCCTTGGCTCATGGCTTATGACTGGCGCATGACTCCAATGCTGCCTCCATCTTCATGTGACCTTCCCCTCTTTCCCTGTGTCTCTCTTCTGTGTCTCTCTTATAAAGATACTTGTCATTGAATCGAGGTCTTAGTAATTGGGCCAGATTATCCAGAATGATCCCATCTCCAGATCTTTAACCAAATTACATCTTCAAAGTCTCTTTTTCTAAAAAAAAAAGGTCACATTCACAGGTTTCAGGGCACGGATGCATCTTTTTGTGGGCTACCATTTAACTTTCTGAGGATGCTGTGGATGCAATATTAGAGGCCACAACCTGTGACAATCCTGTGAGTGAGTACCACTTTCAGTTTGGTACCCAGGAGGCTCTCATCCACCCCCTGGCCCCTGCCCTGCTAAACAATCCTGCTGTGAACATCTATGCATGTTTCCTGGTATCCTTGGGCAGGACCCATGACATAGGTGGAATTGCCGGTGGTAGGGCGTGTGCTTGTTAATCTTTATTGGCTAGGGCCAATTTGGCTCCAAAGTGGTTTTATCCACCTGTTCTTCCACCGGCAGTAGATGGCAGTTCTATTGCTGCTCATTCCATCCTGTTGTTCTAGGAGCCGATATTATCTGATTTTCTGATTGTAGTTGGTAGATCTGGGGGTATGAAAAAGTATCTCATCAAGATTTTTTTTCTTTTTTCCCATTTTTTATATGCAAATATACTTTATTGAATGTGTGTGAACGTTTTTTATTTAATTAAATTTAATTGTTTATACAAATAGAGCACAACTTTTCATTTCTCTGGTTGTGCATGATGTAGAGTCCCACCATTCGTGCAGTCATACCCAGACATAGGGGTAATAAGGTCCATCTCGTTCCACCATCTTCTCCACACCCAGCCCCACTCTACTCAATCCAAAGTTCCTCCATTCTTCCCTGCCACCCTGTCGCTCCCATTATGGATCAGCATACACATATCAGACAAAACATTTGGCCTTTGGGTTTTGGGGATTGGTTTTCTTCTCATCAAGGTTTTAATTTGTATTTTTCTTATCAGTAGAGGGAGATTAAACATATTTGCCCACACTGACAGGCCAGTTGTGTCTATTTGTGTCTCCTTTGGTGTGAAATGCTTTCTCAAGGATTTTGCTCTTGCTCATCATTTATTTTGCTTTTTCTTTTGATGTACAGGAGCACTTTATATATCCTTTATACTCATCCTTTGTTAGTTAAATATGCTTCGAATATCTTCTCTTAGTAAGTTGGTTTTTTTTCTTCTTTTATCTTATTTTTAGTTTGTTCATTTGCAGTGCTGAGGCTTGAGCCCAGGGCCTTGCCAGACCAGGCAAGTGCTGTGCTCTACCACTGAGCTACACCCCCAGCCCTCCGTATTTTTTTTTAACTTTATTTTATTTATTTATATTTTATGTGGTGCTCAGGATCAAACCCAGTGCCTCACACATGCCGGGCAAGTGTTCTACCACTGAGCTACAACCCAGCCCTCCATATTTATTTTTAAAATAGCTTTTCAAGTCTGTTGAAAATACCTGTTAGGGTTTGAATAAGGCATTGTATTAAGGTATGGATCACTTTAGTTAAAATGGACAGTTATTATACTGAGTCTTCTCTAAGAATATTCTATTTCTTTCCATTACTTACATCTTTTAAAATACCAATTGATCATTTTTCCACAAAACATTGACATATCTTTTATGGCTAGATTTCCAGGAACTTTTTGTGGTTATTAGAAATGGCTATGTTTATAAGAAAATTACATTTTCTAACTGATTATTGCTGATATATAGAAATTCTATAGTAATGCAAATTATTTTTTGTATTAAGGAGCCTTACAGACCTCTCCTATTAATTCAAATGCTTATCTGAATATTATTTTACAATTTATTTATAGCTGAACATTAATCTGCAAATAAGGACAATTTTATTCTACCTATCCTTTCCTTTTTTGCGGGGGGCAGGAGGTACAGGGGATTGAACTCAGAGGCACTCAACAACTGAGCCACATCCCCAGTCCTGTTTTGTGTTTTATTTAGAGACAGAATCGGTCTCACTGAGTTGCTTAGTGCCTCACTGTTGCTGAGGCTGGCTTCAAACTCACAATCCTCTTGCCTCAGCCCCCCAAACCTTTGGGATTACAGGCATGCGCCACCATGCCTGGCTACCTATCCTTTCTTGAAGGGCTGGAATATTTAATGTGACATTATTAGTCCTGCTGTCCACAAGAAAACATTAAGTATTACTTGCCAAGTTCAAAATTACTATTTACCCCTTTTATATGCAATGATTTTAGTGTTTATCAGAGGTCATAATCCAAACATGTAGCATAAGATACAAAAATAAGTTGCAGCAACAGATCTGAAAGTCCATTGAGGAGGTGTGCAGGATCCTGGGGACAATTAGGAAACCCACTTGTTGAGTTTGGTCCTGAGATGGTGGAGGCAGATTCCTCATGATATATGACAGATCTCTGACCATGAGGAGCCTGAGGGGGACACTTGCTGAAGAATGGCAGCCTGGCGACTTCCCCTGCCTTTTCTAGGATGGTAGATTATGGTCACAAGTTTTGGAATCAATGATCACTCTGAGTGGCCCTGAGCATGTGATGGAGTGGTGGTACCTATCTTGTGGGGCCTGGGGAAGGACTGAATGGGTTATATGTGTAAGGTTTGTAAGATAGCCTTTAGGGAATTGCTAAATATACCATTAGTATTGGCATCAAAAATTGTTCCCAAGCCACAGACCCTTCAAGCTGGGCAGGCCTGTAAGTCATGTGACTCCATAGTCCTTCGATACGGAATAGAATACTGTTAGCATGACAGGCATGGGCTTTGTTCAGCAAAGGAACTTCCTTAAACAAACAAACAAATGAGAAAAAGTCCCCTAAACCTCCATGAGAAAAACAGCCCAAATAGGTGCTGGTCCCAGTGAAGTAGGTGTGAAGGACCAGGTACCAGTTCCCCAGCTCCCAGAGCACCTAGTCTCTGAGGCACCACTCATGCTTGCTCCCACATCACACTCCACTGACTCAGCCTTCTCCCTCTGTATGAGTTTGAGGAGGCTGCTGTAACAAATACCATAGATTGTTTGGTTTAAACAGTAAAAATGTGTTTCTTCATAGTTTTGGAGGCTAGATTTCAAGATCAAGGTGCTTGGAAGGGTCGGTCTCTGATAAGGCCTCTCTTCCTTGCTTATAGATAACTGCTTTCTATCTTCACATGGGCTTCTCTCTCTCTCTCATACACACACACACACACACACACACACACACAGCTCTTTAGTGTCTCTTCCTCTTCTTCTGAGGACGCCCATTTAAAACCCCATCCTGTGACATCATTTAACCTTCATTACCTCCTTGTAGGCTGTATAGCCACTTTGGGATTTAGACTCAGCATATGAATTTGGGGGGAACATAGTTGTTATCAAGTCTGAAAACTATGGTCTGAAACCTCTGAAGCCACATGCCAAAATAAATCTTGCCTCCATTAAGTTGATTTTGCCAGGTATTTTGTTACAGCAATAAAATAGCCAAGTGAGGTTCAGGATACCATTCTCGCAGCCTCTGTTCAGAGTCCAGCATTCCATAAGTTCCCTGAGAATGTGCAGTAAGCTCCCAGAGCATCAGTGGGAAGCACCGCTGGCATGGACATTGGCATGGACATAGGGTACTTTTCCAAGGGACCTCATGGGCTAGAGCATGTGAGCTGAACCGAGCTGTGTAGCAACCGTGGTTTTTGTTCATGCCGGGGTGGAGACTACTCCTGGGCAGTAGGAGCATCAAGGTCTGCTGCTGAAGGCTGGGGAGTCTCCAGGTGTAGACCTTTGGTTGATTGCAGTAGCTCATGTTTAGCAAGTTCTTGAGATGTGCCAGCCACTGTGCTAAGGGCTTTAAAAACCTCCATCCCAGAACCCTCAGGGTCACTCTCACAGGAACTTTAATCATCAGAGAGCTCAGGTAACCTCCCAAAGTGACACAGCTAGGCAGTGGTGGAGCCCAGCCACCGGTGTGGGTCAGTTCAAGCCCTAACGCTGCACACCACCTTCCGAGTCCTGCCGGTCCCTGCCTTGAAGCGCCTTTCCTCTCCAGGGCTGGAGAACAGCCTCTGGGTGATGCTGCTGGGCTGGGCTGGGCTGGGCTGCTTCCCACACTTGGTCAGACTTGGACGCTTCTCAACTCCTGGAGGAAACATAGGGAAGGGAAACGTATGCTGCTCTCCAAGGCCCGTCCAGGAGCCAAACAGATCAAACGGGGTGCGGGTTGGGGGTTGGAATGTCCCAGGCTGTCTTTTCCCAAATTGAGGAGCGGAAGCCATGACAGCTAAGGGGATTTGTGGAAATTCCTCCGTGCATTGTTACCAGGCAAAGGAAGTGGTTTAGAGTTGAGCTCTCAATTTCTGCCCTGGGGAGCCACGGCCAGTTTCCGCTTCTCAAACCTTTTTGTGTGTGTGGGAAATTGAAGGGGCTGTTTCAGGTCCTGAGAGAAGGGAGGGGGGCTCCAGATAACCCCTTTCCCTCCTTCCCAGAGGCAAAGGGACAGAAGGGTCCAGGGAGCCAGACAAAATAGCCCTAGAATCTGTTCCTCTTCTTTTTCCTTCCCCTTTAGGGAGGGTGGCTCAGAGCCGAGGCAAATGAACAGAAACATTTTTTCCAGGCCTGCTGGTATTTGTTTCTGGCACAATCAGCACAAGCAGATTAGAGAAATAAGTTGCATTTTTAAGTCTGTGTTTGCTCTCTGGATTGGACCTCCTCGTGCTTGGTCTGTGGTTCTACCCAGGCCTCTAGTCTATTCTGGAGAGGTGGCTGGGCCTGGTGTCCCTGGCATGGCTGTCCACACTCTGCCAGCTGGTGAGTCATCTTCTAGTCCCTTGGGAAGGTCGTGATTAACTCAGTAGGAAAGATGCACAGGCCTTGACACACACATATGGAGACGCACACTTTTGAACTTACATGTGTTATGTACGTACATGTGTCCACTGGTGACTGGCTCTCTTTCCATTGCCCTCCTGGGGTTCCTCTGGCTCCGCTCATGCAGGAGGGCTCCATGGGAGTCCTTGACAGGATGCTGGAGGAAGGGGAGACTGGCTTTTCGGATGCCAGGATAGGTCCCCCTGGAAAATCTTGCTGCGAGCCAGATACCGAAGGCTGTACCAGGCTGCTCCACCCAGGCCCTGCCAGGAAACCCTTTCCCAGAAAATCACCTTTGAGGTGTGACAGAAATCTGGCAGGGGAGGGAGAGCCATGTAGGCCCTTGAGATCTTTCTCAGCCCACACTCTCTTTGGTTAGAAAACCAGGGCAGGGGCTGGGATTGTGGCTCAGTGGTAGAGTGCTCGTCTAGCATGCACGAGGTACTGGGTTCGATCATCAGCACCACATAAATGTAAAATAAAGATATTGTGTCCACCTGAAAGTAAAAAATAAATGCTAAAAAAAAAAAAAAGAAAGCCAGGGCAGATCAGCTTGTGAGAAAATTCACACAAGATGAGCTAACTGGGCAGGAGGGGCTTGCCCCCGGCCCTCCCTCCTCCCTTTTCTGTTTTCCCTCTTCTTGCCTTTCTCCCTCCTTCCCCTGCCTTCTGTCTTTCTCTTTATTCCATCCAGTAAAGAAGTGTTCCAAGCCCCCTTGCCTCTGTTAGCCTCTCAATTTTATCTGGCTCCAATCTAAGCACCAAGGTTGGCAGATTCTACAAGCTGTGGCCCAAGGACTTCAGAATGTCTTTCGCCCCACCAACCTCTCCTCTCCGTGAGGCCCAGGATGGCCTGAGTAGAACCCATCTGTCTCCACCCCAAAGTCCTTCCTTCTTCTCCAAGTGCGGAGCCCAAGCAGCGGCTACAACTGCGAATGCCTAAGAGAAATGGGACTTGGGGTCAGGTGTCGAGCAGTGTAATCTATTTGGAAGAATTATGTCAGAGTTAACAAAGAAGGATGTTTTTTCCATTTTTTTTTTTGGTGGGGGGTGGTGGTTTGTTTTGTTTCAAAGTGGTTTACATCTTTAAGATTTCTGGGAAAAGAAATAGATTCCCAGCGTGTAAAATATGAATTTTTCAAAGTCAACATTTCTAATGCCCAAATACACTTCAGGACTATGAAAACTTCATGTACAATGATATGTTGTTATGAAGTAAATCGTACTGAACAGTTGGTTGTAAGAGGGCATTTTATGTTTTATTTTTATTTCCATGCGCGGTTTATTTTTGCTCTGACATTTTATTATAATTTCTTCCTACAGTAGGTAAAGTGCTTGGGAAGTTAATTTAAACCAGCCTGACTCTCTGTGTGTTTTTTAATATTTGTTTAAGCTTTTATTGAGCTTGTCAGGCAGTCAGTGTGCAAAAATGCAGCCGAAAACCCCTTTTTCCCTCTGTGGTGCCTGCCCATTAATACTAGGTGGTGACAACAAGATTCGCGCACACTTCAAATGGGGGATTATTCTGGGTTTTCAAGGAAATTTGAGCCACCTGTTTCAGAAACCTCTTAGTGACTTAGTGGGATGATGAAGGGTGTCTCCCGCTCAGCTGTCACTCAGAGTTCCAGCTCCTTGGGCTCCTTCCCCGACCTGGCTGGGCCCTGCAGGGGCAATTTGCAGCACTAGTTGGAGGCCTGAGCTCTGAGCTGTCCCCCCAGCTTGTGGCTTGGCCTCCGCCTGAGCCAGAGGAGCAGCTGCCATCTCTCTGCCTGTGGGGAACTTTCCAGATCCACAGCAGGCTGGCTTCCCCTGGGTTTGGGCTGCCCAGTCTGGAGCTGTTTATCATGGACAGCAGAACGACATGGGATCACCTTTGAGGAAGTGAGTTGTGAGAGCCAATTGTGTGGCCTACGTGTCCGGGAGCCACGCTGCCCACAAAATTTGGCCAAGGGGAGAAATAGAAAGTCAACATTTTCCAGTAGACTGGGAAGGCGGCTGGGTATTTCTGGAGCCCAGGACTCTGGCAACATGTTTTTTTTTTGTAGTGGTGAAAGGAAGGAAAGGTGGCCATGCTGGGGGCACAGTCTGGTCTCTAGCAGGCTCAGGAAAGGCCTGCTAACCCAGGCAGGAGGTTTCCTTGGCCCACAGCCCACGTCCTCCACACTGACCAGGAATCTTATCAACCCTAACCCAGGAGGAGAACAGACTGGCCTATTATGATTGGAGGGAGTCTTGGTGATGATCTAGACCAGGGAGTTTCAAAGTGTGGTCCTAGATCTGCAGCACCCACATCTCCTGGCAACCTGCTAGAAATGCAAATTCTTAGGTCTCAACCCAGACCAGGGAAACTGGTGAACCCACCTGTATGTGCTTTAGCATGTTCTCCACGATGTTTGGCTGTAGTAGCCAGTCTGAGACCACTGTTCTAATTTGGTCCAATAGTTTGATCAATGGGGAAACTGAGGCCTGGGGTGGAACAGGAGGAAGAAAACTAGCATGCTCATCATCAGTTGTTTATGGTAGAATCAGGGCAAGTTCTGCCAGGCTGGTTTTCCTCCTTCCCCTTCCTTTGGCTAGTTTGGAGAAGACAAGGCCAAAATTTCATATCCCACCAAATGCCGCAGTTGAGCTGGCTCTTGTTTCCCTGTGCGGACCTTATGCCTCCAGTGGGCTCTGGTTCCCTTCTCACAGGGGACATACTGAAAATTCAGACATTAGCTTTTCGGTCATGATGTAAATAAGAAGGCTTAGAAGAAAAGTTGTTGTTGTTGTTTGGCTTTAAGAAAAGACCAGGGCCCTCCTCCTCGTGAAGGCAGCTAGGTTCTGGCTCCTGCCCTCTGCTCCCTTTTAAATGTGGGTTCCATGCCCACTGTCCCTGCTGAATGTCTTGATATTGGTCCAGGAGTGGGGGCCTGTTCCAGGGGGTGGGGACAACCACAGTCTGGCCCAGAGATCTCCAAGACCTATGGGCTTGAAAAGATGATCTGGGCCAATCAAATTCCTCCCATAAGTTTGGAATTGGGAAACTCAGAGGCTGGAGTTCAAGGGAAACGAAAGCTGAAAGGCTGTTTGGGATTGTGTGATATAGAAGGGGCCTGGGCATCCTGAGGAGCTTTTTGCAAAGCTAGGGGAAGACGAGTAAGTGGAAGAAATTGGATAGTGAAAAAAGAACAGGGAAGAAACAGAGAAAAGCAGAAAGCCCACAAGAAAGATGTGCAGTTACAGTTTTAGTTCCCCTGAGGCCTGATTTCTCTGAGGCTCAGGTGCTTGGCATCTAGCATGTTCCCTGTTATGTCCTGACCGCAGGCAGACTTTGCTGGAGCTAATCTGCGTAGGTGTCTGTTCCTTGTAACCCAAGGTGCTAGACCAGGGCTTGGCAAGCTTTTCTATAAAGGGCAGATAATAGATTTTTGGGGTTTGCCAGCCACATGGTCTCTGATGAAACTACTCAGTGCTGACCTCTTAGGTCAAAAGCAGCTATAAGCAACATAGAAATCAATGGCTATAGCTTTATTCCAATAGAACGCTATTCTCAAAAACAGGTGACCTTCTTGTCAGCCAAGATTTGCCAACTCCTTTGCTAGATGAAAACTTTATTGTGTCATAGATGTGGGATGGAAGATCCTAATTCTTAAGGGATCCTAATGACGACATTCCCACGATACTACCTCTTCCTTGGGAGCCTGGTCTAGGTGTCATTTTGGCTTAAGAGTGGGTGGAATTTAGGCCACATATTCCTTCTGTACGTTCATTAGTCATAATGCCCTGCTAATCCCCCGGCTGGCCAGTTATTCTATAAGTCCTAGCAGAGACCCCAAACCCAAAGTTTATAGGTGCCAGGATTATCCAATCAGCAGATGAAAATAGACACAAGGTAACTGCAAAGCAAGGACATCTTCTAAGCTCAGCTTTGACACACTAGGCAACATTTTACCAAAAGGACACAAGAAGGAAACTTGTGATTTCAGCACACATAAGAATGTTGTAATATTCTGAAAATCAAATTTAGAACATTTATCGAAACTTACATAATGATGAACATGAGACAGTTAAGTGACAAGAAGTAGTGGAGACTATGGCAAATTGGTAAGACCCCACCTTGTTTCAAGTCAGTGACAGTCTGTGCTTGGTGCTAGTTCATTGTTCCCTTTGAGAATGCAATCCATCTGATATTGGCTTTTCCAATTCTTGGATATCTGAATTTTTAAAAAACATAAAATCTCCTGATGTTTTAATATTAGCAATTAATTTAAAATTGGAAAAAAAATTGTTCTCTTTAAGTAATGCCCACAAGTAATAGTCAACCAATGGGACTCTCAGGGCCAATTTGCTTTCCTACCTGTGACAACATCAGACTGAGCTTCTGCATTAGTCAGCTGTGCATCTCTGTAATAAAATACCCGAGATAATTAAAGGCAGGAAAGGTTTGTTTTGTTTCACAGTTTCAGTCCATGGTTGCTTGGCCTGGTTACTTCTGGGCCTGTGGTGGGGCAGTCCGGCACTGCTAAAGTACATTCAGAGGAAAGCTCTTACCTCGTGGAGGTCAGAAGGCAGAGAGAGAGAGAGAGAGACAGAGACAGAGAAGAAGGGGCTGGGGACAAAATATACCTTCAAGGGCTCCTCCCCAGTGATCTACTTCCTCCCACTGGGCCCCATCTCCCAAAGTCTCTACCACCTCCCAATAGTAAGTTATGAACCCTAAATGGATCAATCCATTCGTAAGGTGTGCACCCTCATGACCCAGGTACCTGCCAGGGGCCCCACCTCTGAACACCCTTGCACTGGGGTCCAAGTCTTCAACACACAAGTTTTCAAGGCCATTAAAGAGCCAAACCATAACTGTTCCCTTTGGCATATTTGGTCCACTCCTTGGAGGAGGACTGCCAGCCCTGTGTTGATCTCTGAGCTCTTGAGAAGGAAACTGAGTCCAAAGAGTCGGGTTGTTGCTCAGTGCTCACTAAATCAGTACCAGATCCGAGCTGCAACTGTGCAACTCCAGGTTTCCACTTGAAGCCTGTCCCGTGCCAAGTTCAGCTGGCCTCTCCAGCACCGCTCCCACATCTGGGCTATGCTCACAGCGTATCCGCTTGTGGTTGCTGCTGTTGGCAGAGGGTCTCTGAGAAACCAGAAGAGTGGGTATGTTTAATAAACTAGAATAGGCACTGGGATCCCAGCCTGCGACGTGACAGCGCTCAGTCTGCCCTTGCAACGTGTGTTGAGGAGTGAACCTTTCCCTGGTCCTCAAGCAGGGTCACCCCAGGGTGAATCATAGGTTGTTTTTTTAAATTAAGGAATATGTTTTCCTCTTTAGGACATAAAAGGAAGAAATATGCTATTTGCAAAACAAGGGTTATGAGTGACACTGCAGGAGGAAAGGAGACTAAAAACCAGGAACGTGGCTTCTAGAAGGGATCATGTGTGTGTGTGTGTGTGTGTGTGTGTGTGTTTTCTAGAGAATCTTAGAAATGCATTAGCTCAGGGAAGTTTGGAGGGTAGGGGTTGGATCCTCTGAGGATTCCTTCCAGAGAATGTCAGCTTTGGGTAAAGATCAGGGCCAAGTCCAGATGGTTTGAGTGTAGCTGTTCCTCTGAGAGGATGTCTCTGGCTATATTACTGAGCCAAATGAAAATGGTTTTTGGATTATCCAGTGTTTTGTTTTAATTCAGGCCTCATCTTCCTTCCATTAGTTCAAGCCAACTCATCACTTCTAACATTGGTTCTGTAATTACGAGTTGTCATTCTAGGTCTCTGTGGCCAGCAGAGGAAGAGGTGGTGTTTGGATTCAGATAGTTTGGGGTCTCATCCTAACTCTATGATGATTAGCCACAACACTCTGGTGCATTACTTAATCTCTTTGTGTCTTAGTTTCCCCACCTGTAGGATGGGAACAGTCATGGTATTTACCTCACCAGATTCTTGTGAGATGAAAATGAGAAATGATTTCATTTATTCCTCAATATGTATTGAGCGCCTGTTTCTACAGTACAGAACTTAAGACAGGCAATGCTCCTGTTCTGTAGATGATAACATTCTTGAGAGTGTTCAGCAAATATTAGGTGACATTACTCTTCTTGTTTCGTTAGTGCTATTTGCTATTGATATTCTTTACCACCCAATTCATGAGGAAGGAGAGAGGATAATCCTTATCTGTGGCTTGTTGGTTTTCCTGAATAAGCAAGTTCTGGAAGATCCACCATTCACTGTTAATATCTGTTTTTATAGCCTACTCGGTGTCAGAGACAAGATTCTGAAGTACTGGACATAAAAACATATCCACAAATTATCTGATGCTCGTCCCTTCAAGAAGCTGAGTTTAATTCTCCTCCCTTTGAGTGTAGGCTAGACTTGGTAACTCACTCTAACAATAACAATGTAGCCAAAGTGATGGGATATGTGACATCCATGGCAGGTCACAACAGACTTGGCAGCCTCCTCCTTGCTCTCGCTCTAGGGAAGCCAGATGCCATGTTGTAAGGGCACTCAACAACTCGCATGGCAAGAACTTAGGCTGCTTTCCAACAGCCAGCAAGGAACTGAGCTCTCTCCATCATGACCATGTGTTGGCCGTTTGGGAAGAGCAACTGCCATCCATGGTGACAACTATGGCTCTAGCCAGCATCTTCACTGCAACTTCCCAAGAGACCTAGTCAGAACCACATAGTGTGAGTTCTGACACACAGAAACTGTGAGAGAACAAGTGTTTGTCATTGAAGAGACTGTTTGGAAGTTACTTTGTTACACAGCAATATACACCTAAACAGTGCCTTTGCCTAAGTCTGCCCTGAGAGAAACCATCTTCCTAAAGATGGAGGTGAAATATTGTGGAGTATATTTAAATATCAAAATTTCAAAGGATTCTACCTTAATATGAGAAGAAAATAATAAGGTGAAGGAGGGAAACTTGAAGATCTCCAGTATAGCTATAGATCTCACAAATTCATTGGTGTAGAAATAACCTTTTTAGACTGAAATCAGAATGCTGTACCCTTAAGTAAAGTAAACCAATCCCCAAAAACCAAAGGCCAAATGTTTTCTTTGGTAAGTGGATGCTGATCCAAAATAGAGGTGTGGAGGAGCATGGGAGGAATGGAGGAACTTTGGATAGGGCAAAGGGGGTATGGGAGTGGGAAAGATGGTGGAATGAGGTGGACATCATTACCCTAGGTGCATGTATGATGATACGAGAGGTTTGACTCTACTTTGTGTACAACCAGAGAAATGAAAAATTGTGCTCCATTTGTGTACTATGAATCGAAATGCATTCTGCTGTTATGTATAACTAATTAGAACAAACAAATAAATAAATTTTTTAAAAAAGAATGCTATACCCTTCCTGAAGCTCAATAGATTGATCCATTATATATTCCTGAGCTGTCCTGTACAAGCTGAAGTTGCAGAGGAAAAGTTTATAAAAATCCATTTCCATGGCAGAAGATGGTACCCAGAGCTACCCAACTTTGGGCTGATTCATTGGCTGGGTAATAATGTCACAGCTGATGGAGGTCTTCCTAAAGGGAACAATCTGTCTCAGTAGCTGGCAGGGAAATTCTTTTCCAGGGATGAGGAAGAGAGAACCTGGCTTTGCTGAGATCTCCCATCTCTACCTTTGCTTTGGTCCTGAATCGGGCTACTCAAATATATATCTCTTCTCTGAACATGAGATTCTTCAATCCTTCTTTTCTTCCCTCATTCTTCATCTGTGCTGGTTAATTTTATGTGTTAATTTTATGATTTGAGCCACAGAGTGCCCAGGTAACTGGCCAAACATCATCCAGGGTGTGCCTGTGAGGGTGTTTCTGAAAGGCGTGAGCATCTGAATCTATAGAGGAGTAAGGCAGACGGCTCTCCCCAGGGCAGTGGGCCTCAACCTCTCAGTCATAGGCCTGATGGAACAAAAAGGCTAAGGGAAGTCCTCCTGTCTGATGGCTGAGCAGGCCCATTGTTCTACTCTGGTCTTCAGACTTGGGCTGAAGCACCTGCTCTTCCTGGGCCTCGAGCCTGCTGGTCTTTAAACTGAAACTGACGCCATTGGCTGTCCTGGTGGTCAGACCCTCAGACTCAGGTCAGACCTGGTGGTCAGATCTAGAGACTTCACAGCTTCCTTAATCAAGTGAGCCAATTCCTTATCACACACACACACACACACACACACACACACACACACACACATCCCTACATGTGTTCCATTTCTCTGGAGAACCCTAACAAATACACTATCCATCCAACCCACCCACTTTTTCCCACCTCTGCTGCCATCTCCTTATTCTAATAGGCCCCAGTCCCTCATTTGTGTGTCTACATTGATCTCCTCAACTCTGTAGTGGGTTGAATTGTGCCCTCTGCAAAAGATACACCAAACTCCTCAGTACACCACCCCCAGCAACTACATTTCACTTGGAAAACGTGCTTTCATAGATAAAATTAAGGTAGGGATCTCAAATGAGATCAGCCACATTCACTTCATGGTCCCTAACACCAAACCACAAGTGCTTTACTGAGAAGAGGTGACTCCTGGCCACACAGGAGGGAAGATGCAGAGAGATGGCCATGTGCAGACTGAGGCAGAGACTGGAGAGCTGCAGCCACAAGCCAAGGAAGACCTGCATTCCCCAGGAGCTAGAAAGACAGGCTCCTCCTCTAGAGTCCCCAGAGGGAGTGTGGCCCTGCTGACACCAGGTCAGACTTCGGCCCTCCAGAACTGGGGGACAATGGATTTCTGTTGTGTGAAGCTCCCATGATTGTGGTCATGGCAGTAGCCCACTGTCCTCCTTCCTGTGACCCTCTGTGGTGGTATTCTCCTCCCACTGGTCACAGTGTTCTTAGAGAAAGGCAAATATGGTTCTGACTTCTGCTACTAATAAAACAAAGACTTTCCTACCATGTTTAGAGTGAACTGCAAACCTTTCACTGACATCTACAGGGCCCAGCCTGGGCACGGCCCAGTTCCTCACTGGCACACTCCTGTCACCAGCCCCTGCATCACTGGAACACCCCAAGTCTCTCCCACCTCAGGATCTTCACAATTGATGTTCCTGGTGCCTAGGATATGCTTGTTCCAGATCTTTCAGAGCTAGCTGGACCTTTGTCAAACTTTAGGTTTCAGTTTAAATGTTACCCTGACCGACCCTGCCCTATCCAAAATGCTCTTTGGCCACACCCCTGTACTAACAATGCTGTCACCATGTTTATTTACATCCTTCATTTTCCTTGTCAGTGTTTGAAATTAACACATTGCTTTGTTTAATCTGTTCTGCACCCCACCGTGACAGTAGGGACTGTTTGGTTCCCGTGTATCCTTGACATTGAAAACAAGGCTCAGCGCAGCTTTGAACAAGTGATTGTAAATCCATGTGTGTGTGAATTGCTTCTTCCCATTCGCTCAATGATTTTGTATTATGCAATTAATTTATGCCAAGTAGATATCACAGGCCAAGCTCAGTGACAAATGTCAGTTTTCCTTTCCTTTTTATTTTTGTAGTGCTTGGGATTCAACCCAGGGCCTCCAGAATGTTAGGCAAGTACTCTACCCAGCCCCTTTAAAAAAAAAATACTTATTTTTTAGTAGTAGTTGAACACAATATCTTTATTTTATTTATTTATTTTTATGTGGTTCTGAGGATCAAACCCAGGGCCTTGCACATGCCTGGTGAGTCTCTCTACCGCTGAGCCACAACCCCAGACCAACCCCAGATCAACCCCAGCCCTTTTTAAAATTCTATTTTGAGACAGAGTCTCATTAAGTTGTCAAGGCTGGCCTCAAACTTGCCATCCTCCTGCCTTAGCCTCTCAAGTAGCTGGGATTACAGGCAAGTGCCACTGCACTCAGCTACCTTTTGAATTTTATTACACTGAAATCATTACTCAGTTTTCAAAATATAAAAAATTTGAATAAAGGAAATTGGGCACAATGCTACATGCCTGTAATCCCAGCTACTCAGGAGGGAGATTACAAAATTGAGGCAGAACCTTAAATTAGGATTCAGATTTGTAGTGCTGGGGATTGAGCCCATGGGTTTTACCCATGCTAGACGAGTGCCCTGCCACTGAGTGGCATCCCCAGCCCTTTTATTATTTTTTTTTATGTTGAAATGGTGTCTTGCTAATTTGCCCCAGTTGGCCTTAAATTTGCAATCCTAATTAGAATTCAAGTTCTGTCTAATGGGAGCCTCAAAACACATCCACCACCAGACATGCCAGTAATCCCTGCAACTTGGGAGGATGAGGCAGGAGTGGAAGTTCAAGGCCACCCTGGGCAATTTAGCAAGACCCTATCTCAAAATAAAAGATAAAAAGAAGTAGCTCAGTGGTAGAGCATCCCTGGGTTCAATCCTTAGTACTACACCGAAAAAATAAATAATACTAATATCCCTAGATTAAGGTACTTAATACAGTGTATGGCCTATAGTACTTGCTCCTTAAATCCTAACTCTCATAATTAACATTACCATTATACCTTCCTTATTCACTCAGTCTGTGTCTATTTTCCCCTCTTAACACATGTAGGCAGTGATGGGCTGGTAAATGTTCAACAGTTAGCTTTCCAAGATTTTTTAAAAGCCTTAATTTGTAGTTTTTCCTGATTTCTATGTTAATTCTCCAACCATGACCAACTGTGAGCTGTCAGCTTGATGGTGACTGGGTTGGCTCTTTTTTTTTTTTTTTCTTTCCCTTCCTTCTTCCTCCTCCCTCCCGTCTTCCTCCGCCCCATGGGCCTTTACCAACGCTAGTCAAGTGCTCTGCCACTGAGCTGCATCCCCAGCCCTTTTTATTTTTTTAATGTATGTTGAAATGGGGTCTTGCTAATTTGCCCTGGCTGGCCTTAAACTTGCAATCCTCCTGCTTCAGCCTCCAGAGTAGCTGAGATTACAGGGCTGCACCACCATACCCAATGAATCTTGGGCTCTTGAGGGCTGGTATGAGCAACTCTGTCACACAGAGGATTAGTTAGAGACATGAGATTCAAGTTCTAATGAGAGCCTCAAAATACATCTACCACTGGAGCATGCCTGTGATTCCAGTAACTTGGGAGGGTGAGGCAGGAATAGGGAGTTCAAGGTCAGCTTGGGCAATTCAGCAAGACTGTGTCTCAAAATAATAAAGAAAAGGGACTGAGAATGTAGCTCAGTGATCGAGTGCCCCCAGGTTTAATCCCCAGTACTGCAAAACTAAAAAATTAAAAAATTAGAAGCCACATCCACCTTAACACTGCATCTGAACCCTGGAAGCTCTCCCTGACTTTGACTCCAGCAGTCAGGCACTCTGCAGATATTTATTGAGTTTCTGGTATTTGCTCTCTGGAAGCACTTACTCAAAAATGAGAGTGTGCAGCCTGCCCTGTTAAATCGGCTCAGTGTTTCTCTTCCTGTCCAGGGAGCCTCCCCGGCCCTCCTCCCTCTCCTCCCACCAGCACCTTTACGGGGAGACCCTGCTTCCATCTTTGGGGACTTTGCTTCAAACTCTCGCCCCCACGAAGCTGCCCCTCTCAGCTCCTGTCCTCCCAGTGCCCCAGGAAACTGGGTCAGGTGGCACCCTCGTGTTTCTCTGAGTAGATATTTGTTTACCAGACCACTGCTTTCCCTCCTTATCCTCAGCCACTTTACCTTTGGCCTGTCCCCATGCTGAGGGGACAATGTCACCTCCTAGACATTTAGGTCTACTACAGAACTGAGCGAAGACCTTAGGGAAACCACCTGGTGTGTTGGGGGATCATGGTGAGCACGTGGTGTCAGATGACCCTGAACTTAGAATTCAACTGTCTTTGACCAACTCTGAACTTGGGGCAGGCTAGGTAAGGACAGTCATGCAGTTCATGTTGATGGCAGTTCAAAGCACTGTGACAGAGCTGAAGAACTCATATTGGCAAGTGTCTTACCTTTTCTATATTTAGAGATGTTTAGACACAAAAATACTTACCACTGTGTTAGAGTTGCTTACCATACTCAGTATAGTAACACCTGTACAGGTGCAGCCTAGGAACACCAGGCTTACCCTGAGGTGTGTGTTGGGCCTCACCACCTAGGTTCTCACAGTGATGAAATCACCCAGCCATGCATTTCCATGGCATCTCCCCATCATTAAATGATGCATGGTTGTGTGTGTGAGTGTGTGTTTGCTACCAGGTATTAAACCCAAGGGCACGTAACCACTGAGCCACATTCCCAGCCCTTCATTATTTTTTATTTTGAGAAAGGGTCTCACTGGGTTGCTTAGGGTTTTGCTAAATTGCTGAGGCTGGCTTCGAACCTGTAACCCTCCTGCCTTAGCCACTGAGATTATAGGCACGTGTCACTGGGCTCAGCTGCATTTTTTTTTTTAAATTTCAATATTTATTTTTTAGTTTTCAGCGGACACAACATCTTTGTTTGTATGTGGTGCTGATGATCGAACCCGGGCCGCACGCATGCCAGGCGAGCGCGCTACCGCTTGAGCCACATCCCCAGCCCTCAGCTGCATTTTAAAACTTCATTTGCTTTCTTCCTTCCTTCCTTCCTTCCTTCCTTTTGCCCTTTCTCTTTCATCCTTCCTTTTCTTGCTGTAAGACTTGGTGGCTGTATCTTTTTTTTTAGTTTTTGTATTGTTTTTAATCAAAATACCACATGCACACAAAGTCAAATACTTCTGTGAAACTTATTGTAAAATTACAGGTCTCTCTCTGCAGCCCCCTTACCCAATTTTTCTCTTCCCCAGAGGCAACTACTTTGAAGTTTTTTAGTTCTTTCTTTAGGTAATTATCTCTGCATATCTAAATAACACGACTGAATTGCTGCTTCGTTAATTTTTTTTTTTTTCGGTTTTTTTAAAGCATGATCTTTGACTTCTCTTTGTGGAACATGACCAAGTACACCATTATAAAAATTATATGTATTTTTCTAATAGATTTTTTTCTTTCTTTTTTTTTTTCTTTTTCCAGTACTGGGGCTTGAGCTCAGGGCCCTGTACATGCTGAGCAAGTGCTCTCCCACTGAGCTACACCTCTGGCCCTAGACAATATTTTCATATGGAATAAAATCAAAAGGTAAAAAAGAGCTATCATAGAATTCTAGATTGGAACCTAGGGCTTGCTCCTCTGGCATCTCCATCCCTTCTCATCTACATATTCCTTACCCCCTTCCTGCCTCCCAATACAGTTATAATTCATATTTATTCAAAGGTCAATATGTAGCATTTATATTATGACCATGGAATGGGATTCACAGCTGAGCCAGGTAGTATTCTAGAAATACTTATCTTTCCTGTGTATCCTCCACCCCTGGTAACATCTGTCCTATTTTTTTGGAAGGGGTGGGGTTAAGTATTTTCTATCATTATCATAAATTCAACCCAAATAATCACTAATTGTAAGTCTTTTTTTTCTAATTTATTTATTTTTTTCTTTTGGTGGTACTGGAGATTGAGCCCTGGGGCACTTTACCACTGAGCTATATCCCCAGCACTTTTTACTTTTTGAGACGGGATGTCACCAAATTGCCATATTATCCTAAAATTTGTGATCTTCCTACTTTAGCTTCCCAAACAGCTGGGATGACAGGCGCTGTCAACTGTGCCTAGTTGTGAGTCTCATCTTAAAATACTGACATCAGAGTCCTTTGGCGTCACCCTGGTCATCCCTGTGGATCCTGACCATCCAGGAGGCTGGTCTGCCCCAGCCCCAGCTGCTCCAGGCTCCCAGGAAGCCTCTGAGGGTTCCCTCACCTCCCTCTGCCTTGGGCCCACCGTTGCCAGAATCTCCCACCTGTGGTGGGTGACACCAGTCAGGTGCTTCCATAGACCTCTGTGAAAACGAATGATTCTAGCCTTAACTTTGAAGGAGAACTTGATGAGGAATTCTAGGTCAGAAATCATTTTTCCTCAGACTTTTGAAGACACAGCTCTGTTTTCTCCTAACGTTCAGAGTTGCGGCTGAAAGATCTGATGTCATTATGATTCTTTGTCTGAAACTTGCTTTTTTTTTTTTTTTTTTCTCTCCGGAGACTTGTCCCCAGTTTTCTGAAATTTCTCCATGATATGCTTTGATGTGAGCCTATTTTCATTCATTATTCAGAGCGCTTTGTGAATAATTTTAATTAAAACTGTCTTTCCATTCTGATACACGTTATTGAATTATTTCTAAGGGTGGCTTTGTACTATGTCATCTTAGCTATGTTAGAATGACACCTCCTAGAATTCCCTTCTCTGAATGGTGTCAGCCACAAACCACATCATGTGTCAGCTCTAGAAGGTGGAAATGAAGCCATAGCCATGGGACGACACTGGACCCACGGTTGTATGAGGTCCATCTCAACTGTTCCTTTAGCCTCTCCAAGTTCTTGGGCCAGTGTGTGGAGGGTCTGTGGCAGGGACAGGGTGCCGGATTGGCCTGTACCTCACCATGGCATTCAGGTTGAAAGAAATGGATTTCAGCTTGATCCCTTGGGGTCCACCCTGTCCCATCTTGTCCATGAACAGCTTTCCTCCCCACTATCTGTCTCCAGAGGCCCTGGGCTCACTCTAGCTGTAAAGCCAACCAGTGGGCAGCTGCACCAGCTCCACGAGCCAGTAAGACCCAGCCAATGACAAACTCCGTGTCCTGGTCCCTTAACGTGGCTCTGATCAAGCTCCAACGGATTCATCCCTTAATGACTTCCTCTCCTTCGTCTTCTCTATTCTCTATTCTTATTCTTCTGGAGACTCTATTAGTTGAAGATTGACCACCTGAATAAGTTCTCCACTTTTCTGACCACGTCTTTCTTCTTTTTTAGCTCTCTCTTGTCTTGCTCTACTTTCTATGGAGAGTTCTTCAGTTTGATCTTCCAACAATTCTAACGTATCTTCCTTATTCTCTTTGTAATTCTCTTTTCCAGGTTTGGATGCAGTTTGTCCCCTAAGGATTCCTGTGTTGACAGCTTGGTTCCCTGTGTGGTGTGGTAGGACCTTGAAGAGGTGAGGCCTTATGGGAGGTTCTTAGGTCACTGGAAACACTGCCCTCGGAGCTATAAGGTATTCTCATGGGATCCCTGTGTTTGTTTTCACAAAAGAGGTGTTATAAAAGGATAAAGGAACAATCCAGCCTCCCTAGCCTCTTTGAATTTTTTTTTTTTGGCAGTACTGGGCATTGAACCCCGGAGTACTGAGCTATATCTCCAGTCCTTTTTATATTTTATTTTGTCATAGGGTCTTGCTAAGTGGCTCACACTGGCCTTGAACTTGCTATCCTCCTGCAGGAACCTCCCAAGTAGCTGGAATTATAGATGTGCACCACTGTGCCTAGTTCCCTAACCTCTTTGACATTCTGTCTGGTGATGTGCTCTCTTCCTTTCAATGCCATCTGGCGTGAGGTTAATACCAGAGCTGATGTAGGCACTATGCCTTTCAATCTCCAGAACTATGAGTTAAATAAACCTCTTTTCTTGATAATGTTATCAAGACACAGGTATTCTGTTGTAGTGATGGAAAATAGACCAATACACCAGTTCTTTTTCGTTTTCTAAATATTCCTCTTTTTTTAATAGCATACTGTTCTTTCATTAATGCAAAAATCTCTTAACACTCTAGAAATAATACTAATAAATGAGATTTCTTCTTTGTAAATTGTTTCTATTTCCTCCAACATGCTTTTCTTTTTTCTACTTGGTACTGGGGTTGAACTTAGAAGTGCTTCCAGTGATCTATATCCCCAACCCTTTTTATTTTTGAGACCAGGTCTTGCTAAGTTGCTTAGGGTCTTACTGGGTTGCTGAGGCTGGCCCTGAACTGGTGATCCTCCTGCCTTAGCCTCCTGAGTCACTAGGATTACAAGTGTGTACCATGATACTGGGCTACCACTGTGCTTTTTTAATGTTTGTTTTGGTCTCTACTTCATATTACTTTCTTCAAATGTCTAGAGAGACTTGTTTGTTTATATTTAAGAATGAGGTACTTCCTGCATTTTCTGAGCATGTGGGACTTATTGGCTGTGATCTCTGCTGTGTGTTGATCTGGCTAGCTCCTTCTCTGGGAAATGCCTGGCTTTAGTATTTTGGATCCTTCCTCTTGGGTTATTCAGGTTCCCAGAGAAGTGATTTCTAATCTCCTGCTAAGACAGTACAAGACTGGCTGTCAGCTTTTTGGAACCAAGGGAGGAAAGAGGGCCCTGGAGGGAGAGACTGTGTCTCACAAGAAACACTTGTTTAATCCCCCCCTGTTTTTCCATGCAGCTTTACTCTTAGTAGTAGGGCTCTCTCCAATCCAGTCTTCCCATCCCACCTTCTCCTGAAAAGAAACTTCAGTCCTGTTGAGGCAGGAAAGTAGGAGTCACACAGAAGAATGGCATTGGGGAAAAGATCTGGGATCTAGTGGGTTTTTGGTTTTTTTTTTGTACTGGGGATTGAACTCAGGGACGCTCAACACTGAGCCACATCCCCAGCACTCCCCCGACCCCCAGACACCTTAAAGACAGAATATCAATGAGTTGCTTAGGTCCTTGCTAAGTTGCTGAGGCTGGCTTTGAACTCTCAATCCTCCTGCCTCAGCCTCCCAAGCTGCTGGGATTACAGGCGTGCACCACCATCCCCAGTTTAATGAAGTTTTTGATAAAATACAAGCACATTTATGCATATTGAATCCTCCACCTTTACCTGAAAATCAAAATCTTTTTTTCAATTAATCAATTAAAGAAGGGGAGGGGGGTGGCGCACACCTGCAATCCCAGCAGTTTGGGAGGTTGAGACAGGAGAATTTTGAGTTCAAAGCCAGCCTCAGCAATGGCGAGGAGCTAAGCAACTCAATGAGACCCTGTCTCTAAATAAAATATGAAATAGGGCTCGGGATGTGGTTAAGGGGTTGAATGCCCCTGAGTTCAATCCCCAGTACCAAAAGAAAAAAAGAGAAGGGTAATAATATTTACCAATGGAATTGGGAGTTGATTAATTGAGGTAATACATGTGAAGTATAGTGCCCAGCACATTAGTACTCAATAAATTATAATTATGATGGTTATTTGTTATTGTTTTAGTCTTTATTTAGGCTAAGTTACACCCAGTCTGGATGGCTAATAATTTCATAAATATTTTGTTTTATTGAGGACAGTATGTTCCAGAGGATTATGCACATTGAGGATTATGTTGCCAATTTTGAACTTTTTGCCTGACCTCTCCCATCAGACCACTAGAAGTGTGTCCAGGAGACACGGTCTCCACTTAAGGATAGCCCACTCACAATTTGGATGATGGTTTTGCTATGAGGAGAAAATCCTATAAAATAGTCCAAACCAGATGTACATCACTTGGAAATTTTCACTACTGGTCCCTTCCATTAATATGCTGTGTGATATCTGCTCACCAAGTGATACTTTACAGAGCACTGCTTATAGTCATTTTCATATCAACCCTAGCAGGCAGCACTATTCTATTTTATTATTCAGAAAACTGAGACTCCCCAGAGTGAGGCCCTGTGTTTACTGATGTGTAGCCAACAAGCAAATTAGGATCAGAACACAGGGTTGTTTCTTTTTTTTTTTTTCCTCTCCTTTTCCAATGTACTAAATGAGAAGAATGTAAAAGTTCTGAACTTCCATTGTGTAATCTAGGAAATAAATGGCTTTTGTGGGCAGGGAATTCAGGAAGGTCATGGATGGGTGGAACGCACCTGTGATTTCTTATGCAACCACAGCCACATATCTGGAATGCTGTAGTCATTGGAAAGCTTGACCGAGGTCCGAGGTTCCAACACAGCCAACTCACACTTGGTAGTTGGGTGCCAGCTGATGGCTTAGAGCGAACTAAGCCTCCTGTATCAGTTACCTAATGCTGGGTAACAAATTACACCTTAATTCAAAGACTTTAAAAACAACAATTTTTAAATTAAAAAAAAAAAAAAAAACAGGACGAGAGCATGAAGTAGCTTAGTTACAAGAAAAAACCTCTCTAGGAAACAGTTTGGATAACTCTAAGGATATCAACAGTGACAAGGATATAGAACAACAGGAACTCTCTCATTTCTTGCTCACAGGAATGCAAGATGGTGCAGCCACTCTGGAAGACAGTTGAGCAGTTTCTGACAAAGCCGAATATATTATATGACTCAGCAACTGTGCTCCTTAGTATTACCCAGGAGTTGAAAAGTTACTTCTACACAAAAAGGAATATTGGTTGCTACTGTTAACTTTCTATTGCTGGGACAAAATCAACTTAAAAAGAGGTTTCGTTTCAGAGTTTCCGTCCATGGCAGGTTGGCACTGTTGTTTGAGGGCTTGTGGCAAGGCAGAAGGTCATGGTAGGGAATGCAGTGAAGTTGCTCACCTCGGGGAGACCAGGAAGTGAAAAAGAGAGAAAAGGAAGGGGTTGTGATCCCAGTATCTCCTTTAAGGACACACCCCCAATGACCTGACTTCCTTCCCTGAAGTCCCACCTCTTGAAGGCTCCATCACCTTCAAGAGTGCCAAGGCTGGCCACCAATCTTTACCACAGAGGCCCTTAGGGGACATTTAAGATCCAAACCATAACAGCAGCTTTATTCCTGATTGTCAGAGATTGGACGCAGCCAAGAGGTCTCTCCACAGGTGAATGGATGGCCTATGGGGCATCCGGACAGTGGGATAGTACTCAGTGATACAAAGAATTGGCAATCAAGCCATGAAGAACCCCGGGGAAACTCAGGTGCTAAGCGAGAGAAGTCAATCTGAAAAGCTCCATCCTTCACAATGCCACTGTATCCCATTCTGGAAAAGGCAAAACTCCAGGACAGGATGGGATCAGTCAGTGACTGCCAGGGTTCCATGGGAAAGACAGAGGAGTGAAGACCCGGATCACAGGGGATTTCAGGGCAGTGAAATATTCTTTATGATACTACAATAGTGGATCCATGTCAGTATGTCTTTGTCAAAATGCACAGAAGACACATCATAAAGAGTGAACTTCAAGCCAAGCACAGTGGCGCATGCCTATCCCAGTGACTTGGGATACTGAGGCAGAAGCATTGGATGTGGGACTTTGTGAAAGGAACTCATGTCATTGGGGGTTGTGCCCTTAGAGGAGATCTTACTGAGGCTGGCAAGTTTAAGGCCAGCCTCAGCTTCCTAGCAAGACCCTCTCCCTATCAGGAAATATAAATATAAAAGGGCTGTGGGTATAGATCAATGGTAGAGCACCCCTGGTTTAATTTCCAGTACCACACTAAAAAAAAAAAAAAAATTGTAAACTATGGTCTTTGGTTAAGGATAATATATCAGTATTGGCTTATCAACTATAACAAATATACTACACAAATGCAAGATGTTAATAATAGGGGGAACTGAGCTGGGAGCTGTGATACATGCCTGTAATTCCAGAGGCTCAGGAGGCTGAGACAGGAGGATTGTGAGTTCAAAGCCAGCCTCAGAAACTTAGCCAGGCACTAAGCAACTCAGTGAGACCCTGTCTCTAAATAAAATACAAAAAAGATCTGGGGATGTGGCTCAGTTGGTTAAGTGCCCCTGGGTTCAATTCCTGGTACCAAAAACAAAAACAAATAAAAAATAAATTAAATAGGGGGAAATGAAAAAGAGAGGTTATATGAGCACCCTCTGCTTAACCTTTTTTGTAAATTTTAACTGCTCTAAAAATTTAAGTGTATTACTTAAAAACAACAAAACAAACTGAAGACTGAAGTAGGTTGATTACAAGATAAAACCTTACTAAAAGACAGCCCCAGTGTCCCCGAGGGGACAACCTTGAGGTAAAGATACTGAAGGATAATAATGCATCAGGGATAATATCTGCACCTTCCTGAAGTAACAGTCCAGTCTGGATGACTGGAGATTGCCAGAGATCCTCAGTTTTAATACAATGGAGCCAGAGGAAGGTAGAGAAGTCATTTGAGTTCATAAGTTCTCTCTCCCTTCCTTTTCCCCTCCCATTTTTTATTGTGATTATTATAATATTTTTCTATGGAGCCCGTGCCACGAAGCCCCAGGAGCCCAAAGGAGACCAGACGCCTGTTTTAAAAAGACAGTGAGTCACGCTCAATGAATAGGGATTTTGGACAGAGGAGCATTGTTCAACAAAGCCAATATTGATCCCAGGTCCCACACCCACCTTGGTGACTCACTCCATCAACTTTGGATTGGAGGTGCAGCTGAGGGCACCCGGCCCACAGAGATTCCTGGGAAAGCGACGATGCCTCAAATAACATAACTGGCCACTGACAGTTGGCACTGTCCCATGAAAACCTCAGGGAGGAACTGTATCTGGCAACGACAGCAGGATCAGTTCTGGACAGGGGCAGATCAAAAGACCTCTCCCTGGTCATGTTGCTCAGAAGGCCTTGAGTCTTACATAGGATGCCCCGTCTTAAAATTTTGTTGACTTACTGAAACCTTTGTTGTTCATCAGACAGCTCTTTGTGCCAATGTTACAGGTTTTATGCTAGACACTGGGATGAGATGATTAATAAGATACAGTCATTGTCACCAATGCCTTCCTGCTATGCTTGGAGATAAATGGAGTCCTAGAGATGACATGAAACTGAAGGACTCTGTCCCAGTGTGGTGGACATTTTCTGGTTGTCTGTAGCCTCTACTTCAATAACCGTCCTCTGGTAGACCTTTGGGCCAGTTATGCTTCCCCCATACTGGGTCCTGATTTTCTGGAATCAGTCAATCATTCCATCCTGTGACTGTGGTCACTGGTTTGGAGAGAGGCACATGGTCCCAGGTGCAAATGCAAAGCAAGGAGGAAATCTCAATCTGTGTAAGTCTGAGGATGTGGGTAAGAACCACGAGGAAAACCTTTTCTTTTTCTTAGGCCGGGAAGTGTAAATGTGTATGCTTGGAAATGTAGTGGCTGTTTGGCTACCATGGGAAGAAGAAACTCACACTAAAAAGCACAGCAGAGAGACGGAAAGAAACTCAATCCTTCACGGTGTCACTCGGAGTGTTGGATCAAACTTCACCTGAAGGCAAATACCTCATGACTTTTTCAGTTACATCAGCCCATAAAAATCTCTTAATTATTTGAACTGGGGTGTTTTGTTTTTGTTCATTATTTGTCACTCAATATATCCCAACTTTTGGTGAAGAATTATAGGAAACTAGTTTTAAAAATGAGTGATATTCCGTATATCTGCAAGGAAGTCAAAAAACAAACAAATTGTGCATAAACAGCTAAGGGGTTAGAGAAAAACCAGTGTGTGAGAGTAACACAGCTCCCTGAGGTTACCCGGCATCCGAACTCCTTATCTCTGCTTACCTGCACTATAAGAATCCTAATGGAGCCAGGCGCGTTGGTGCACACCTGTAATTCCAGTGGCTCCGGAGACTGAGACAGGAGGATTGTGAGTTCAAAGCCAGCCTCAGCAATGGCAAGGTGTTAAGCAATCAGTGATATCTGCCTCTAAATAAAATACAAAATAGAGCTGCAGATGTAGCTCAATGGCCGAGTGTCTGTGGATTCAATCCCTAGTATCCTTGCCCCCCCCCCAAAAAAAAGGAGCTGGGAACAGAAGTCCCTGGGTTGAATCCCAGCTTTGCCATTTGCTGCCTGAGTGACCTTGGGCAAGTGACATAACCTCTGAGCCTCCGGGTCTCACCTATAAGAGGGGGATAACAGTAGGACCTACCCCTATGACATCCTGAGCGCTGTCAGAATAATTTAGATGATGTAATTAAGATGATGTGAGTTCTCCTCTAGATTTGAGCCCAGAGCGGGTCTTCAGGGATGGTAACTATCTTAATTACCTTTAGCTGCAGAGGTGAGCTTGCTTCCAGGGACTCCTCTGCACCCCTTCTTGACTCTACTCATCCTCCCTCTTTAGTCTTCATTCACAGTAGAAAGGGAGAAAATACCTCTGATGTGCATTGGGAAGTTTAATTCGGCCCCAGGCAGAAATGCGCTGGCAAATATTTAAGGACCCCGCAGTCCAGACAACAAAGGCAGAGTGCTCTGTAGCATTTGCCGATTTCCCCAGTGCAAATACCCCACCGTGGCAGACTCAAACAGCAACACGAAGTCGCTGAACATGGAATTAGAGGAGACGTGTGCAATCAGCTCTTGGGAAGGGTAGCTTTAAAGTACTAAGGACTGGGAGTAAATAGGTGGCTCCTGAGCTCTGGGCCACACGATGAAAGCAAGCTACTTAAAGACTGCTAATGGGACAGCAGATGGACCCGTACTAGCTTTGACTTAAAACTCCAGAGTTCTCTCTAAATGATAACCCTTTCAAACCCCATTTCAGCCCCCACTCCTTATTTGCAAACACCAGAAAGTAACAGCCTATCAGTTCCCTGGCTCTGTCTATACCACCTTTAAAATACTCCCTGCAGCCAGACATGGTAGCACACATCTGTAATCCCAGAGGCTTGGGAGGCTGAGGCAGGAGGATCCCGAGTTCAAAGCCAGTCTTAGCAACTTAGTGAGGCCCTAAGCAGCTCAGTGAGACCCTGTCTCAAAACAAAATTTTAAAAAAGGGCTGGGGACTTGAATAGTGGTTAAGTATCCCTGGGTTCAATCCCTGGTACCAAAAAATACAAAAACAAAAATAAAACAAAACCCTGCATCCATCCATTCTTCCTTCTCTCTTCCTGTCCATTGCGGCCACTGAAGCTCATGGGTCAATCAGCTGAAATCCTGTGCCTAGTTTCTGCCCCTTTCTTCTTGTATTCTGTGCTAGTGTTGCCGAAAGCTTGGTCCTTGTCCCCGATGCCAATCCAATAACAAGGACATGGTTTTGAGGAAAAGGAAAAAGAAGGTCTATTGCTTTGCTAGCAAAGGACAAACACAGGGGACTCCTGTCCCAAAGGCTGTGATTCTGCCCATCAGTAGGAACGGGGGGTGGGGGGGGGGGTAATAAAGAGGTGATTCAGAGAAAATGAGATTAGAGAGGAAAGATCAAAAAGGAAAAGATCAGGGAGGAGAAGGTTAGGAAAAAGAAGCCCAGAGAGGAGACGATGAGGGAAAAGGTTAGGAAAAAAGAAGATCAAGGAGGAGATCAGGGAGAAGGTTAGGAAAAAGAAAGAAAGAAAAAAAAAAACATGTAAATTTCAAAGCCACAAGGGATATGGCGGAGGCCTCAGGGTTCTGAACCCTGTTACACTAGAATGGACCAGGTGCACTGCCCCTAGGCCAGCTTTCACTGCAGCATCCCGAACTCAAATGTCACTGTCTCAGGGTTCTATATAGTTATAATGGCAGCCACTGTAAATGCTGTCTCCTGAGGGCCCGCTTCCACCTGGACCCCTCAGTCTGGACGGCCTCAGTGTGAGTGGTGGACCCTCTGCTCCTGGCAGGAGCTCTTGGGCAACTTAGAAAATACTCTCTGAGCCTCACCTTCCTTACTGCTAAAGTGGTGATCATAAAAGAACTTTCTTGGGGTTGTTTCAAAGATTGAACAAAACAATTCTTTAAAAGTTTGATACACTGCCTGCCCTCATTGTAAATGCTGAATCGAATGCTGGCTCATGATAGTGATGGTGACCATCCTCACCCTGTCACTATTATGGCAGCTAGTAAGAAGGGAGCCCCCCACCCAACTTTACTCTACTCTGCTTTGCTGTTCTTTCAGCTTTAGTTCTATTTTTTCCAAAGCACTTTTTGTCTACACTTGTTAACCCCCTTTCTCTGAGCTTCAGGAGCAACTACAACCCACATCGGAACATTTATTCCAATGCTGTCCCTTACTCTGCCCTGTCGATGTCAATCATGTCTTCCTGGCTTATCTTGACTCAGCTTGCACAGGGTGGCCTGTCTCCTTCGTTTTCTCCTTGAGTCTTGGATCTGCAGCCTCAGACCAGCAGCCAAAGTCATGGATGCTTTTCATGGCTGCCCAGAATTTTATCTGTACCTGCTAGTTTGACTTTATGTTTCATTAGCCAGAATTTATTGAGCACCTGCTATGAGCTAGGTATTGAGGTTATAACAGTGAATAAGAAAACAGCCTCTGTCTTCCAGGAGCTTCCAAAGTAGCAAAAGGAGCTAGCCTCAAATACAGGATCAACAGAACCAGTCTCCAATGATGGATGGCGCCAAGGGCCATGAAGAGGAAGAGGGAGTGACAGCTTAGAAGAGGGGCCTGGTTTGGATGGAGGTGGTGGGAGGGTGGTGGGGGTGTCAAGGCAGAGGTTACTGGAGGAGAGAGACTTCCCAGGAGGCTGGTATATCAGGTGCCAAGCAGAGTGTGAGGACCCAACACAGGACTGAGCAGCTGGAGGTCCAGGCCGAAGGGAGTAAGCCACCCTAGGGCCACAGCCCACTGGGCTTCCTAGGGCATCTGGGTGTTTGGGTCTTTAGCATTAAAGCATTTAGTTCCTTCAGGTTTTGTTTTTTTGTTTTGTTTTGTTTTGTTTTGTTTTGGTATCAGGGATTGAACTCAAGGGTGCTCGACCTCTGAGCCACATCCCCAGCCTTATTTTGTATTTTATTTAGAGACAGGGTCTCACTGAGTTGCTTAGCACCTCGCTGTTGCTGAGGCTGGCTTTGAACTCATGATCCTCCTGCCTCAGCTTCCCGAGCCTCTGGGATTACAGGTGTGTGCCACTGTGCTGGCCCCTCAGAAATCTTTTGAAGTAACTGCTAGCATCAATGCCATTCTACAGTGGAGGACACCGAGTGATTGACCAGTTGGTCACTGGTCCTTTCAGCAGCAGAGCAGTGGGCACTCTCGGGCTTTTGGCTGCCACTTGCTGAGTGATTGATAGCAGCACTGACCCCATGTCCTTCCCACAGGCTGTTTGCAAAGCGCCCTCTAATTGGGACTCTTCTGCAAGAAGGCCAGCCCAGGGCCCTCTAGGAGCACTGAACCAGTTTGGTGGGAGAAGGGATGTCAGAGGCTGTGATGTCATGGCTGGGCGTGGACACCACCTGGCTTCCAAGAGCATTTGGATCCCATGGCTGCATCCATTCCCAGGCCCTGCAGGGCTGAAGTGAAACTCCTCGGGTTGGGTTTGGTTTTGCCCAGCAGACAGGGCCAAGGTACTAGGAAGGGGAGGCAGGTGGCTCACAGTGAGCACAGGGACTCTCAGGATTTGGCTGGGCCTTCTTAGCCCTGAAGCCAAGGTACAAAGGGCCTGAGGAAGCCCACACCCTGGCTCTCCTGGAGACAGGATGTGCTCAGGAATCTGTGAACTCCGAAGAAGCGTTTGTCTTTTCAACCCCTGGAATCCCATCTAGTTTAAGACCTCCTTCCTTTCTCACCACACCCCCAGGGTGATCCGCTGCAGAGCCCCTTCCTCCACCTCCAAAAGGCCACTCCCAGAACATTAAAACTCACTTAAGATGCTAAGAGGTGATAATGATGCCACCCAGGGCTGGAACTCAAGTGGCAGTTGTGGGTGGGAATTTAAGGCACCAAACGGAGAGACGAGAGACGGCCTTTTGGCCTCTCTCGACTCACCCCCGTCACCCTGGGGAGGTGACTTGGGTTATTTCCAGGGTCTTCCACAGTAGGGAGGTTTCTTTTCTTCCAATGTTAAAACCCCACTTTTGCAAAGAGGAAAGAGCTTGAAGTTCAGCGAGGCAGAGGGGCCATTGGACAGTGAGAGGAGGAAGAAAACAAGATCATCAACCCTCTCGCTGGCTCCCTGCCCAGGCCAGGCCTTTGTTCACCCCAATCCTGGCTCCGCTGCCGTGACAGGACAGAGGCCCGTGGGTCAGGAGCCTCGCCTCCTTTATGGCCTTGTGATGGACCTTCCTTCTGGCCACTTGACCAAATGCCCCTGCCTGTGGGGAGGGCTGCCCAGCCCTCCAGTTGGTTTACCCCAGGACCCCCTCACCCCCTGCAAAGACACTTAGCACCTTGAGGGATAGAAGCCAATTTGTCTGAAGGGACAGGAAGCGCCCTGACTCTCACGCCCTGAGAAGCTCTATGCCTTTCTGTGTTTTGGTATCGGTCAGCCCCCAGCTTCCCCTTAGTTGCATGAGGTTATATGATTTAGGTTCCAATTCTGGTCATAAGTTGGCCAGTGGTTTCCATAAAGCAGAGATGGTGTCAACAGGTTCCAGGAGCCACTGATCTGGGACACACACACACACACACACACACACACACACACACCAAAACGCCCCTCTTCTTTGGGTCTGCTCAGCTTCTGTCAAACTGCCCCTTGGATCCTTTCCAATTCTTTCTGTTCTCTGTCACACTCCAGCTCTGTGCCTATTTGGCTAATCTGACCTGTCCCCTGCCTCTCAAACCCTTCCTATAAGGATTAACACATTAATTTTTCTAATAACAATTGCTACCTTTATTAAGGACCTAGTCCTTACAGTCAACGTTTAGTGAACCTGTTCTGTGAGTCAAACGTCCTAGACACTACGTTACAGTCTCAGGTATTCCTCCAATTCGTGCTCAAGGGAAACATGGTGAATAATTTGTCCAGAACCACACAGCTACTAAGTGTTGGAGCCGCTTCTTGAACACAGCCAACCTGGAGGCCCAGCTGCACTCCTATTATTAAAATTGGATTTTAGGGCTGGGGTGGTGGCTCAGCGGTAAAGCGCCCACCTTGCACGTGCGAGGTGCTGGGTTCGATCCTCAGCACCACATAAAAATAAATAAAATAAAGGCATTGTGTCCAACTACAACCAAAAAAATTTTTTTAATGAATTTTAAAAAGTTGTTCTAAATGTTTATTATAAAGAAAGCACTAGGCCAGGGATGGAGGGCATTTAAACACAAAGATGAAACTTGCTCCCTCCTGCGGTTCTGGCCTCAGGGATTTGACAACAGCAAGGGTTGTCTGGGAAGACACATAGGACAAGTCCAGAGGTGACCTACTGCAGGAGAGGGCCATGGACATGCCACAGGGAACACACACAGAGAGAGCTTTTCCATACAGCGGGGAGAAACCACATCTGTCTGGGAGAATCAGTCAGGAGAAAGTCCAGGGGCTATATGGCAGGATGAGTAGCGTTGGTGGCAGGGTACTGGGTAGGGGGAGGGGGAGGGGGAGGACCAGACAGGAGCAGAGGGTGGTCTGACACCCAGGACCTGCAAAATAAAGGGCATGAAAAAGGAGCCAAGGTAAAAATACCTGACCAGGACACATGGATCAGAGAGCATAGGACAAGGCATTTAAGACTACCTGGGTTCGCATCCTGGTCTAGAACTTACCTGCACTGTAATCAAGACAGGGAACACAACCTGTCCCCCAGGAACAGTTTCCTCATCTGAAAAGTGGGCATAATTCAGGGGGTGGGACCAACAGAAGGCATATAGGGCACTTACCATGAGTACAAACTTTAAAGGGAAACCCCCCAAAAGCTCAGTCATTGAGATAAATACTTATTAAATATGTCTAGAAAGTCCACATCAATGTAAGAATCCCATGATGAACAAAATAACAAAACTTTAAATAAGGAGATCCCAGACACCCTACACTGGAGCCTAAGGCAAAAGGAAAAATCAGTAAACTAATTCTGTTTTCAGGTAAGATAAAGGAAACTCACCTGACCTGGTCCTGCCCTGAGAGTCACACTGGGTATTGGTAGCTCCAAGGGTTAGGTGAGCTAAAGCATGCCCTCTAGTCAAGTGTGGGGCCCGAGGCCTGAGCCTTGGGGAGAGACGGCAGGGGCTTGAACTTGCCCTACACTCGCAGCCTAGAGACTTGGGCAAGAGCCTACCTCTTGTCTGTAAATAGGGTTGCATCCTGCTCGGTGGCAAGGGGTGAAAGATACAAAGTGCTTCCCACAGCACCTGGCAACAGAGTTGGAATCATACTTGTATCAGATCACCTGTAAGCACATGCTGTTCCTCCTCAGAGGCTGCCTGCTGCTCTTGCAGGAGTATTATGCTCCTTGGCTTTTTAAAAAAAAAAACTAACTTTCTTCCTGGGGATTGAATCCAAAGGTACTTTTACCACTGAGCCACATCCCCAGTCTTTTTTTGAGGGGGGGGCGTAGGGGAGCGGTGCTGGGGATTGAACTCAGGGCCTTGTGCATGCAAGGCAAGCACTCTACCAACTGAGCTATATCCCCAGCCCCCAAGTCCATTTTAAGACAGTCTCACAAAGTTGCTGAGGCTGGTCTTGAACTTGGGATCCTCCTGCCTCAGCCTTCTGAGTTGCTGGGAATATAGGCATGTACCTATAATATAATATAATTCATGTGCACTTGGCCCTATTCTTTCATTTGATTAGACACTGAGGGATTTAGATTTATTTCATGGTACTAACTGCCAAGGCCACAGGTCTCACTGTATTTCTCTGTAGTGTTTAAAGCCAAGGCAGCTCTGTGACCCTGCTTCTGGGCAGACTTTGAGGGGTTTCAGTCTCTGGACTCATAGCCCTTTCTACCTGCCCCTTCTCTAACCAGGCCAAGACTGAGTTCTGGGGTAGGGTATTTGGAGGTATTGCCACTTGAGTGGAGTGACAAGGGCATTGGCACAGCCTTCACAAGGCCTGGAGGGTTCCATTCATTCCTGGTTCTCTTACATTCTTCCAGGTTCTCTATGCTGCTATGACCGTCTGACCAGCCCTCCACTCCTCCTTGGTAAACTGCCTCCCTCACGTGATGGCAGCCCAGCTTTGACTACCTGTGGCACCTACTTTGTATGATGCAGTTGAAGGTGATCTTCACTGGTACTTTGAACCATTGTCATTAAAAAAGAACCCTTTAAAAAAAATCGATCCCTCTGGGCTGGGGTTGTGGCTCAGGGTAGAGCACTCAGTAGCATGTGCGAGGCCCTGAGTTCCATCCTCAGCACCCCATAAAAATAAATAAATAAAATAAAAGTCTCATGTCCAATTACAACTAAAAAATAGCTATTAAAAAAAATCGATCCCTTCATAGAGGGCTTGGGGTTGTCTCAGTGGTGAGCACATGAAGCACAGAGCTCTGGGTTGGATCCCCATACTGCCCCGCCATCCACCTCCAGCATAAAATCTATCTTCACCACTGCCTAGGCCAGGAGGGGTCTGGTTACCTGTGAGGCCATTTCCCATAGTGTAACCTCAAGGCCTTTCCAAAATGTGGTGTGGAGCACCAGCAGGACTGCTAGTGCTACACTCCAAGGGTACGGCAGTCTGGGCTGGCATCTGGGCTCCTCTTCTTCCTAGTTGTGTAACCCCGACAGAGTCACTGAATGTCTCCAGCCTCAATTTCCTCATCTGCAAAAATGTGCCCCTCTTAGTGGCGTACTGTGAGGATTCGATGGGAAATCAGTCGGCACCCGTGCTGATTATTTATATTAACTCAATTGGTTAGAACATTCATTACTACATTCATTCATTACTACAACAAAAACACTCGGTGCTCTGTGTCAGGAATGTTCCAAGTTCTAAGAAGATACAAAGTTAAGATACAATCCCTGCAGCCATCGGGAAAGAAAGAGGAACAAAGACTGAACAGCAAGACAGAACTGTGAAGGGCCAGACATGGAGTAGATGCGGGTGTTTCTTGAATGACTTAATGAAAGAAAAATCATGCAGACATTGACCCTTACAAGATATTTCCGTGAGGCAATCAGGCAGGTGTTCATAGACGTCAGCACGCTTATGAAGAGGACTTTTCACCAAGCAGAGATGCAGCAATATACATGACACATACTGCCTCGCCTTCAAGGAGTATGCTTTGACAGGAAGACAACTAATAGGAAATACATCAGAATAACTAATTAATCACAAGTACAGTAAGTGCTAGGCAGAGGTGCCGGGCTCTGGGGACTAGAACTTCTGGAAGGCAGGAACTGAGCACTGGGGGTTTTCTTTCCTGCTGTGCTTATAGCTAGAGCTACAGGGCAAAGGTTATTCTTATGTTTTAAATAAAATTGAAACTATCTTTTCTTGAATAAGTAGCACTAACTTAGGTTACAAAATTAAAAAGTACACAGGGTACAGTGAAAAGTCCCTCCCCAGAGGCAGCAATGTGGCATTTCTTGGCTTACCTCTCCAGAGTCCAACCAGTGGCGCAAACTCACACGTAATGACACAAATGGCCTGCACACAGGCCAGGGCTGCTTTCTTGTTCCATATTAGTACAGGTTCGGTGCCTGCATGTCATGCACTGTATAGTTCTATCACAATCTGTTTAACCAGTGTCCTATTGGTGGACATATAGTCTTTTTTTTTTTTTTAAGTAATAGACATTATATTTTAGAACAGTTTTAGGTTCACATTGAGGTGAGCAGTAAGTACAGAGTTCCCACCTCCCCCCTTCCTGTTTCCCTTATCACTAATATCCTTGTATTCATATGATTCAATACAATTGATAAGCTAATATTGATATATTATTATTAACTAAAATACAAGTTTAATATTAGCGTTCATTTTTTTTTTTTTTTTGGTATCAGGGATTGAACTCAGTGCACTTATCCACCGAGCCACCTCCCCAGCCCCTTTTTATATTTTATCTAGCCACAGGGTCTCACTGAGTTGCTTAGGGCTTTGCTAAGTTGCTGAGGCTGGCTTTGAACTTGTGATCTTCCTGCCTCAGCCTCCCGAGCCACTGGGATTACAGGCATACGCCACCACACCAGGTTTAATGGTCATCCTTTGTGTTGGGCATTCTATGAGTTTTGACAAAAATGTAACCACATATATATGATCATTATAGTCTCATAGAGAATAGTGTCCCTGCTCTAAAAAATCCCCCGAGCTCCAGTTCTTGTTAATTTTTTGTAGTAGTGGGATGAACTCAGGGCCTGACACGTGCTAGGCAAGTGCTCTTCCAGTGAGCCACATCCCCAGACCTTCTTTTGTTTATTTATTATATATATATTTAGTTAGTTAGTTAGTTGTAGAGGGACACACAATGCCTTTATTAATTTATTTTTTATGTGGTGCTGAGGATTGAATCAGTGCTAGGCAAGCACTCTGCCAGTGTCCTACGGCCCCAGCCCCCTTCTTTTATTTTTTGAGACAGGGTCTTTGCCAGTTGCCCAAGCTAGCCTTGAACTTGTTTCCCTGAGTAGCTGGGATTACAGGCATGTGCCACCAGCAAGCCCTACTTCTTCCTCCTTCCATCTCTTCCCCACAAGCTCCTGATGGAATATAATTTTTGTCAATCAAAGTTATGTTAGTTCAGCCTTTCAGAGTCTTTCATAACCTGACTGCCAGCTTCCCCCCTGGTCTCCTGCCACCTGTGCTCTGGTCACACCACATGGCTCATGGTCTCTGAAACCACAGGTTGTGCCCCAGCCAGGCCTGGTCAACCTTCCTGCTGCCCTCCTCCGGAGACCCACTGACTTATGGCTTCAGGCCCAGCTCAAATGCTACATTCTGTGAAGTCATCCACATTCCAGTCTTTTCTCCTAGCAGACCCTCAACAGTTGAGATGCCCTCCTGTGTTGTGCTTGTGTTTATTTATTCATTAATGCAATAAAAATTTAGGGAGCATCCATATTCCGTATGTCAAGCTGGTACCGAGCTGAGAGTCTAGCAAGGAATGTGCGGCCATGTGGCCCAGCCCTCAGATGGCTGAAAGTTCCTTAAAGAAAATGAAACTGGGGCCTGGGAGGTAGGTCAGTGGTAGAGAGTGAGCCCAGCCTTCTTGAGACCCTGGGTTCAGTGTCCAGCAACAGAAATGAATCAATAAACAAATAAGTGGATAAAATGATTCAAGGTGCTAGAATAGTCAGGGAAAGGTCCTCGGATGAGGTGACATTGAAGAAGGAACCAGGGCCAGGTGTGGTGGCATATATCTGTAATCCCAGTGATATGGAGGTTCAAGGCCAGCCCCAGCAACTTAGTGAGACCCTTAGCAGATCAGCAAGACCCTGTGTCAAAAAATAAAAAGGGCTGAGGATGTAGTTCAGTGGTAAATCACCCGTGGGTTCAATCCCCAGGAGAAAGAAGGAGAAAGAGAAAGGAAAGGAGGAAGACCAGGGAGGAGAGTATTCAAGGCAGAAGAAACAAGTGCTAGCATTTCATGTTCCTTGAAGAACACTTCTCATGGCTCACACCCCTGCCTTTCCTCATAGTGGAGGGACAGGATCAGCCCTCAAGCAGGAGCTAACCCATGCACGTTCAATGACCAGCTCCAGTACATAGGGGCATCCAGGAACTCACAGCAGGACTGTCCACCCAGCGGCCAGGCCTGGCCCTGTAGCCCCAACCTCACTCTTCCTAGCTGGTTGCTGGGTCTTTGTTTGAGGTCTTGATACTAAACCCTAATTACCCAAGTGAAGGCTATTGCCTCTTTAAAGAGTTCAAAAGCCTGAGACTTTTTATAAATAGCTGTATCCTTTCACCAGCCCTTAAGGCAGAGATTTATGGCCTATTTCCCCAGAGGCAGACAGACCTACAGACAGGTTGCTTCCCTTGGAGGCCGGGTTCCTACAATTGTGGGATGCTCCCGCTTCCTCTTTGCATTTTATGACCTCCTGGCTGCCTAATCCTGAAATGGGTTACACGGGAAGGAGGCAAATTGTGGGATTGTGTGGCTGCAGCTGCCTCGGAAACCAGAGGCCACCCCAGGCTCAGGAAGGGGCTGGTGGTTGGTGGGGAAGGCCAGGCAGCCTGGCCCCTTGGCCATGGCTGCGGCTTCTACTTTCCAGAGCTTTCCTTTCTCCAGTGAAACACCCAGGGTGGAGGCTGTGTAGACCCCACAACTGGGGTCTACACCATAGCTGCAGATCCGAGGCAAAGAACTGAGTTCATAATTAAGGAGCAAGGCTGAAAAATTAATGAGGTACTACTCACCCACACAGACAATGCTCATTCATTTTTAGGGTACGTGCGTACTCCTCGTTCAAATCCAGTCCTTGCAGAACCCCAGGAACTCCAGGGAGGTGGGTTTTATGACATCCTTATGACAAATGAGAAAACTGATGCCCAGAGACTAGCCCAGGTTGCACAGCTGAGAGGTGACAGATCCCGATTTAGATCCTGGCTTCAAGTGCAGGTTGGGAGTCGGGTGCGGTGGCTCACATCTGTAATCCCAGCGGCTCAGAGGCTGAGGCAGGAGGATCACAAGTTCAAAGCCAGCCTCAGCAACTTAGTAAGGCCCTAAGCAACTCTGTGAGACCCTGTCTCTAAATAAAATACAAATTTGGGCTGGGGATGTGGCTCAATGATTAAGTGCCCCTGAGTTCAATCCTGCCACCACCCTGCTCGTGCAAAAAAAAAAAAAAAGTTGGGGCCAAAGACACTATCAATCAGCAACCAGGGAAAACAGAGGGGACTCTGGGGCGACTGGATTCATTTTCAGTGAACTGTAAGGACTTGAGGAGTGAAAGGGCATTCTAGCAGCCGGCAAGGTGTAAGAAGAGGCCAAGACTGTCCTGGGCCCGAGAGGACACTGGCCTGGATGAGAGCTTGGGAAGGCACGCACGGCCTTCTGGCGCTCCTCTGCAGGCCTTTTCCCCTGAGCAGCTCTTCCTCCTCTCCCACAGCCTTCTCTCTGGTTCATTGCCTCTTCCCCATACAGGTGAGGCAGTGTCCCGGAACTGGGCTGCAAGTTCAGATTCCTCTTGCCAGCTGTGTGACCCTGGGCAGTTAGCTCAATCTCTCTGATACTCTTTATCCTCATCTCTCACATGAGCCTAATGACAACAGGACTGGGGTGGGCATGTGGCTCAGCAATCATAGTTGATCTTACATTCTATGACTGTCACCCCAATGAGAATCAGTGCTCCCCTTTCTGAAGCACAGCTCCTAGCCTTGCTCTAAAAACCAAGATGAAACTGGACATGATGTCACATATCTGTAATCCCAGCTACTTGGAAAGTTGAGGCAGGAGGATGTCTAGTTCAAGGCCAACCTGAGCAATTTAGCAAGACTGTGTCTCCAAAAAAGGTCTGTGGTGTAGCTCAGTGGTACAGCACTTGCCTAGTATGCATGAGACTCTGGGTTCACTCGTAGCACTACTAAAAAAAAAAAAAAAAAGAAAGACGAAACATACTATTTTGCCATTCAAGACCCCCTTAGTTCTGATCCCAAGCTTCCCAGCCCTATCCCAGTCTTTAATTACCTTATTCAGTTCAGGGGCCAGCTCCCTGTGACACAGTCTGAAGAACACCATCTCAGGAATCAAGAAAAGCAGGTGTTGGAAGCCTGGTTCTTCAGTGATCCTGAACAGGGAGGGTGCTGGCCTGGCCATCTCAGCTCCTGTGCCTGGACAGCATGGTCCCTCTCTGCCGCTGCTCCTGCCATGACAGGCTGCACTTTGGGGGCAAATTGTGGGTACTCTTCTGCCTGTTTCCTTTTCTTCATTTCAACAAGCATCATATTCACTTCATGCCACCTCCAAATAAAGAGCTCGTGAAACTGTGTCATCAAGGGGCTCTCCTGTGTAACTGGCGTTGGTTGGGACGTCAGGTTTGGCTTTCCCGCCATGCACGGGTCTTGTTTCCCAAACCAGAGGGCAAAGCTTCTGGAGGGCAGGTCCTGCTCCTGTCTTGTTCCTCCACCTCCTGCATCTGACATATAGTTGGTGCTCAATAAATATTAATTAATTGGATGCACTCAGCTTTGAAGAGGAGCCTGGAGCACCATCCAGGCCACGTGTTCAAAACTGAGCTCTGGCTGATCATGGTGGCACAAGCCTGCAATCCCAGCAGCTCAGGAGGCTGAGGCAGGAGGATTGTGAGTTCAAAGCCAGTCTCAGCAACATCCAGGAGCTAAGCAACTCAGTGAGACCCTGTCTCTAAATAAAATTCAAAATAGGGCTGGGGATGTGCCTCAGTGGTTAAGTGCCCCCGAGTTCAATCCCCGGTAACCAAAACAACAACAAAAATGAGATATGACTCTCAAAGGGCTTTGAAAGTAAATTCTTGCTCCTAAGAATGTGATGGAGAATTATAATAGGGAAGTCACAGCCGTAAGATCTGGTAATAGTGATTCAAGAGAAGGTCTGTATGACATAGGGATTCCATTATTTGTGTAACTACCAGCCGCTCTCCCTCCAGAGAATGGAACTACTTTGAACTCTGCCCTTGCCATTTACTCTCTCTTTTTCTTTTTGGTACAGGGAATTGAACCCAGGAGCACTTCAATACTGAGCTACATTCCCAGCCCTTTTTATTTTTATTTTGAGACAGGGTCTTACTATGCTAGCAGGGCATAGTGGTGCATGTCTGTAATCCCAGTGGCTCAGGAGGCTGAGATAGGAGGATCACGAGTTCAAAGGCAGCCTCAGCAAAAGCAACATTGCATCCAGCTTCATCTTGGCTTTTTGAACAAAAGCAAATGACAAGCTAGGAACTGTACTAAGCAACTCAGTGAGACCCTGTCTCTAAATAAAATACAAAATAGGGCTGGGGATGTGGCTCAGTGGTCAAGTTCCCCTGAGTTCAATCCTCAGTATCCCCTGCCCCCACCAGCCTCAAGAAGAAAGAAAAAAAAGTTGCTGAGGCTGGCCTGAGTGTGTGATTCTCCTTCCTGCCTCCGCCTCTGGAGGTGCTAGGATCATAGGCACCTGCCCACATCCCAGCACCATTTACTTTTTTTTTTTTTTGGCACCAGGGATTGAACTCAGGGGCACTAAGTCACATCCCACTAAGCCACATCCCCAGCCCTATTTTGTATTTTATTTAGAGACAGGGTCTCACTGAGTTGCTTAGCACCTTGCTGTTTCTGAGGATGGCTTTGAACTTTCGATCCTCCTGCCTCAGCCTTCTGAACTGATGGGATTACAAGTGTGTGCCACCACACCTGGCACCATTTACTCTTAATCCCAGCACCAATCATATAAAATAAGAATGATAATTCCCTTTTTAAAGATGAGGAAACTGAAATGAAGAAAGGACAAGTGACTGGCCTGAGGTTACCCACTGAGCAGGTGACTCCGAAGGGACTTGAAATCCTTGTTCTCTGGTCTGCCCCCTGCTTCCTACATTGGCCAGGTTGGCCCACGGAGGCTTTCCGGACAGTTCACCGATTGTGTTTTTCTCTGCACCCATTTCCCAGGCTAGAGGGACCGCCTTGCAAAGACCAGACAGACAGGAGGGTTTGTTTCCAGCCCTGGACAAGCCCAAACCACCCTGTGCACTGGATGCTGGCAACACTGGGCCACATGTTGCTGACAGTCCCTGAAGGGGGTTGAAACTCAGGGCAAGTGGAAACTTCCCCCAGTGTGGTGTTCAGAGATGGAATTTTCTCTCTCTCTCCTGATTTTGAAACAGAATCATTGCAGCAGTCTAGGCCACGCTCCTCCTCGGGGCTGGATGATTTATTCATCAGGTGATTTGGAATGGACATTCCTCTGCAGGAATTCGTTGTAAGGGGAAGTGGAGATGCAAGGAAACCCAGGGGGCTCTTTTCCCCACCCCCTCACCCAGAAGTGAACAATGGGTGAGATCTGCACCCCCACCCCAAGGGGTGCTTGATTGCCAGAGAGATAACATCAGGCACCAGGAAACAATTAGCTGCCATTGTATTATTTAGGCTGGAGCCAGAGGGAGGTGAGGGATTTGGGTGGGAGATTTGCAAGTTTATTAGCTCTCTCCTGCCCTTTTACACACAAGTGTGCGCTAATCCCCTTGAGCCTTGGGTTGGCTAAGGTCAAGTTGATTTGTTTCTTTCCTTCCTTCCTTCCGTTTAGTTTGAATACTAGCTTCCCCACTCACTCTTTGGGTGGCAATTTGTTTAAACTTTGAAAGACTCAGTTTCCTTGTCCATAAAATGGTAAAAAATAACAGCACCTCCTGGGTTTGCCATGAGGCTTAGATGAGCAAATCCACTCAAGTGTTTGGCACCTGGCCTGGCACATAAAAAGAACACACAGAAATGGAAGCCCTCACTGCTACTCCTGCTGACTTAGCAAATAGTGATTGTCAGACTACAGGGTGCCATGTGCTCGTAGGTGCTAGATATGGTCCCACCTTCCAGTAATGTTCACTTGGTAAGGGGATGTTTTGTCCTTTTGTGCTGCTGTGACAGTATGTCTGAGAGAGTAATTGATAAATAATAGAAAAGTATCTCACAGCTCTAGACGCTGAAAATCCAGGACCAAGTCACCAGCAGCTCTGTGTCTGGTGAGGACCCTGTCTCTTCTCCCAAGATGGTACACTGAACACTGCGTCCTCTGGAGGAGACAGATTCTGTGATCTCACGTGGTAGAAGGACGGGTAAAAAGGACCCAATGCTGCCAGATGCCTCTTTGTAGTCTTTCATCCCATTCCCAAGGGGGAGCCCTCCTGCCCTCACTACCTCCTAAAGGCTCTAATTGTCAACACAAATTTTGGAGGGGACACAAGCATTCAAACCATAGTAAAGGAGACGTAAAGGGACTTGAACTCAAGGTCATTAGTTTTTTTTTTTTTAAATATTTATTTATTTATTTATGTTTTAGGCGGACACAACATCTTTGTATGTGGTGCTGAGGATCGAACCCGGGCCGCACGCACGCCAGGCGAGCGCGCTACCACTTGAGCCACATCCCCAGCCCCTCAAGGTCATTAGTTACAACACCGTGTGGTCAACACTTACACACACATCCTAACTCCAGTACTTAACTTCATGCCAACACCTTTGAAGATCATTGCTTCTCTTTTTTTCATTTACTCCCCACACTAGGCTCAGGAGGCTGGTATTATTATATTCTTTCTCCCTTTAGATGCAGAGCCTGAAGTGTGGTGAGGTGAAGAGACTTCTCCCAGAGCACTCAGATCTTAATGGTAGGATGAGTCAGGCAGAGAGAGGGACATCTGACCAGCCTCCAGCAGCAGAGGCTGTAAGGTGGAAAAGATGTCGGAGTGGACCTGAAAGTACAGTAGACCAAGTAGGAGGAAGCAGGGAGTAGGAGTTTCCAGGCAAAGAGCGAGGGGAACGTTCCTTCTGCTATGGAAGGTTCAGAGATTGTCCTGGTTTCTTTTAAATGGGAGTCATGCCAGGTGCAGTGGTGCATGCCTGTAATCTCAGCGGTTTAGGAGACTGAGGCAGAGGCAGGAGGATTGTGAGTTCAAAGCCAGCCTCAGCAATTTTGTGAGGCCCCAAGCAACTAAGCAAGACCCTGTCTAAAAATAAAATTCAAAAATGGGCTGGGGATGTGGCCCAGTGGTTGAGCACCCCTGGGTTCAATCCCTGGTACCAAAAAGAAAAAAAAGCAAGAAAAAGAAAAAAGGAGGGACTGGGTTTGTGGCTCAGTGGTAGAGCGCTCGCCTAGCATGTGCAAGGTCCTGGGTTCGACCCTCAGCAGCACCACTAAAAATAAATTTTAAAAAAATAAATTTAAAAAAAGGCACATTACAACAATAAAAAAGAAAAAGAAAAAAAGGAGTCATATTTAGAAGAAGTAATGATTATATGATTATGAGGACTGAACAAAAGTCTATATAATATACAAAGTGCCAGGAGCAGGTGTGGTGTCACATATCTATAATCTCAGCTCTCATGAGACCAAGGCAGGAGGATTGCAAGTTCAAGTATAGACTGGGCAACTTAGTGAGGTCTTATCTCAAAATAAAAAATGTAAAGGGCTGTAGATGTAGCTTAGTGATAGGAAAAAAAAAAAAAAGGCTTATGCAGTTGTATGAGTACTTGATAAATTCATTCATTCCTTCAACACATTTTTAGTAAGCACCTACCATGAGCTAGGCACTGTTCTGGGCCCTGGGAACGTGGTGGTGGTCAAGATGAACTCCTCATCCTCATGGAACTTAGATCCTAGTGACCAAGACAGACAATAAACAAATCAACAAAAACTAAGTGCAGATGTAACCTAACAGCAGGCAGTAATGAAATACCAACAGGAGGCTAGGGGGTTGGGAACAGTGGGAACATTTTGGACAGAGAGGTTAGATAAGGCCTTTCTGAGGAGGTGACAATTAAAGGGCCCCTAATGAAGGGAGGGAGCCATGCAAATATCCAGGCAAAGAACACAAAGGTCCTGTGATAGAGATGCTTGGAGTGATGAGAGGAGCTCAGGGAGGGACTGGACCGGAAGGAAGTGAATAAGAAGAAGGGGAGGCAGAGGAGTCTGTCAGGACAGACCTCGTGGCCTGCAATGAAGACTTCAGAGAGTGGCTTTTTTGTTTTTGTTTTCCAGAATTAGGAAATGAACTCAGGGGTGCTCTACATCCCAGTCCTTTTATTTATTTATTTATTTGTTTGTTTTAATTTTCAGACAGGGTCTTGCTACATCTCAGGGCCTGCTGGCTGCTGTGCTTGCTTAAAAACTGTCTTAAAGAGAAAGACAGGTGTGTGTGTGTGGGGGGGGGGGAAGGGGTGTTTGAGTAGGGGAGTGAATGCTTACCTGGCTGGTTCCTGCCTTCCAGTAGCACCAATGTAATAGGAAGAGATGACTGTTAAGCAGCCACTTGCCACCCAGCGCGGTGAGAGCGAAAGGACAGACGACTATAAAACAAGGAATGACTACCTGCCAGGCTCACGTTACAGCCATGACTTACTTCTTTTAACCTTCTGAGTTACAAAGGGAAGGTGCTATTAATTTCTGTCTGATTCAGATGAAGTGTACAGGGGAGAGGCTACCTGCCCCAGGCCACCCAACTGGTAAACTTCCAGGTGAATTCCCCTGGCGGGTGCAGGCAGTGGCCTGTAGGGGTGCTAGAGGAAGCAGGGAGACCTGGTGAGAGGGGGTAGCTGGCTAGGGGAGGTGAGAACTGACTGGATTCTGGATCTGTTTTGGTGGAGGTGGTGAGAACAGACCAGATTCTGGATATCGTTGAATGTACATCTTTAATCTTCAAAATGATTTGAATATCTGCTGGATCAGATATAAGGTAGGAAATAAAGAGAATCCAAGGAATGAGCCCAAGATTTTTGGCCTGAGCTTCTGAGAAAATGAGATCTTCAGGGAGACAGGAAAAGCAGGTTGGGAGAGAAAGTGGAGACTTTGGCTTGTTTAAAACAAGTAAAAATACGTGTTTATGAAAGGGAGAGCCCGCGGGGGGATGCTGTGTGCCACTCTCTCCTCCTAACGGACGGCAGCTGCTGTTATAATGGCTGAACCCTCCCCTGGGTTCCAGAGCTGTGTGACTTTCTCACTTCGTTTTTACACCTTTAACTTTGTTTTGCAGCTTTGACCTGAGGAGGGCAGTTTCAACTCCACTTGTGCTCTTGGGTCAAGGGGAGGCTTCCTGCCTTGAACTCTTCCCCAGGCTCCTCTGGACCCCACCCCTACCCCCACCCCCAGGGCACACGTCTGTGTCTGTAGATTATGGTCCCAGAGGCCCCTGAGTCAGGCGGAGGGGGGTCGGAGCCTGCAGGGCTGGGGGTGTGAAGTTTGCCTACCCTCAGAGGAAGCCAGGCTGAGTAAGCTGCTGAGGTGCTGTCACTGGGAAGGGAAACAGCACTCGGAAAGATCTCTGTCTTGACCATTTGTCTGCTGCCCCCTCCCCACTGAGGGCTTCCCAAGGCTGCGACCTCTTCTCGCTCCTTTCAGGGCCATGGAGGGAGAGGCGTGGCTTTAGTTCAGAAAAGCGTGGGGTTTGCAGATCATCCCAGTCATGTTTGGGCAGTTTTTGCAGATTTTTAAAATTATATTATTATTTTGGGGAGGAGGTACTGAGGATTTAGGGAGCTGCACCACTGAGCTACACCCTCAGTTCTCTCTCTCCTGTTTTTGAGCTATGTTGCTGAGACTGACTTGAATTTGCGATTCTGCTGCCTCAGCGCCCCGCCCCCCCCCCCCCGCTCCCCGCCCCCCCCCCGCTCCCCGCCCCCCGCCCCCCGTCGCTGGGATTACAGGTGTGCACCGCCACGCCCACCTTTTGTGGTGTGTGCATGCGTGTACGTGCCTGTAGGTAAGGCCCAGGTCCTGAGAGACCTGGGAGGGAAGACCACCACTTTATCCTGAGGTTCACGCCTTAAATTTCTCACTGGGTTTCAGCTCAGCTGTCACTTCCTCAGTGGGCCTCTGACTGACCACCACCTGCGTCATTACCTATCCTGTCACCTGATTTAATTTCTCTGTAGCCCTTTCACTCTCTAAAATTATCCTGAACATTTATTTCTCACACACTTCTTTCTCAGCTGCTTCCTTCCCTCGAGAACATGAGCGAGTCTGTGAGGGTCCTCTGGCTGCACTGTGCTGGCCCCTTTGGGCCCTTGGTCAGTGTTGTTGACTGGCCATTAGTAACAGAGCCCGAGTAGGCCAGTCACCAGGCATGGCCTTTGCTCCTTGTTGGGATCTCTGCTTGCTGTAAAAGGTCATGATTTTTCATTTTGGGGGCTATGGAATTTCCATCACTCTTGATCAGCAGGCAGGACAGCTGCTCTGGATTAAACATACAGCCTAACCCCCAGGACAAGATGCAGGTGGTGGAGCTTTGCCAACTCTGTGCCAGGAGAGGAAGCCATGTTATCCCTCTGTTTCCCAAATCATCCTGGACAGTTCCTCCCTGTGTCTCTGTAGCTCTGAGACCTGCCTCTGCCCATTGCACTGGCCCCACATCGCTCTGTAGTTCTCTGTCCTATTTCTCTCCTTTTCCTTCTCTTTCTCTTCTGTTTTCCTTCACTGAGTTCTTACTTCATGATAACTGCTATGCACATAGACTCTTGCTGACTCCTAACAAGAAGTCATATGAGACAAGTCAACCTTATTGTTATCATGCGGTACCAGGGATTGAACCCAGGGGCAATGAGTTATAACCCTAGTCCTTTTTATTTTTCCTTTGGAGACAGGGTCTCACTAAATTGCAGAGATTTGCCTCAAACCTGTGGTCCTCCTGTCCCAGCCTCCCAAGCCACTGGGATTAGAGTTGTGGGTCTTGAGATGGTCATTACTGTCCCGTCCGGCAGGACACATCAACGTGGGCAGCGAACCTAGATGGGGAGGAATGAAGGGACAGGAGACACGAAAGGTGACAGCAAGACAGGTGTCTGATCAAGCTGCAAACTTTTATTGTTCACACAGGGGTATTTATATGCTGGGGATGGGGAAGCTCTCTAATCAGCAATTGCTGGATATGGGTGGTAAAACTGCCAGCTGATGATCCTGATAAAGATGTCTGATGATCCAGGATGTTCCAGGGAGATAGGTGGCTGCAGGATGCCTCCCAGGGGGCTGTCAGGCTATTTTTTGAAGGAGAATTTCCTTCTAGTCCCTGACACATTACTGCCATTATTTTTCAGATAGAGGCACAGAGGCTCTGGGAGACTTTCTGATGTGTGTTCACACAGAGCACGCAGCTCCGCAAGATCTGAACCCAGATCCTCTGATGTTTAAACTCTAGGTTGAGCCATGGTTCTCACATATATAAAGAGTATCTCATGAGGGTCTGAGGTTGTGGCTCAGTGGTAGAGCGCTTGCCTAACATGAGTGAGGCCTTGGGTTCGATTCTCAGTACTGCATATAACTTAATGAGTAAAATAAAGATCTATCAAAAACTAAAAAAAAAAAAAAGGAAAGGAAAGAAAGAGTATCTCATGAGCCAGACACAGCGGTGCACATTTGTCATTCCAATGACTTGGGATGCTAAGGCAGGAGGATTGCAAGTTTGAAACCAGCCTCAGTAACTTAACAAAGCCCTAAGCAACTTATTGAGACCCTGTTTCCAAATAAAAAATAAAAAGGGCTGGGGATGTAGCTCAAGTGGTAAAGTGCCCCTGGGCTCAATCCCCGTATAAACAAATCACAAAAGAGTCTCTCACGAGGCCTTGGTGATCTCAGGTCCACCACTCCAACATACTTCTTAGCACAAAGGAGGCGGAGCAAGGTAGAAATGAGCTTGGACAGGCCGAGAGCGTGTCCGGGCAGGTGAGCTTGTGAGATCACACTATGAAGTCACCTTCCAGGTACATTCTGCCTCTCTGAGTCCTACCTGATGAAAAAAGTGGGGGATCACTTGATCTCAGTCCAGGCACCGCTCACAGGCCATCTGGTTTATTTGTAATCCCAATTGGTGAAGTCTGACCTAGAAGATCTTCTATGAACTATTTCTATCAGGTCACCAGTGACAGAGGCCAGCTCCAGGAGACCCTTCTGGTAGAAGAGGTGGGAAGGAGGACAGGAATCAAGCTCTCCTTATCCAACACAACAGAAATACGAGCTCATCACGCTGTTAATATGGGGTGGAGGTATGGGAACCGGTCAGCCTGAACCACCATCTTCCAGACTGTCCTTTCAAGAGAAGTTTGGGGAGGCGTTGGAAGTAGCTGCTCCCCAGCTGGCCTGGCATGTAAGTTAGGGTTAGAGAGCGGGGAAATATGTTCCTAGGGCACGTCTCTACTGGCCTCGCCACTGAGTGGGCCGGTGACCATTATTTACAGGGCTGGCTTATTCATGGCCACTGAAGCTCGGAGAGGCAGGATGGAGACAGCATCGAACAAATGAGTTATTTATATCTACATCCCAGACCTCAGAAGGAAAATTCCCATACTTAGACATTCCTAGATGGCCTGCGACACAGGATATTTAAAGTAACAATGGGCCAAATTCTTGCTCACATTTTTGGCAGGGCTCCAGTCTGAAGGTCCACAAGAGAAAGACTTGGGCTGTGTAGCTTGGGGGGTGGGAGGGGCTGTTTCTAATTTGGGATCTATTTAAGATCTGACTTCCCCCCTCCTTCCTGGAATTACAAGGAAAATATGATTTTGATTTTAGAGGCAACATTCCATGTGATCTACTTGGGAAGATTTTAGGAGTTGTAGCTCTGTGCCCCGCCCCTCATCTTTCAGAAAGGGGGGTGGGGGTTGTTCGGTAAACAAATAGGACATACGTTGAAAAACCTGAAACTTCCTTCTACATTTCCTCTACCATTCATTCCTCTTCTACCTGAAGATAGAAACAGCTGCTACCAATGGTCAGGCCAGTGAATCCGTAGATGATCACAAAGGAGGACATGGCTCTCTACAAAACAATCAATGACCCATTTAAGATGTGACTTTGAGACACAGGTTCCAAGGAAATTACAGAAAGGGTTTAAAATGTGACCTATTGTACTTACAGAGTTGAAATTATTGTCAAAGTGACTTTTTCCAATAACTGTATTGAGGTCTGATTGACATAAAAAGCTATGTGTATTCAATCTATACAAGTCGATGAGAAGATAACGTCTTCAGGCCCTTCCCAACCTGATATTTCTAAACACTAGCCTCACGTAGAAGTAGAGAATGTAGTAGCTATTTCAGGTAGGCCGCCTTTGATTGCAAGTCACAAAACTTATCTGGCTCAAACTGGCTTAAGTTAGAGGAGCTGGGTGCTGTGGGGCACACCTATAATCCCAGTAGTTTGGGAGGCTGAGGTAGGAGGTTTGATTGCAAGTTTAAGGACAGCCTCAGCAACTTAGTGAGACTGTCTAAAAATAAAAAATAAAAAAGGCTGGAGATTTAGCTCAATGGTAAAGTGCCCCTGGGTTGGTTCAATCCCCAATACTAAAACATAAAAATAAAAAAATAAATATATGGAAGATTTATTCTCTCATATAACAAGAAGTCTCCTGGTAGCACCTCAAGGTTGCCTAAGTAGGCCACTCAATGGTGTCAAAAAGCACCCAGGAGCCAAACTGCGCTAGTAGAGGCCACGTGGCATCTGGTGCATTGCAGCCATGTCACACTGGTACTAGTATTGTGATTCCAACTATTATGGTCTAGGGATGTACAATATGGAGATAGCTGCTGAAGCAGAGCAAGGTGTACCAGCAGCAGCCACAGAAGAAGCAGCAGCAGCAGCTGCAAGCAGCCACTTTCATGAAGGAGTTGTAGGCCTCATGGAAGACATGATTCAAGAGGGTTACCTCAGCCACGAGGGCGCTGTGAACCAGGGAGGTGTCATATACCATGAGGCAACAGCCCAGGCAGCCTGTGGTTCTGCACCTCCGGCACAGCCATCCACCAATCCAATCCAAGTTCTCAAACGTGGCAGTTGCAGAACTGGAAAGTGTTTTCCAATTAACTCAGTACTCTAATGTGACCACCAGAAAGGGGCTTGCAAGATGCATCAACGTGACTGAAACCAGAGTGCAGGCTTGGCTTAACAAAAGGAGAGCTCAACATAGGAATCATCAGAGGAAGTTAATGCTTGGAGATGCACCATCTGGTTTGCAGGACCACATGTTCCTGGCAATCATGAACAAACCCTAGAATGCCATCCTTCAAGAGCCAGATGATACATGTTGCAACTGATACATGGGCCACTGTTGATGCTCAAGCCACACTTACCTCCTCAGCAGTTGTATTAGCAAAAACAACAAAAACAAAAAAAAAACACCAGGTTCTTTCCCTTTTCCTCTCCTCCATCCAGGTCAGACTAGCTCCTTCATAGTGCTGGGAAGGCTGCAATTCCAGTGTCATGAGAAGATGCTAAGTCATGTTCATTTTTCCTTTTGTTTCTCTTGCTTCTCTCTTGCTCTTTTTAATGCTGGAGATCTAACCTAGGGACTCAGTATGATAGGCAAGTGCTGCCACCGAGCTATACCCCCAGTCCTAGGTTCTCATTTTAAGAATGAAAAAACTTTTCTCACCAGGTTCCCAGCATATTTCCTTCATGTCCCATTAGCCAGCACTGGATCACATGTCCACGCATGAGCCAATCACTAGCAAGGGTGATAGGGCCTAATCATTTGATGAGCAGCTTCCTGGTTTATCTCTAGAGGTGCCGAACAAAATTATTCTTTCCTGAGTTACATAGCAAGGGGTGAACTCTGGAACACAAAGGGCAGCCAACAAAAACTAAGGAGGAATATCATCTAAATTGCCACTGTAGCTATGAGAGCAAATATTTGGAGAGCATAAATATCCATCAATGGGGAATAGATTCATTCATTAAAAACAAAGAGAAAAGAGAAAACTGTTGACAACCAATTTGCTAGGCAAAGTCTAGAATCTGCAGATTGAGCAGTGACTAAAACTGCTGCCCCATTAAAGAGGAAAGACAGTAAATGAATGCATGTGTACATAATTGCAAATTGAAATAAGTGTAGTGAAGGAAAAGATCACAGCTAGGGTAGAGAATGTCAGGGCAGCCCAGAGAGGCCTCTCTGAGAGGGGTGACACTCCAGCTAGAAGGACAGAGCCATGCACAGGGACCAGAACATGCCCTGGGAATCAAGGGCTGATCCCAGAGCTCATAAGCAGGCTGGGGCCTCTTAGCTTGTTGAGAGCCAAGGAGGTGCAGGAGGGAGGACCAGGTGAGGGTGGGAGAGGTGAGTGGCCAAGATTAGGCAGGATCTTGTGGATTTGGGTAAGGAGCTTGACTTTTGCCTTGAGATGAATGAGAAAAAGCCAAGTTCAAAGCAAACAAACAAAAATTTATTTTAAAAACTTTTTTATTTTTAAATAATTTTAGGCTTACAGAAATGTTGGAAAGATAATAGATAATTCCACTATACTCTTCAACAAGCTTCCCCTAATGTTAACATCTTTATAAACATGGTACATTGATCAAAACGAGCAATTAACACTGGCACAATACTACACAGACTTTATTCACATTTAACGAGTTTTTCCAACAATTGCCTTTCTCTGCTCTGTGATCCAGTCCAGGATACCCTGTAACATATAGTTCCCGTCTTTCATTGTTTTTCAGGACTGTGACACCCCACCCTGCCCCCAGGTGCTAGGGGTGTAACCCAGGGCCTCAAACATGCTAGGCAAATGCTCTACCACTGAGCTACATCTCCAGCCCCTTTTGTTTGGAGAAAGGGTCTCACTAAGTTGCCCAGGTTTGTCTCAGACTCATGGGCTCCATCCACTCTACTGCCTCAGCTCCTGAGTGGCTGGGTTTACAGGCATTGTAGCACCATGGAAGCATGGACCTTGACAGATTTTTGTTGTTTTGTGGGGTGTTTTTTTGTGGTGCTGGAGATCAAATTCAGGGCCTCACACATGCTAGGCAGGTGCTCTACCACTGAGATACACCCTCAACCCAAATTTGGATCTTGATGCTTTTGAAGAGTATTAGACAGGTATTTTGTAGAAATGTCCTTTGATCTGGGTTCATCTGCTATTCTCTTATTAGACTAAGGTTATGAACCTGGGGTAAGACTATCAGAGGGGACGTGTCCTTTTTGCATGTGACATAAGATCATATGACTTATTTCTGGTGATGCTCAACCCCAATCACTTGGTCTGCCAGGCTCCTCCACGGTCAAGTGACTATTTTTCCCTTTCCATATTTTGTTCTTTAGAAGGAAGTCACTAAGTCCAGCCCACACTTAAGGTGGGGTGGGAGAAACTGTAGGGCTTTAAGAAGGGCAGGACAACAAAGGACTGGACCCCTAAACTACAGTCACTGTGGAATGCCCCAAGTTGTGCAGACCTGGACCTGACAGCCCAGCCACCTGTGTACTTGAAAGCCAGTACCCTTTTCTGTTTCCTCCTCTTGATTGTCTTTAAGGTGAATCCCATTCCATCTAGGATCTTGACCTAACTCAGATATACCACTGGCAGATCTTCCAGCGAAAAAGGAATTTCCTTCACCCCTAAGTGACAGCCTTCCCTGTGTGTTCCCCCCACACCTCCCCTGACACTCAGGGGCCCAGGAGGCTCCTGCTTTTGACCAGTGGTCTCCTTGGGCAAGCAGAGGGCATGGCTAGTATGGTTCAGATGAAGCTGTAGTGGGGGTAAGAGGGAAGAGCAGAGCACATCACAAGCCAAGTGGGAAGAAGAGGTGGCAAAGACACAATGCAATAAAATGCAATAGCAATTAGAATGTCTGTTGGGTACACTGTGATCCCATGTATATATAGTTGTTGTTTTTTGGTACTGGGGATTGAACCCAGGGGTGCTTTACTTTTGAGCTACATCCATAACTGGCCTTCCTTCCTTCCTTAATTGCTGAGGCTGGCCTTGAACTTGTGTTCCTTCTGCACTCAGCCTCCTGAGTTGCTGGGATTACAGGCATGTGTTACTTCACCCAACCCACATGTGGTTTGAAAGATGAAAGGATGATGCCTAGCATGTAATCAATATTATTTCTTAAAAGAATAAGTGGGAATATGATGGAGTTTTATTTTTCCCTTTTTTTCTTTTTGCAATAGTTATTTTTTAAAAATATAATTTGATTTATAAAATTAAAAAAAAAGCCACATACCACTTTGATTCTTTTTCTGCAAATTGATCAATAGTAATTCTTTTGTGTGTGTGTGTGTGTGTGTGTGTGTGTTGGTGCCAGGGACTGAACCCAGGGCATGGAGGCCAGCACTATATCAACCGAGCTATATCCCTAGCCCCAATAATAATTCTTATACTGGTCTGGTGGAGGTGGTAAGTGTTCAATACTGACCCTTAATAAATGCTTGAGGCCGTACACATTCTAGAAGGGCCAGAAGAACCAAATAGCATAAATCCATAAGGCCTTCTTTTTATCCTCCTTGAGAATGTTCTGTCACGGGCAAGTAGAGGGATAGGAATTTGTCAGATTCAGTTTGCAAAATACAGCCCATGGGGAGTGATTCTAGAGAGAAGGTGGTGAGGACTTCCAGCCCCACCCTCTCCTCCCCCTCCCCCCACAGCTGGCCAGAAGACACCCTGCTAAAGCCTCTTCTGCTGGGCAGGGGAAATAATGGATTAAAAAAAAAAACCAAAACACTTATTTGGGGGTCCTGGGGTTGTGACTCAGCAGAAAAGTACGTACTGGGCATGTGCGAAGCCCTGAGTTCAATTCCTAGTGCCCCTCCTCCCTCCAAAGGAAACTTTTAAAAATATTGTGCCCTGGTACATGGTAAATACTCAAATGTCAGTCATCAGAGATGAGAGCTAGCACTACTATTCACATCATTATGATTATGTAATGGAAAGGCTATATCACTTGGCTAGTTTCAGGACAGAAAAAGTCTAAGGCTATTTGACTCTCTCTGAATCTCTATCTTTACAAATTAATACATTTAGTAAACATTTCTTGAATGCCAGTCCTATGCCAGATGCTATTCTGGAAGCTTACCAACAGGTAAAAGGTAGGAGGTATATTGAAATACTGGTCCCTCAGATTTGTCTCTTTTATAAAGAAACAGACAGTGGGTGACTTGAGGAGAGCGGTCCCTGGACCTCAGTGGACAATTCAAATATCATGTATATATGAAAGCCAGAAAGTGCTGGAGTCACGATCAAAGAGGCCAAGTTTCCAGCCCTGATGGAACCCAGCATGTAGAAACAGAAGGCTGTGAACAAGCCAACAAAGTATCAAACCACTGCATATGGTAGGAAAAGCGGGAAGGAACCAGAGGAAGAAGAAAGAGTGTGAGAGGGGGTGGCAGTGGGGGTGACGAGAGACACATCATTGCTTTAGTTCCACTTTGTTACTATAACAAAACACCTGTGAGCAGGTAGATCCTAAAGCATGAGTTCATTCAGCTCCCGTTTCTGGAGGCTATGCAGTCCAAGAGCAGACACCGGCCTTCTTGCTGCATCATAACATGGAGGAGGATGTCACGTGGTGAGACAGTAAGCAAGCCAGAGAGAGCTTGCTTCTGCAACAAAGCCACTTCTTAAGAGAGCCCATTAATCCATTATCTTTCTTTCTTTCTTTTTTTTTTTTCAGTACTGAAGATCAGCCTGGCACGGTAGCACATGCCTGTAATATTAGCGGCTCAGGAGGCTGAGACAAGGAGGATCACAAGTTTGAGGCTAGCCTCAGCAATTTAGCAAGGCCCTAAGCAACTTAGTGAGATCCTGTCTCAAATGAAAAATTAAAAGGTCTGGGGATGTGGCTTAGTGGTAAAGTGCCTCTGGGTTAATCCCTAGTAACAAACAAACAAACAGTACTGGGGATCAAGCCCAGGGTCTTGTGCATGCTAGGCAAGTGTTCTATCACTGAACTACATCCCCAATTATTTAAACAAAATTTTTATTCAAACAAAATTTTAAAAAATTTTATAACAGGGTCTTGCTAAGTTATCCAGGCTGTCCTCAAACTTGTGATCCTTCTACCTCAGTCTCCTAAGCTCTCAAGTATCTGGACCACAGGCTAATAGAACACCCAGTTCTAATCCATGAATGGGTTAATCCATTCTTGAGGGCAGAGCTCTCATGACCTTATCACCCAATCACTTCTTGGATTGAACCCAGGAGCATTTAACCACTGAGCCACATCCCCTAGCCTTTTTCATATCATATTTTGAACAGGGTTTCACTAAATTGCTAAGGGCCTCACTAAGTTGCTGAGGCTGGCTTTCAACTTGTGATCCTCCTGCCTCAGCCTTCCGGGGCAGCTGGAATAACAGGCACATACCACCACACTCAGCCCAATCTCCTTTTAAAGATGAACTCCCAACACCACCACAGGGCAATCAAATTTCAATCTCAGTTTGAGGGAATAAACTATATACCAATCATATCATAATAATCATTAAAGTTGATAAGTTTTGGATAATTGTTTTTTTTTTTGTAGGAAACACTATAAATTGGTTCATAAATGACTGAAAATCAGTTTCCTAAAGAAAAAAAAAATGTCTCTTTTCTAAAGAACCAGAAAACATGGCTCATATTCTTGGCCTTGCCACTAAGGATCTCTGTATGTGACCTTGGGGGAGTCACTTGTTTACTTTCAGGGTCTCCTATGCTCATCCAGGCGGTGGAGCTAGTGGATTGGACCAGTAATGCTTAACATTTTGGGGAGGTCACATACTCTTCTGAGAATGCAGAAAACATAGCTGGGCATGGGGTGCATGCCTGTAATCCCAGCGCTCGGGAGGCTGAGGCAGGAGGATCACAAGTTCAAAGCCAGCCTCAGCAAAAGTGAGGCAACTCAATGAGACCCTATCTCTAAATAAAATACAAAATAGGGCTGGAGATGTGTCTCAGTGGTCGAGTGCCCCTGGGTTCAATCCCTGGTACTCGCCCCTCCCCCCAAAAAGGATGCAGAAAACATGCCTCAAACAGAAAGAAAAACACACCCCAAAATTTATCTTCCACCTCACAAATCCTAGATTGGTCTCTTAGATCTCAAGTCCTTTCTAGGATTGACTCTGGGATCTGCCATCTGAGTGACATGACACAGGTCTGGCATCCTTAGGAAGCCCCCAGTCAGAGGTTGAGACAACGTGATGTCTTGAGTTGAGCTGTCCAGGGAGGCCAATCAGACTTGACATCAGCCAGCATCAAAAGCAGAGGCCAGGCAGGTATAGAAGAGAAGCAGGTACAAGTGACATCAGGTGCAAATCCAATGATGGATGGTAACTGGCATTCAGCCCAGGGGACTCAGGCAATGAAAGGGGGCTGAGGAAAGGACAGAGTGATGCCTGGTTTGAGATGGGCAGCTCCAACCCATCGTGGCCATAAAGAATGGAGCCAGGAGTGCCAGTTCCCTTCCAAGAGAAGTTTTAGATCTGGGTAGGGAAACCTTAATTTGGGTGACAAGCCCAGTTTTTAAGAACACCGTGGGCCAACAGCGTGTGACTTTTTTGTGGTTGTTGAAATGTGGTCTCGATATGTTGCTCAGGTTGGCCTTGAACTCACGACCTTCCTTGCCTGAATGGCTGGGATCACAGGCCTGCACCTCTGCTCGTGGCTTGTTGCTTACCTGGTGGTCCACACTGCCAGGCTGAAGATGTTGAAACCAAGGCTAAGGGGAGAGCAGAAATGAGTTCTTCTGTTCTCTGCTCTCCCATCTTTAAGAGACTAAAAAGTTACCAGTGCAGGGCTGGATCTAACCTCCAACGGCACTGGGGGCTGGGAGTGAGCTCAGTGGTAGAGTCCTCACCTGGTATGCCCGAAGCTCTGGGCCCCATTCCCAGTACTTTCTCCTAACACCACAGCTGGTGAAGGCACAGGTGAGGGGGACCCAAGCAGAAGACCATAAGGCTCAGTGTTCTTTACCCCATTTTCCTAAGAGTGGCCTTGTGGAAGTAGCTGTCTCTTCTTCGAGAGCCACAATGCCCCAGCTAGGCCCACTCTGGGAACTGACCTGCCTAGATGGACACAGTGCTTTAGTAACCCTGGGCTGGCTGGATCAGTGCCCGAGAAATGGTCAAGGGGAGCTTGGAGGGTTGAGTGGGGCACTGCTTTTAACTTGGGGAGTCCCCAACGCCTACCCCACTTACTTCCACTCCTCCCTGACACTTTGGCTTTCTGGTCCCTGTTCCATCCGTCTACTCCAAAGCTGGCATGAAGAGGAAGATGTCTGTGCCCTAGAAGGGCGGCGTAGCCTATGCCCACTGTCCTGTGTATTCACGTCTCCTCACTTACCCATGAAATCAACAGACTTTGACTTTTCAAATTATCTGAAGCAATCTACATTTCCTTCTCTCACCTTGAAGATTTTTGCTCTGTCCCCAGATACTGCCCCTAGCCATCTCAGCCCCAGTTATTTCTCTATCTTAGAGGAAATCAGGAATGCTGTTCTGAGCAATTTCAGAAGGGATGGTAGCAATGTTGTATGGTCACAGAGGATCCTTCCCAAGCCGCTTGATGATGAGCCCTTAGTATTTTATATGGGGTGTTGATGGTTCACTGGTGAGATATGGGTTCAAGTCCCATCTCAGTTACAGTGGAAGTATTCTTGGTTTAAACAAACTACCTATTCTACTGACTTCCACAGAAGCCCCAGGGGAAGAAAGCCTCCTCTTTCTGGGGATGCAGGAAGGCATCCCAGGGGAGGTGGTCCACAGTTTGGCCTAATACTTATAAAAGCTTCTTAGTGTTCCGCGTACTGGCCTTGGAGGTGGATCCTCTAAGTTGGAATCCCAGGTCTACCTCTTATCAACCTTGTAGTTCCTTGGGCAAGCAACTTAATCTCTAAGCCTTGATTTTCTCATCTGTAATGAGGCTGATTGTATCAACCTAGTTTAATTGTTTTCAGGATTGTAAACAAGAATCTGCATCTGTGCTCAGAAGTGATATCCTCTGTAATTATATCCTGAGGCCGCTTGGTCTGTTGCCCTGAGGCTTCACAGAGTGACCTGTCTGCAGGTTTTCCAACTGCTGATTACAGTCAGAACCCCACCCATCGCTCTGTGACCTCTCTCTGAGCTACTCCCTCCACTATGCCCTGTGGAGGGGAGGAAGCCAGTCAGGACATCACTGGATTCTCTTCAGATACAGTGAAGGGGCCCAAGGGAGAGGGTGGGAGAGGAAGGGAAAGGGATGAGGGATGGCTCCAAACTTTTGCAACAGTTAAATGTTAATATGGGTGTCGGCATAGGAAGTATCTTCTAATGACAGAAGGAACCCAGGGAGTTTTTCAATCATCTCCTGCTTAACACATACAGATGTATTCATAATCACCCCTTGCCTCGGGCCTCGAGGCCCAGGTGGGTTCCAGACGGCCTGAGCCGCTGCCAGACAAGAGTCCTTAAAGAGCATCATGTAGACAATTGGAATGCCATTTATCGTGCAAAACACAATAAAACCCTGAGCTCTCTTCCTGTCTCAGAGACCTATAAATTATGAAAATTATACCTGCCCCAGGCCATGGACATATTGTTTTATTAAAGTTCCGATGAATAAACTTAAGGCTCTTAAAAATGTCCTCTTGGCTTTTCCTCCGGCTCACACCTCCAGCATGGAGCCTGCTGCCTGGGTTTGTTGGATTCGTTCACAGTTCTTCAGAAAAAACTGAGCTCACTTGAGCTATGGAGTTGGGGCCTCTTGAACAGATGACCAGGCTAGGGGTGTGTGTGTGTGTGTATGTGTTATAGACCATTTGTTCTGGTGTGATGTCCTCTTAGGGGATATATGGTCATGGACAAAGAGAGGGTTAAAATCTGCACCCCTCCCATGTTTTTTTCTAATATTGGGGCCTGAACCTGGGGGCTCATGCATGCCAGGCAGGTGCTCTACCACTATGCTTCGCCCCAAGCCCCATCCTTCCTGTTTATTTTTACACTGGATCTCTGGGGAGCCTTCTATCTACTCCATCATGTTCTTTGTCCCCAAATTGAGTCACTAAATCGTCTTTACTCTCTACCTCTCATCACATAATGGGTGTGACTTCTTTGGACCTGTTTCTACATCTCTAAGAGGGAAATAACCATAATATCTGTCACACATATTCAGTATAAAGCAAAAAAGAAAATTCCACTATTGTCACCCCAAAGCCATCTCTTAATTAGGAATCTAGAGGAATAGGACCAGATGGATAAAGATAAGAGAAGCCCATGGAACTTTTTCTATGGAAAAGTTCAGCTTCCATTTCCCCAAGAGCATTTGGGTGGGTGGGACTTTAAGCACTCAACACCTGGTACAGGTTTTTGTTGCTTTAATTCCCTAAACTCTAGAAACAAAGTAGAAAAACCAGTGAGGGTGTGTGTATGTGCGGGACTACCCTATGTCCCAGTAGAAAGAAACCCAGGACAGAGACAAAGTGTGGTAGACACCAGTAAGGACTGAGCTGATTAAAAACAAATTATTCCCCAAGTGCCAGTTACTTACCTTGATGGGGAAAAAAGAATTGAAGCACTAATTAACCTTTGTCCATCCTGGAGAGGGGACAGGCCACATGGTCAGGCAACAGAGAGGGAAGCCAAGCCTACTTTTATTCCAAAGTTTTATTATAAACAAGAACACCCTGAAGAAACTTCGTGCCTTCTTGGGCAGTGACCAGGAGATCCTTGGCAGGCATTTGGATGTCTCCAAAGGAACAAGGCTTGTATTTCACAAAGGAGCCTGGGAGGCCATAACTGGTGATCTCTAGAAAAACCAAGAACTGAAATAGGGATCCTGATCTCTCCCTCCACCCGCCCCTTAACCATCATTGGTCATCTCTCCCACTGATTGGTAATAGGAACTATTAATAATTTTTCTTCCAGAAAACAAGGCATAAAGTCCAATTCTCATTGTGATTGACTTATGAGGTAATGAAAAAATCCCCCCAGTTGTGTAAACGGAGAAGTGGCTGGGTCTTACCAAGTTTGAGAGTAAGAGGGGATGGGGGACATGGAAATCAAATGGAAAGTACATGAGAAGGACAAAGACAAGTACTTCAGTGGATGGAAGGCTTTAGTGATCAAAGGAACTGGCTTTGGACAATATCCATCATTCCACTGTAAACCAGGAAGTCACCAAGGGCTTTTCTGTTTGGCTTCCTGAAGCCTATAGATTTGGGAGAATCAAGGCCTAAGTGAAGAGATGCAGAATTTTCACAAAACAGACAGATCAGATTACTCTTCCCCACCTTGTCTATGAGTTACCAAGATCCCCAGTGTAGGAGACCACCGGCCCAGGAAAGAGGATTTCACAGCATCTGGTGGTCGTCAGTCTCCCAATAAAGTGAAGCTTTCCTTCAAGGTTCTTAGGTCATCTGAGAGGCAGGACAGGGGTCTGTCCCAGCCCAGAAGGACCCCGCTCCCTGCAGTTGATGCAGTGGCCTAGTGTTTTCTGACAAGCCAAAGGCCTTGCTAGGAGGATGGGCCAGAAACTGAACACAAAGACACACGAGAAAACAACCTGTGTATATTTAACAATATATATTTATAGATATTTTCTAGATCAGTACATTCAGTTTTTAACTTGTTTTTTTCTTCACAAACAGAAGAACTCTTACAATAGTAGACTTTCTAAAATAAATACTATTAAAATAGAGCTTCAAAATAAATATTCTATACAAAGGAAACCTTCTGTGGTAACTTTTTGTGGTGGGGTGAGAAGGGGCTACAGTGAAGGGGAAAATGAAGTAGGAATGTGGTGGTGGTGGGGGGGGAGCCAGGGAACAGCTTTACTGCTTGCAACACGAAACCAAACTGTGGGGCAGCAAGTTAGAGAGAGCAAGAGAAGAACACTGCACACACGCAGCTACCCACAGCCAAACAATAGCAATGCAATATTTGACATCCACTGTCACAGTAAGCAGAGAAGGCATGAAAATGCTTACCAAAGGCATGAACCAGAGGGCTGGTGAAGCTTGCAGGATGCCATAGTGAACTGTACAGCGCAGAGTTGTGTCCCTGCACCCCATCACACACTTCCTGGGGCAGCATAGGAGAATGTGACACTTCAAGGTGACAGTCACCTGGGTTCTGGCCAGACACAATTTTCACGTGTGCAACCTCAGGCAAGTCTGTCTAAATGGGTCCCACTTGATGCACAGCAGGAATCAATGTAGACTCCAAACACAGAACAAACCCCACACCACATGCGTACCTTCTGTCTGTCAGCTGTGAAGGGTCAACAGAAGGGACCAGTCTTCACTTCCAGCCGGTTTCTCAGAGGAGCCTTGGTTGCACCCTATCACTTGATCTGGGAGGGTTCTGCTAGCCTAGACCCAGTTCCCAGGGTGCCTGTTGGGGTGCCGGCCTTCATAAACCCACCCTCAAGGCGGGGCAGGCAAGCAGCCACAGAAAAACTAGGCAAAGTGTCCTGGATCAACCCCAGTCCCAGGTCTAAGAGAAGTGGGAACCAGCTGGCACTTTTCAAGATGAGACGTAATCCAGCCAAGCAAGCTGCTGGTGACAGCAAGCAACCAGCCAGAAGCAGCTACAGAAATGTGTTCTCAGTGCTTGATCCCTCTGCGGCTCTGGACTGGCTTGGGAAGGGCTGGGGGACCCACAGGCAAGCCACATTTTTCCTTTTTCTTTTTGGCCAACGAGCCAGGGAAGACCGAAGCTGAGGGGACTGGTGCACGGCAGAGCTGGGAGAACCCAGGGCGCTTCCTTCACTGCTTCCCTTTCGCCACTGCGCACGCGGGGCACAGAGGTGGACTCCTGGGGACAGTTCTGCTGACACAGATCTAGCAGGTTAAACACAAGCCACAACAGGGGAGGGGAAAAAAGAAAGAAGGCAAACCAAAACCCACAAGATCCGTGTTTACAACTATGTACACAAAAAGTCAGGGTTCAGGAGGCCATTTGCCAGGAAATGGGGTCTTTGTCAGTAGGGGGTCAGTGTGTGTGTGTGTGAATGCGTGCATGCATGTGTGTGTGTGTGTGTGTGTGTGTACACAGCTTATGAAAACCAATTCTCCACAGAATGGGTGTGTAGACCAAGATCACCAAAGTGCAACTTGCCACTGGGTTAAGTTTCCCATGGAGACAATTTTGAGGGAGGGGCCCTGAGAGCCAATCCCATGGCCTTGCAGGAAAGAGTGCACGTGTGCTATCATTTGGGGGGGGCCACCTCTGCACACCTCGTCTGAGGAAAAACCTCTCCAGCCCCTTCAGCACACTTCCAATACATTCAATGAGTAAGTGGTTGCTGAACGTTTGTTTTCACCATTCCCTCCAATTTGTGCAAGAACATCCATACATCCATCACAATTGTGGCAAGGGGAGCTATATGAATTAGCCTTGGAAAATGAAGATGCAATACCTTATACTCGCCTTTTACAAGCCAGCAGATGTTACATAAATAAAGCCAAAAATAATAAGACCCTCCCTTCCTCCAATCAATAAATACCTATGGTTACAATTAACTTATTCTAAATCATAAGATGTTAACTACTAATATCCGAAGGGCGGGGGAGGAGGAGTCCTTGAGAAGCATGAAGTACATGCCACTCTGGGCTCCCTGCATCCTTTTTTGGAGGCAGTTCTGTTTCTATAGAACAAGCTGGAAATGCTACAGATGCTGTCTAATGCGCTTCCAATTTTACCTGGGGCATCTCTTCTGACCCAGGCCATTTCCTCTCAACAGATGGGGGGTGGGACACAACATACCACACAAAGCAAAAACCCCACACAACAATAGCTGGGGTGGGGGTGGGGGTCAGGGTGGGGGAGGACCAGACACACTACAGCTTTTGCATGCAACAAGTACCTACCCACTGGACGTGCTGCACTTTCCGAGTCCTTTAGCACCTTGAAAGAAAGAGTTGCTACGTCTTTGGGGGCTGTCGGGAGGGCGGTGTGCTGTGCACAAAAGCAGGGCTCGATCCCAGGGGCCCCTGGAGAACTTTCCCACCCTCTCTTGAGTTCTTCTGACTCCCCCGCTGGGGCTTCCTAACGCTAAAATATACTCTTTTCACCATCTCTATTTACATAAAGATACAGACGCATCACTATACACAAAGGCTATGACAGTAAGCAGCAGAATCAGGAGAGAGGAAATCCAGCCCCAGCTCGGCTCAGCTGTCATTCTGCCAATGAGAGGTGCTGCCTCTTCTTCGCTGATAAGATCCTCTTCTTGGTGGGCAGGGGAATTGTGTTCCTTGAGGTCGCTTGCCCCCCAGATTTTGATATCAGCCCTTCCTGGGGGTGGCCCAAAAGGAAGCAAGTTGCTTTATTATTATTTTTTTAAAACACCGTTAGCATCTGGTTTAATTATTCTATAAAAACATCGCGACTGGATCCAGAGACCACAGCCTCAGACTCATTGGCAAAATTATATTTGGTCTCGCATGTGCTCCCCTGGCCTCCTCTACCCATCAAGTTTCTGGAAAGGATCTGAGTAGAGAGAACTCAGGACACAGAGCAGGTGGGCAAGTCTGTGACTCGGTAAGAACCGGTGGACGGTGTGATGAGCGGACACCCCAAGTTAGTGATGCGGCCAAGAGAGAGGAATGCACTGCTCATTGGCTCCGAAATCCATCCTGTGGTTCTGGGGAGGCAGGAGGAGGAATGAGGCTTCAACTCACTTGCTGTCCTCTGTTCTCAGCAACTCCCAAGTATATACAATAGGAATGGCTAGGGTGTTCTAGACCTTCTCCTGGACGCAGGAGCCAACTGGTGTGGAGGGAGGAGGGGAAGAAGAAGGTTGAGAAGTTGAGATTCCAAGGGTCTTCTTCAAGGTTACCCTGGTCCTCAGTTAACAATTCCTCCCAGGCAGCCAGCAGGCTTCTGTGAGAGCCAAAGACAATGGCAAAGTGGGAGGGAGACAGGGAGGGAGGAGCAAGGACCCCGAAGGCCATCAAGCAGCTGCAACTTGGGAAATGCGTCCACATCTATGTTCCGTCTTCTGAAAAAGAAAAATCCCCCCAAAATCACACCCTGCCCGTGCCACTGTCTGCTTGACACAAAGTTCCAAGACCCTAAAAAAACCCAGAGTACATCTTCATCCTTTTGGGGAACAGAGGGTGGGTGATGGTGGCTGTCTCTGCCTGCTTCTTCCCAAGCCACGGATGTGAAGAGGACACACGTGAGCAAGGTCAGCCTCAGAAGACTGGCAGGAGGAATCACGTTTCTAGGGACAGCACTGGGGCTTCAACCCAAAGTGTCAGAAAGGCTTGTCGGGTCTGCTGGCCTTGACGTCCCCGCTGGCTGCCTTGCAGATGACGCTGTTCGTATGCTTGCAGCGGCAACCAGGGCGGCGCAGGCGGTCATAGCCACGCTGGGCCAGCTTCACGCAGCCGGTGGCGGGCAGGTAGCAGAGCAGGCAGGGCAGCACCATGGAGAGGGCACCCATGAAGGACCAGCGGGCGCAGCAGTTGGAACGGGAGCAGGAGCAGGGATGGTCGGCGCAGGAGCCCTCATCGTCCTCGTTGGTGCAATGGTAGAAGATGCCCTGTACCAGGCACATACATGTGCCATAGTTGACCAGGGTTTGGGCCGAGCACAAGCACTCCTGGTTGCACACCCAGCAGGAGGGCAACGTCCGGGGGGACGCACACTCCTTGCACTTACACTTCCCACAGGCCTCGCACAGCAAGAAGTGCTTGTCCAGCTCTGGTGGGACTGCTGGGCCCTTTAGGTCCAGTGGCTTACAATGGACCACCTTGGGTTGGAGGCGCACTGCCCTGGGCGAGGCCTGCTCAGCCACAGGTGGCGGGGCCATGTGGTCTAGGAGCCGCTGATCAGAAGAGGTGCTGCTACTGCTGCTGACAGAGCTGGGGCGCCCACTGAAGGAGATCCAGTGATGAGTGACATCCTGGTCACAGCGGGCAGGTGTTGGGGCCAATTCTGGGGCCCCAGCCCGGGGCCGCTTGGGGCCAGTTGGGGGGGCCAGGCCAGGGTTGTCAATGTAGTCGTTCTCCACGTGGCTGGTCTTCATCTGGTCAATGGGAAGGATGGTGAGTGGGTGCTGGAGCCGACTGTGGGGCATCCGGCTATCAAGAAGGGGCTGCACCATGACTGAGCTGGGAGTCAAAGGGACGCTCTGTGGGATCGGGGGCTCCATGGGGCTGGAGGTTCTGGACCGCGCCGAGAAACAGGCTTCTAAGGGCCCTGGGGGAAAGTAGGGAAAAGGAAGAGAGAATGGATTCCAGGCATCAATCAGTAGGCAGCCTGTTAAAGGTCTCCCCCCCCCCACACCCCCCCCCAACAGTCCTTGGAAGCCCAAGTAAAATGGGAATTCAATTCTCAGGTTTCCTTAGTGGACTTTCCAGTAATATCCATGGCTTAGATAATTAATAAAATTATTAGTAATGACAATACTAATAATAATAATGGTAGAAATAACACTTATTGGGCTGGGAATACTTGCCTAGCAGAAAGAAAAAATTTAAAAAGTAGTATTGTATTTAAGTTACTCTCTTTTAAGTATCATGTATATCATTAAGTCATTAACTCTTTACAACAATGGTAAAATGTTATCAACTATTATTCCCCTTTTCTACTTACAAAAAACTAATGTTCCAAGTAACTTGTCCAAAGTCACATAGAAGTATCAATAGAAGGACCAAGGTTCAAACATGGACAGTCTGAGTCTATTCTCACAATTGCTGTGAAACACGCTCATTTAAAATATACAGCTCAACAGTTATAAATAAACACAGAATCTGAAATTAGATCCGAGTTTGAATTCTTACCTTTGCCTACCAGCGTCTCTGTGGATGAGTTCTTTCATGTCTATGCCTTAGGCCTTAGTTTTGTCATCTGTAAATGGGTTTTTTAAACATCTTTATTTTATTTGTTTTTATGTGGTGCTGAGGATGGAACCCAGTGCCTCACGCATACTCTGCCGCTGAGCTACAGCTCCATGTAAATGGGTTCTTGCAAGGATTAAATAAGAAAATGCAAATCTAGGACCTAGCCCACTGCATGGTGCATGGCAAGTACTTGACAATTTATCATACCCGAGAACAGTTTAGATTCCGTGAGCACTGACAAGCACTTCGTGCCAAGCATTGCGCTGGGTGCTGAACACAACCGCCCCTGTGTGCTCCCACGGAGTTTATCAGCTGGATAAACAAAAGCCATTATTTCAGATATTCACAAGAGAAGGAAGGGCTATATCTGTTGCCTGCACATCCAGGATATTAACTTATTACTACTACTTCCAAGGGTAGCAACCTCCAGTGGCTAATAACTCCTGGGTAGGTGAGCTTCTGACACCTTGGATGGGAAATCCTCTCAAGGGGCGCTCACATCGCCCATTTCCAAGTGCTGAGCTGAACATTCAGCCTAAATGCTATTTACTAGAATAGCTAAGCCAACACTGGATCAGTTTCTAATTTCACTGAGAGAGTGCAATTTTAAGTTGGCATCTGGCCAGAGATTCAACTGCAGCGCCTGACACGGAACCCCAGGAAGTCACTTAAATCAAAGAGCGGAAACGGCTTGGTTCAAATTTAGAAAGTGCACATTGTTTTCTATTAGAAGTGCCATTTCCTTGCCTGCTGACCTTTACATTTGGAATTCGGATGGAGATCAATTTAAAGAAATAGCAGCAGAAGGCCGAGACCTCTGCTCAAGGGGATGCAATTTGGAATTCAAGGGACAGATTAGACTCTGGGAAGATTCCACGCTTAAGAACTCCAGGGGATGGGGCGAGGAGGGAGGGGTGTAGAAGGAGAAGATGACAGGCTACACAACAAAAAACCCCACTGGATTAGTGTTATGGGTGGTGTTTCCGTAAAAGCTTTTGCAAGATGCTAATGACGTTGTAACTAGGAAAGCTGACCCTATCCCTCAGCTAATAGGTTAACTTTCCCTCAAAGGAGCTGCTGAAGAAGAGGATGGGGATAGTTTCCATGTGTAGTTCACCCCATATCTCTCTGGACTTGGGACACTGTGGGTCCATCTAGATATTCCAATCACAGGAGAGTGATAAGGAGGCATTCAAATGAACTCAGTATGTTACTTCTTCTGCCAGTTAAAATTGTTGAGGAAGAGCTTCCTTAGATGCCTCAAACCCATCAAATAGAGCTAGCTCTAGATGAAGCAGATAAAAAGGGTTCTGCAAGGCTCATCTGTGCATCATCTATACTGCTAAATGGGAAAAAAAAAAGGCAAATCTTTTCTACAAGGTTTAATGCTCAGTCAACTGATATTTCCCACTGACACAGGGGACCAACTATTGACTCTGTTCCCACAGCCCTGCCCATTTAAAAGATGCTGGAATTTCTTTATACACCTTTTCCTATCTTAGATAAAGTCTACCTGGTGACATCACCTGCCCCAAAGTTCTCTTCAGAGAACAGCATCTTCAGTTAGGAGTCCTCCCAGTAGCAATTTGCCTTAGGTATCTGGTGAGTCTGCCACTAGAGTAGTTATTTGCCAAGGCAGCCTGCTGTGGGGATCCTGTGGTCAGGGGTGGACAAAAAGAACACAAGGAAGTACTTATGGGTTGAAGTTTTTCCAGGGAATGCTATCTCAGGTACTTATTCGAAGTAGAGTCTCAAGGCCTTGCTTCTAGAATAAATGAAATCGAGGGTCAACAGACCAGGCAGGATTAGGGGCCAAAATTCCTAGCCTTGGGACTTTAACAAGAGGAAAAGGCTGAACTTGGTATAATGAAAAATGTTATGGATAAGACTCTCTGGCACCCTCCAAGAAATGCCTCAGCTTGGAATCTCACCCTTAGACAAAGACAACACGATCCCCTTATTCCAAAAGCCTGAGTTAGTAATACTACAGGTCCTGCCAACAAAATATCAGTGGCAGTTTGAAGATGATATTGTCCCGTGTAGCTGGGGTTGTCTCAGCTCTGGGGTTCTGGCCATGCTTACCAGAACAGTAAAGGTACCTAACCACCCCCCCCCCCCCCCCCCCGCCCCATCTCAGATTATCCACTCTTGTTTTCCCAGTTCATTACTGGAACTCTTTGAAAATAGCTGCAGGCAGATGAAACAAAAGCCATGGGCAATGCTCAGGGATTTTAACGGGCTCTGGAATCAGTGGGCAGATTCCCCAATTCATGAAAAGTCCCACCAGGAAGCCGGGGTGGGAGGAGCCACTGCAAGCAGTGGGGAAGTTGGCATTAGCAGGTTCCCATCACCCCCCACCCAGAGGCAGCTGTCAACATCTGGGCCTGCAATGGAGGCCAGACATGGGGGTGGGAGCTTGGCCTATGATGACTCAGCTCTCTCAGGACAAGAAGCATCTGATGGTTCCAGCAGGCATATTCTAAAATGTATCTTCCTACCATAACCTTCATGTAGGATCTCTCTTCTGGCTACTAGCTCAGCAAAAACCAATGGCTGGCTCAGAGTTTCACTGCTTAAACTTGCTCAGGCCTGAGGCCTCACCTGCCTGGTACAGGGACCCTCGCTGTAGGAGGGCCCTCCAAGAGCCCCTGATGAATTTATTTGGCTGGTAAAAAAAAGAAAAACAATTCCCGTTCTTTCTGTTTGATAAATCACCAGCACAGCTCCATGATGTCTCAAAAACAGAAAAACTGAGAGCTGGTTTAGAAGATCAATCTGCAAATCCTGGGACATGCTCTGAATGCTGCTGTGCATCTTAAGTGCAGTTTAATTAACTTATTTATTTAACAGTACTGGGGATTGAACTCAGGAGCTACTTCTGAGTGAAGTCTTTAGCCCTTTTTATTTTGAGATAGGGTCTTGCTAAGTTGCCCAGGCTGACCTCAGCCTCCCAGGTCACTGGGAGTACAGGCATGCACCAGTACCCTGGGTTTTAAGTGCAGTTTAATACATACCTCTGCTTCCCCTCCAAGGAAGGAAGAGGTTCATACTATAAATAGGAGACAAGGCTTTGCCTCATGTAGGCTAGACTGATAGCCAATTTGGAAGACTCTAGAAAGAGAAATGAAGCCAACACTGCACTTAGCCAAAGAAGCATCTCTTTGGAGTTTTAGGTGGCATGAGGCAAGAGAACTTTCACCTTCACTCAACATTCTAATAATAATTATGGAAGCAGCTAATATTTAGGAAGCATTTCTAGGCTCTGGCTAAGCCCTCTTGCCATCACCTTGAAGTATAGTACCTATTCTACAGAGTTAGAAATGAAAACACAAAGGGTGGCTAAATTATAGGGAGTGATTAGGGCAGGATGAGACCCTAGACAGCAGAGGCTGTGAACTCAGGCATGCAGCCCTCCTCAACCCTGGAGTATTCATGGAAATACCAGTCACATTTGTAGCCATAGACCACCCCCCTCTTCTTCAGCCTTCCCAGTCTGCCACCAGCCCCCAGGGAACCTCACCAGGCCATTTGGGGTCTCAGTAACTCAGTGAGCAGCGAAATGAAGCCAGTCGGGGCTTGTATCAGATTGCTCCCTAGTTAGAGTTTTCACTGTGGTGGAGAGTAGGAAGCTAAGGGTTTGTAAGTTCCTGTTATTCAAGGAAGGCGCAGAGCTCAAGTTATCTCAACTTCTCAGTTTTCTCTGCTATCCTTTCTGTCACCTCATCCCTCTTTATTTTCATTTTTAGTTTCCTTAAAATCCAATGGGTCTCATTTACAGGATTTCACTACAAAGCAATCCTTAAAAGGAAACCCTGAAAGGGAATCCCCTCTGTTCTGCATCTACCAAGTTGAATTTACAGGTCCCTAAGCATCTTTATGGATGGCGCTTCCTGGACAGGTCTGTGGGGAAGGCAAGCAGTGAGGTACAAGGAAGCCAGAAAAGTTCTAGAAGACTAAATCTGCAGGATATGGAAACCCCCAGAACACAGCCCTGTGTTTGCTGTTTGGCACATCCGGGAGCCCAGAGCTGGCCAGTCTGCCATTTGTACCTGCAGGGAAGGGCTGCAGACCTACAGGCCAGGTGCAAAGAAGCAAGAGGTCTGTTAATCACCCAGTACACAACTGGGTTCACACAAGTGGGCCAGATGCCTATTCCCACCCACATCTTCCCCTGGACTTACCCTAGGGAGGGGAGTTGGGAAATATTGGGAAAACCTGACAGTTGTATTTTGAAAGCCATAGGTCAGCTAATGACAAACTGGCAAAAGGCTCTGACTGAATGGGCAGTTTTTGCACTGCCCCATTGAGTCTCTGGGGGTTCTTTTAGTGAAGGTTGTTTAACCCTTTAACAACTCAGAAAAAAGGTCTTTAAACTGTCAGAGAGTCCGCCCACCACTTTCAACCACCATTGCTTGGTTATTTTTGACAATATCCCGGGTTAGTTAATGAAGCTATAACCAAATGTTGACTTATTGCTTTAAAAAGACTTCTAAAGTGAAGGGACGCAAGGGAAGCCAGGGACTTGTCCTTCCCTGCACCCTAAGGAGGAAGACAAACTCTGCTGAGAATGGCCCCAGTGGGAGAATAAAGGTCTTAAGGCAGCTGGGTTTGTCTGGGAATCCTCCATTCTTCTCGAATTGCCTTGCCCCCCGCACCCCTCCCCACCCCCAGCACTGGCACTAAGGAGCTCACCTCAATCTATCAGAGATCACAAAAGAAAACAGTTGCTTTTCATCACTTCACCCTATCACCAGTTGTCAATTCCCAGTACTTCTTTTCCTTCTTTCACAACCAATCAGCTGAGTTCCAAAGCCCCCCCCCCCCCCCCCCCGCACATAATGGGTGGGAGACTGGCTGTACTTTGGTTCTGGGTTATTTTAACCAGCTTCAAGTTTCGGCTTCATTGTAGTACCCCATTAATTGTTGTCTACTCAGATCCTGTAAAAAGGAATCATGTTCAAATCACATCAGGGTCACCAAAAAAAAAAAAAAAAAAAAAAAAAAAAAAAAAGGAATCGGAGGGCTAGGGGTGTAGTTTAGTGGTAGAGGCTTGCTTAGTGTATGGAAGCCCTGGGTTCAATCCCCAGCATCTCTCTCTCTCTCTCACACACACACACCCACACCCACACCCACACACATTAGTAGCCATGTCAGAAAAGGGAGCTAGGAAGCTAGAAGGAACCTGCTAACCACCGCCATCATTTGGGAAGTACTGACCGAAGTCAAGGTGCAATGTGGGACCAGAACCGTAGACCCCCAAGGGAGAGCTTCTTCCCACACACATCAAGATGGTCTTATTTGTCTCCCTACCCTCCACCAAGAAATGAACAGACAATAATAGATTTTAGCTTACTCCTGGGACCAGGCAGGAAATGACTTCCCCCTTCCCCGAGCCAGAAACAGACAAGACTACCGACAAGGGAAACCACTCTTCTAAAAGTGGCCACCTGCCCTGAAGGGCCCCTTCCCTCCTCCACTAGACCCAGCACATCTGTGCTCCCTCCCCAGTGCCCTTGCTTCCTCCACTGACTGGGGCCTGTCCTTGGAAAGAACAATCGAGATCACAGCTGAATGGTGGAGCCTCTTAAGCCCAGCCACATGTCCTGGATACATTCCCCAGACTTGTCAGCTGCCCAGATCTGCAGGGTGGCCCCAGACCAAGAATACCCCGCCTCTTACATCATGCAACACCCCGCACCTCCTATATGATGCATTTAGTTAGTTAGAGGCACCCTTAAAACTAGGCCCTCCTCTGAGGATCCCAGTAACAGGGAGCAAGGCCCTAGTGCTGACCACTCACTAGCTGCTCTGCAGGCCCTCGGGGAAGACTGTTCCCCATCAAGGCCCATGCTTAGCAGGTTTGCCTAATCATTCATCCCTGCTCTGCCCTGGCCCCCAGCTGCTCTAATTCTCTCTCTCTTTGAGATCCGGCCTCACTAAGCTGCCCAGGAGGGCCTTGAACTTGGGGATTCCTCTGCCTCATCTTTCCCAGTAACCAGGATTCCACCAGGTCCAACTGCTCTGATTTTTTTGAGGGAGCAAAAGTATATTCCAGGGGCTGAGGTTGTGGCTCAGTGGTAGAGTGCTCATCTTTATTGTGTGAGGTACTGGGGTCAGTCCTGAGCAACATATAAAAATAAATGAAATCATATATATATGTATGTATTTTTTCCCCCAATGAGTTACTGCTTTCCCCTGTCAGGGAGATCCAGGTTGACCATGAGATGGAACACCTTCTCCACTCTGGCTATTCCCTTGCCTTAAAATGTCTGGAGTTTTGTTTATACATCTCAAACCCCACACTTTCAACTGTCAAACCCACAGACTAGGGCAAAAATCCTCACCAGGATTGAGATTTTTGTCACAAGGGACTTGCACCTCAGTAGAGGCCAAGAAGACAGGTACTCTAGATTCAGAACAAAATTATAATTCTCTGAAAGAAAGAGGAAGGACTCTTTCTAGGTCTTCTTCCTGCCAACATCTAGGTCTTACCTGACTAGATGGCCTAATTTAATAATAATAAAAAAAAAAATGCTTGTGGAGGCCCAAAATAGGGAGCTGGAAGATGCCACATTAAGCATCAGAATCTGAAATCCCTATATGTGGTCCCAAAGTATTAAACCCCATGCTGGGTGTGGTGGCCCATACCTGTAATCCCAGGAGGATCACAAGTTCCAGGCCAGCCTGGGCAACCTAAACCATGTCTCAAAATAAAATTAAAAGAGCCAGAGATGTAGCTAAGTGGCAGAGCACCCCTGGGTTCAATCCATGGTATCAAAAAGGACACACACAAAAAAAAGTATTAAGCCCCATAGCAACACATTTCAAGGGCCACTTTATGAATGGGTTTCTCCCTCTCCCTTAATTTTTAAATCACTGACATTCACATTTTGTTTTAATTTGTTATTCAGGAAAGTTAGCCAACCCTTTAGGAACATGCAATGTCAGGTTTACAAGATTGCGGGAAAGGGTAGGAGGTAGTCAAAGGGTTGATTTCCAAAAGGCCACATCTCTCCATAATCTTGGAAGGATGCAGACAAAAACGTCACCTCTGAGCCCCAAATGTTCACTAGTGCCCAGCCCCTAATCTGCTTCAGCTTGAAATCATCTATTCTATGTGTTCTGTCTCCTTCCACCATCCCCAACCAAAACTCTATGAAGAGTGCCTTTCAAGAAGGTAATATGGAAAGAGTCATGGGATCAAGCAGGAGGGATAGGGAAGGAGGGCATCCACAATCCACAAAGGAGTGACTTCTGAGTTCAGAATCTAAAATGGAAGATAACCAACAGATGTCCTTAATGTCTCCCTCATCCCAGCTGGCATATATCCGTCCATGGAGATTTAAAAAAAAAAAAATCTACCAAAAGGCTCCCTCTCCCCCTCCCCAGAGGAGCCACATAGCTCCAATTGGTCAGTGTGTACTGCTCACCAGATGAGGATTCACCTGGAGCCAGCCAGCACATGAGGACCCTCCCAAGGGATGGAAATAGAGGAAATGCAATTTCACAGTGACATATCTACAACTTCTTTCTCACCCCTCAGAGAAAGAGAGACCAACTGCAGCCCTCCTTTTCTTAGGCCACCCCACACCAGCACTAAATGGAAAAAAAGCTGAAAATTTCAGATGTTTATGCTCCATTAGTGTGAAGATCCGGAGAACTCTAAACATTGTGAAATCCACCAGTGCAATATTGGGTAGGGCCTCAGGCCAGCCTGCGCATATTAAGAGATTGATAAACCTCTATTTCCCAATGCTCTGGGCCTTTTACCTTCCAGCTTTGTATCCCCAAGAGGCTTGTCAAGAAGGTTAGAGTCTTGGTCTGCTAACCAGACATGTGCTTGCTCCCTTCCTCCACAGGTTCTCTGGCCTCTGATATGTCCGGCCTCTCCCCAAACTGGAGAGAATCATGGTCTGATTTAGAGGCAGGAAAGAGGGAGCTGCCACTAGTTCTGGACGCCCACTGAATCTCCCTCCACCTTTCCTTACAGCACAGCCTTGGTGGGGGATTCTCCCCAAGGATCACTGCGCCATAAGGAGGCCTCCTGCTCTCACCCAGGCCTGGCAATATGGATGCCCATCCAGCAGTTGGTGAGAGGAAGCAAGCAGCTCTACCCTCTGCTCACCATCCAGCCCCTCCAGCCCATTTCTCTAATCGCTACATCCCTCAGCCCTTCAAGCCATGCAACCATTTTCCGCCTCTCTTGCTTCTTCTGCCCACAACCCCCAGCCCCCAATCAAAGAGAATTGAGAAACCGTCTTCTTGCACAAGAGCAGCTACTGTCTAAATGCTTTTTGATCGTCTGCATGGAGGGGGAACTGGGCACAGCCCTGGCCCCAGTGATGGAGCCAAACTCCAGCTGCCCTGGCTGGCCAAACCCGCCTCACCCCCCTCCTTGCCCCCCGTGGCCTTGGCGATTCAGAATTTCTCAGAACGTACCGTCTCTATTCTCTCTCCTGGGTGATGTCAAGCCTGGTACCACCAAGAAGGAAGGAGGGAAAGTGGGAGCCTTATCTCTCCTACGCACGCAACCTCTTCCTCCAGCTCTCACACAACCGGCGTTATGTAAACGCACCTTCAGCCCCCACCAGACCTAGCGAGGTCCGGGGGCCCTGGGGCCTGGCACAGCTCTGTGTTCTGGGATAGGGAGACACGGGGTAGCCGAGGAGTTTCGGGTTCTGCCGAGGCAGGGGAAGGAAAAGGCAACTGCAAGGTAGTTGCACAGCATAAAATGCGGCAGCCGAGCAAAGGTCAGACGGCTAGGAACCGCCTAGCTAAGGAGAGGGAGTAGAAATGCCCGGCTGGCCCCGAGCTGACCATCTAGCCGGAGGCAGAAGGGGGGAAACCCAGTCGGTCCCGAATCCGAAGGGGCAAGAAAAATCTACGTCGAGCATAGGCCGCTGCGGCGGGCTGGGGAGATTCACGGCAGAGCTGGCACCGTGGGCACGAAGCCCGGGGGTGGGAGAGCTGTCCAAGGCGAGGGCGCCCCCCAGACCCAAGTGGTGGCTCCTGACCAAGCCCAAAGCCTCCGGTTCCAGCGCCCGAGGCGAGTGGTGGCAGCAGGAGGAAAGAGGCCAGGCCAGAGACAAACTCCTGGGACGCGCACGGGGCTTCCCGAGTCGCAGAGGGCGGGGAAGTCAGGCTTGGCAATGCCCAGGGGTCGGAACGGCGGTGCCAGGCTTTGAACACCCCCAGCGCCGTGCCGGCCGGGCGGAGGGCGTCAAGGAGCTGCGGCGCACCGCAGCGACTCCAGGAGACGCAAGCAGAGGGAAGGAACACAGAAGCGCGACTGGAAATAGCGCACCATTTGCCCCAGCCCGAGGGGAGTCGCGTCGTGGCTTAGAAGGGGCAGTTTCGGATCCCCAAACCGGCCATAGACTTACTTTGAGGAGCTGCAGAGTCACAAGCATCGCTCCACGTTTGTGTAAATCCCCGAACCCAAGCGGGTCAGCCGCTGCTGTACTCTCAGACGCCAGCCAGAGGAACCCGCAAGGCTCCCGGAGTCCCGCAGCTCCAGCTCGGGGCTGTCAGCTCTGCTCGCTGCCTCAGCGGCGATGTTGCAACCACTGCCTGGGAAAATGGCTTTTTTATGAATGGGAGGGAAGGGAGCTCCAGTGCGCACGCGCGCAGTCCGCGATTCTATGAATGGGTGGGCACAAGAGACCCCGCGCGCGCATGCGCTGCGCTCCTTTTTTTATGAATGGGGGGCCGGAAAAGAACTTAACCCGTGATTGCTGGGGCTGGCTCTGGCTCCTTAAGGGGCCGTCGTTCTTTTACAAAGAGGGGTGGAGGTTCGGGCGGAGGTTGTTGTTGGTTTTTTTTTTTTTTTTTGAATGAATGGAGGGCGGCGGCGACTGCTGCAGCTGGTTCAGTTGCGCGGGCTTTACCCCCTCCCAGCCTGCAAGAGGAGGTAAAAGCAACCTTCACACCACTGCGGGCCTGGGCAGGAACCCTCAGTGTCGCTGGGGGTGGGGGGCGCTGCGGCCTCCGGATACGAGGCTCAGAGCAGGGTGGGGGTGGACACACCTAGATCTGGGTATCTCTTCCCGCCGCAGGCAGTGTGGGGGGCGGGGGCGGGAGAACCCCTGCTGGGACCAGTGGCGCCCAGGGACGTCGGGGGCTGGGGGAAGGAATTTTGAATCTGCTTTTACCAGAAATTAAGAAAACGTCCATCGCCCATATTCAAGAAGGGAGGGGTGGGGGTTGTTGAGTGAATCTGGTTCCTTCCTTAAGGCTGAGTCTTTTTTGAGTGCAGACCACCCCTCCCCCATTTCTTGGGTGTGGACAGTGACTGGGCCGAGGCCTCTTCCGGCTCCAGTACCCCCCGGGGCGATTCTGTCCACTCAGCCAGAGGCCTCCCCACTCCAGAATGTAATCTCCTTAGTGCCAGGAGCTTCTGTCCGCCCTCTGCAGCCCTGGCTAGTTGCCTCCCACTCTATCCCCGCAGGTATCAGAGCCTTCACCGGTCGCTGGCTTAAGGAGCATCCGTCCACCGAAGGCCGACGGCCGGTGGCTGCCATAATCGACTTTCCCAAACCCCCTTCCATCCCCGCCTCCCCCTCCAGCTCCCCTAAAGGGAAGCGGGAGAAGCAGAAAACTGGCCAGGTGCATGGGTGGAGCCCGCCGCACCGAGGATGCGGCCGGGGTGGCCGCGGGATTAAATAACAGGGCTCTTGAGCCACAGAGGAAATGGAAATGGCCGGGGATCCTTTCTTTGCTGTTAATGAGTGGGGGCGGGGGGGGGGGTGTCAGCCCCAAGCCTGTGAAAAGAAAAGCCCCTGCCATTAGGCCTGACTCCTGGTAAGGAAGGAGCGAACCTTCTCTGTAGGCCCAGCTCCGCCCAGGAACAGAGGAGATTGTAGTCTCCGGGGAGCCAGGGGTAGGGGGTGGCTTTGATGCCAGGATAAGAGCTGGGCTTGAGTCTGAAATCCCTGTAAGGTGCGTCTTGCTAGTGTTAGGCCTTCCCACGAAGATGGTGAGGCTATTTCTTCCTACGCCACCATAGGACGGCACTTAGCTGTTGTCAGAGAAACCAATGAAAGGCCTCTCTCGCCTGGGGCTGGACTGGAGCTGCAGAGCTGGGAGCCCAGACTAGAACCCAAGGTCACTGTGTCCTAGTCTAAAATATTCTCACCACTAGGACTCATCTCTCCCGTGTGATTACTTACCCAACTTCTAGAGGCTAGAGCATCCCCCAGGGGACCTCAGCCTTCCTTCAGGACCAAGACCTTTCTAAAGCCAAGAGAAAAATTTCATCAGGACAATGGAGGATTTTACAGCTGTTCAGAACTTCCCTTTATGGGAATTGAAGTTCATTGTCACTCTCTCCATTTGCCAGACATAGAAATTGAGGCCAAGGGTCCTGCAGATGGTAAACGGAAGCACTAATAAATTGTAGTGCTGATTTTCTACCTGGTTCTTTGAAACCTGGTTCTTTCTACTCTGCCATCAACTGTCTACTGCATCACACACCTTGCATGTCGTTTAAGCAGTTAAACAATTATGGTTTTTCCAGCTGGTGTTCATCCATGATCCTTGCATTAAATGTACAAAGATGAGAGTAAATAAATTGTTTTTAAGCTATGGAGAATGTTGAGAATGTGGGATTGCTGTCCTGTTTCCTTTATTAGAGGAATTAGCTAAGAGACAGGATTCCACTTCATGGCCTTTTTCTTGGCTTTCTTGGGGAAAAAAAAAGTGAGAAGACCCCAGCTCAAAGTGGGGAAGGAGGAGGAGCTCTAAGTCCTCATCTGGAAAGGGCTCTGGTGATCAGTACAGTGTGATGGGAATGCTGAAGTGCACGGGAGACCATTTTTTTGTTCTGCTTAGAACCTAAGTGGAGGATTAGTTTAGGGCAGCAGTTATGAGAAATTCATTCATTCAGTTCTGTGCCGGGGCCTGCACTGACTGGGGACAAATAGTGAAGGCCAGATTGCTCAGTACTTTTAGGAGGTTGACTGTAGGATTCAAGGCTATACTAAGTGTTAGAAGGCACAAATAAGCATGCTCTGAGAGCATGACAGGGATTGATTGGGGCACAGGGAGTGTTTTTCTTTTTTTGGTACTGGGAATTGAACCCAGGGGCACTTAACCACTGAGTCACCTCCCCAGTCCTTTTTTATATTTTATTTAGAGACAGGGTTTCACTGAATTGCTTAGGGCCTTGCTAAGTTCATGAGGCTGGCTTTGAACTCATGATCCTCCTGCTTCTGCCTCCCGAGCTCCTGGGATTACAGGGATCTGCCATAGGCATGGCTAGGGAATGTCTTTCTGAGACAGAGTTTATAGATGTGAGTTGAGATTGAAGACTGATCAGTGAGCCTGAGAAAGAGTTGAAAACATCTCAGGCTGGGCAGCCTAGGAGAGACTGATACAGTGGAGCTGCTGACAGGTCTGGGTTACAATCTGACCTGCAAGGTTGAGGCAAGCTTTGTGAGGAGTTTTAAGCAGGATGTAACACATATTATTTGTGTTTTAAACTTCCCCAGCATCCCTGAGGCCAATGGTGAAGGATTGTGGGGAGATGTAGTACATTTGCTCCTTAGCAGGTAGAAGATATCACATCCACTCTTTTGGAATAAGGAATCTGGCTGGCCTGTGCTGAGGGATTTTGTCGTCTTTTATTTTTTTTCCTGTTCCATAGCCACTTAATATTTTCCCTAGCTCTAACTTATCTGCTAGGGGCAAATCCTAGTAATTTTGCATTCCTGCCATGCTAATGACAGTTTTTCACCTCAACCCCAATGCAAATGTCTGGAGTAGAGTGGATTCAGTTCTGGACTTTGTACTTTCATTAAGCTGTTACTTTTGCCAGGATTGGGGAGATGAGTTAGTGGGAGTGAGAGGAAGGAATTTCAGTTCAATGACAGACATCTATGGAGCACTTACTGAATGCCAGTCTTGTGCTCAGCATGTTTTCATAGGTAATGCTGCGTTTAAAAACTGTGTCTTAGGAGAACCCTGGGTGTAGCTCAGCCTTTGAGAGTATACCTTGCCTGCGCAAGACCCTGAGTTTGGTACCCAGCATCAAAAAAAAAAAAAAAAAAAAAAAAAAAATTCTGTGTCCTGGGCTTAGCATCCTTCTTTCATACATGAAGTTCAAGTTTCCATTTTATTTATGTGTTAATTCCATAAAAAATTATTATGCACTTCTTGTGTGTCAGGAACAGTGCCAGGTGTTGAGGTTACAGTGAGAATAGCCAGACTATTTTTGTCCTTATGGAGCTTATAGTCAGTGGTGGTGCCCCAGAGCAGGAGGAGGAAGAGGGGGTTAAGGGGAGGGTGTGCTTCCCTCTTATAATCTCCATCAGCATCCTTATTCATTTCTATGTTCAATTGCCATTCCTCAGCCTTATGTCAAGTATTAAACAATGGAAGCCAAGCCTTCCTCCCCATGTTACCTGTTCCCACCCATAAAGAAATTCTGAAACTACTACTGTTTGTGGTTAAGTAGGGGAGATAGACCTTAAACAAATAGTTGTTCAAAGAATGGTTTAATTGTAGTTAACTTAAGTGGTACATACAAAGTACAGAATGCTGAGGTTGGGGCTCAGCCTGGACTCTGGGGAAGTTTCCCTGGAGCTTAGTAGTACAGACTTAACTAGGCTGAATTTAGTGGGGGAAGGTTCAGAAGCAGGAAGAATCCTTGGGAAGCAATGTAGAGACCATGGATAGGCGCTGGGACCCCTGTCCTTTGAGAAAGAAGGGGCATATCAGAACTAGAGGTTACAGCTCTGTTCCAACACTCCCTCCAAAGCTTTCTAACTCAGTGAATTCAAATGCTTCAGGTTTGGGGCTGGACAGCTTGAAAGACAGATGTGCAGACAATGACTGCAGATTGCTGGAGCTAAATCCTAGCCCTACAAGCGCCAGAATCTTGGAAAAGTTATTCGAACTTTAGGTGCCACAGTTTTACCCTCTGTGATATGAAAGCTAATAGTAGCAGTACTAACTGCAAACGGTTGTGAAGCTTGACGACACACATAACACAGTAACTGACAGTAATGTTAAGTGACAACACTTGCTAGGTGATGATAATTCAATATATCCAGTCCTTTGTGTGTGTGTGTGTGGTGCTGGGGATCGAACCCAGGGCTTCATACTTTTTAACTTAGCTCTTGTAGGCAAGAACTCTACCACTGAGCTACATCCCAAGCCCTTTTTATTTTTCATATCAAGGAAGGGTGTCCAGTTGCCCAGGTTGGTCCTCCTGCCTTAGCTTCTCAAGTTGCTGGGGTTAGGGCTAATAGCTGGTTTGATATGAGGAATGAGTTAGAAATTTAAGAGGAGTTCATTTATCTGAGTGTATCAGAAAATCAAAAAGAAATGGGATCTAAAATGCAGAGAAAGGTTGTGGGCTATGGTTCAGCTATGGAGCGCTTGCCTGGCATCTGGTGTGCGTGTGGGGGCAGGGCAGGGCGTTAAACACTTGATGACTGCGTGATTCTTAATCTCTTCAAGTGTGAACTATAAAATGGGAATGAATCTTGAGAAGATTGTTGAGCTCTAGATGGCATGATGCTTTTTAACTTAGCTCAGAGCTGGCTGCACAACTATTTCCCTGGACCTCTAGTTGTTATGTGTAAATGTTATGTATAAATTTTGCAGGTTCTGACTTCATTATGGTAATACAGGTCACTCATTTCCTCTTTCTGGCTTTTCCTCTAAGACCCTTTGTTTTCATTCTGGACAATGCAATGTTATGCAAAAGAAGCCTTAGAGAATGCCTCATATGATTCATCTGATTTCCTCATAGGTGTGAATATGAAGTCATCCTACCAGCCTTGATAAAAGAATCAGGATTTTTATAAACAAGTTTTTATGGCAAGTTCAAATATGCATTAGTTCAAACTCATGTAAAATATAAGCACACTATCCTATCCGTTTCAGATGTGGGAGCTCAATCCAGAGCTAAGTACAAATGTGAACAGTAAACAAGAAGGCGGGGTGCTGTGGGCACACCTGTAATCCCAGGGACTCAGAGGCTAAGACTGGAGGATTGCAAATTCAAGGCCAGCCTCAGCAATTTAGAGAGGCCCTAAGCAAGTTAGGGAGACCCTGTCTCAAAAATAAAAAATTAAAAGGGCTGGGGATATAGCTCAGTGGTAAAACACCCCTGGTTCAATCCCCAGTACCAAAAAAAAAAAGTTAAGGACTGGAGGGTATAGCTTCGTGGTAGAGTGCTGGTCTAGCATGCAGCACAAGGCCTTGGTTTGATCTCAGGCACCAAAAGAAGAAGAGAATTCAAAAACAAAAGATCAAAACCCAGCTGTGAGCGGTGGCTTTCACAGAAATTCTCTAGTAACCTTGAACACTTCCGGTGATGCAATGGGTGATGAACTCTGGCTTTGGAACCTCCATAGACAGACTTTGCCCAGGGTACTACCACTTAATTTTTGAGAGATCTGAGATGAGTTACTGATCATTTAGAGCCCCAGTCTAATCGCTATGATGGGCAGGATGATTCTAATTCCATTGGGTTGTTCAGTGATCACCCTATAACTGTCTTCCCTTTATGTAACAGAATGGGACCCTCAGGAGGAACAGAGATAAGAACTGCCTGTCTGGACGCTGGAGGGGTCTGTGACTTTCTTTCTGGAAGCCTGAGAGACTTTCACTCTCCAAAGAAGGGAGGGATGCTGGGCCCTTCTTTCTGACTTGACAGTTGTGCTTTGGGCCACTTGTCTACACACTTCTATTCCTGCTGCTTCGTGTGGTCCTTCATTCAACCAATATTTAAACACATTCTAGGTACCAGGCAGGATGCCAGACCTGCAGATACAACGTTGGGTAAGGTAGAGAAATCCCCTGCTCTTACACAGCTCAGTCTAACGAAATGAGCAGACAGTAAAAAGAAAACATTTGAATAATACCAATTTCAGATATTGGCCAAATCCCCAAAGGAAATAATGAAGTGATATGACCAAGATTAGGGGAAGAAGATGGCCCCTTTCGTGAGATCAGGGAGAGCCTCTCCAAGCAGTTTGGAGGCTTAGGAGGAGAAGCCTGGTAAATGCATAAGGAGTGCAGAGATCCAGGGCAGGCTTACTGGAGTGTTCCAGAAACAAGCCTCAGGCCCTCTGGACTTTCCAGTGGACTTCTACCTCGACGTTGGGGTCCATTGTTGGGGTCATCCGTAGCCTAATTGACACCTGCCAAGGAGTCTGAGAAGGCAGAGCCTGTTTTTCTCAAAACCGCTTTTTTTGGATGAGGGGAAAGGGTACTAGGAATTGACCCAGGGGTGCTTTACCACTGAGCTACATCCCTGGCCCTACATTTTTTAAAATTTTATTTTATTTACTTATTTTTTTATATGGTGCTGAGGATTGAACCCAGTGTCTCACATGTGCTAGGCAAGCGTTCTACCACTGAGCCACAACCCCAGCCCTGGCCCTTTTAATTTCTAATTTTGAGATAGGGTCTGCCTAAGTTATGAGGCTGGCCTTGAACTTGGGATCCTCTTACCTCTGCCTCCTGAGCAGCTGGGATCACAGGCTTGTACCACCATACTGAGTGCAACCACATACAAAAATGTCAAATTCATGTGATTCAAAATAAGTTACATTCAGAGAAGTGCACAAATCAAAAACACACTGCTCGGAGAATTTTACAAAGTGAACAGAACGGTGTAACCAGTATCCTGATCAGGAAACAGAATGTTTCCAATGTTTGGACTCAGGACACAGCACCCCAAAATATGACACCGGAGACCAAACTGAACACCCCCAAATATACTTCTTTGGCACATTTTAAGCCGGTTATTCAGAGAAACTGTTGACACAGGAGTAGCTGGGGAAAGCTGTCCTTTTGTATGGGAACTTTGCATCTAGGAAGGAAATCTACATTAGTAAAAGAATCTGTGTGGGGAAGAGGGCTGCTTCAGGCAGCTTTTATTGCCCAAAACTTTATCTGCATAACAGCCAGCCTTTGTTCACTAGGTCCCTGCCCCATTCCTTTGAATAGCTTAGGATGCTATGTAAACTTCAATCACTGGACTATCTTCCAGTCTCATTTTGTGGGACCTTTGTGTATATGCATGTAATTAAGTTTCTCAATGTCATGTTTAAAATTAAAAAAAAAAATTTTTTAGTTATACATGGACACAATATCTTTATTTTGTTTATTTATTTTTATGTGGTGCTGAGGATCGAACCTAGTGCCTCACATGAGCGAGGCAAACACTCTGCCATTGAACCACAACCCCAGCCCATGTTTTAAATTCAAAGAACCTAAAAAGGTAGAGAGAAGCAGGTTTTGCTCCCCTACACTAGCATTCTAGAAGCCCCATTCATGTCCTTCCCATCTCTAACTATCCCTCACCTCCACTGACAAGAGCAATCTCAATCTTGATTTAACACTGCAGATTAATTTAGCCTATTTTTGATCTTTCTTTATTTTTTTTAGAATTTTTTAATATTTATTATTATTTTTTAAATTTTCGGCGGACACAACATCTTTGTTTGTACGTGGTGCTGAGAATCGAACCCAGGCCGCACGCATGCCAGGCGAGCACGCTACCGCTTGAGCCACATCCCCAGCCCTTGATCTTTCTTTAAATGGAATTATAGACTGTATACTTTGTATGTGAGAGATTTGTCCATTTTATTCATGTAGTCATAGCGTCTTTTTCATTGCTAGCTAATATGCCATTATATGATATACTGTAATGTATCTATTCATTTTACTGTTTCTAGGCATTTAGCTTGTTTTCTGTGTTGTTTTTTTTATTAAGAATACTGCTTCTGCAGGGATTGGTGTTGTACACCCATAATACCAGTGGCTCAGGAGGCAGAGGAGGATCATGAATTCAAAGCCAGCCTCAGCAATAGCAAAACCTTGTCCCTAAATAAAATACAAAATAAGGCTGGGGATGTGGATCAGTGGTTGAGTGCCCCTGAGTTCAATCCCTGGTATCAAAAACAAAAGAATACTCCTTCTAGCCAGGTGTGGTGGTGTGGTGCACACCTGTAATCCAAGCTATTCAAGAGGCTGAGGCAGGAGGATTGCAAATTTGAGGTCAGCCTGGGCAACTTAACAAGACCCTGTCTCAAAATAAAAAGGCTGGGTCCCGGCACAGTGGCACATGCTTGTAATTCCAACAACTCAGGAAGCTGAGGCAGAAGGATTGCAGGTTCAAGGCCAGCTCAGTCATTTAGTGAGGCCATAAGCAACTTAGTGAGAACTTATCTCAAAATAAAAATAAAACCGGTTAAGAATGTAGCTCAGCAGTAAAACACCCCTGTACTAGCTCAGTACCAAAACACACAAACAAAAAAATCCAAAAAACCAGTAACAACAACAACAAAATCTGCTTCTTGTAGCTCAGTGGTAGAGTACTTGATTAGTATGGGAGAGGCCCTGGCTTTGATCCCCAGCACAGGAAAAAAAAAGAAAAAGACTACAGTTTCTATGAATGTTCCTGTATGTGGCTTTTTTGGAGCCCATCTGTAGATCTGTACATGTATATTGAGGATTAGTGTTAGTAGGAACTTCCGAGGAGCTATCCAAAATGACTGTGCTGGTTCACACTCTGCGGGCGACATTCAGTGTCTCCTCACTGCCTGGCTCTTGGGCCAGGTCCTGTTGCAAAGAATGCACACACATGTAGTGGGCGGGAGGGCGGCTGACATCATCTGCAGAATGGATCTGCTTGTGTAGTGATTAAGAACACAAGCTCTGGAGCCAGCCAAGCTTGGGTTCCAGTCTCACTCAGCTCCTCTCCCAATCTACTATCTCTATGACCTTGGGCAAGTCACTCAAGGTTACCAAGTCTCCAGTCCTTCATCTACAAAATAGTATACATACAGTAGCTCTTCGCTGTGGTGGTACATGCCTATATACCAGAGGTTCAGGACGCTGAGGCAGGAGGATTGTGAGTTCAAAGCCAGCCTCAGCAACATAATAAGACCCTGTCTCAAAATAAAATTTCAAATAGGGCTGGGGATGTGGCTCAGTGGTTAAGCACGCCTGGATTCAATCCCCCAGTACTCCCCCACCAAAAAAAAGTATAGTAGCTCTTTTCCAATAGGGTCTACCATCGATGATTCCTTTATTTGAGAAATGTTTATGGAGTGCCTACCAAGCTCCATTCTGGGCACCGAGAACTCAGGAGTGAGCAGGACAGGTGAGGCTTTGCTCTCATGGAGTGTATGTTCTAGGTAGGGGACACAGTTGATGACTATGCGAACAAATCAGATGATTTCAGATAGTTTGACATGCTATCCAGGCGATAAGACAAGGTGCTGAGATTGAGCAATGGGGTGAGGGTGGTGAGGGAGTCAGGAGGTGGTGACTAAATTGACTCTAGTCTCAAATGACAAGAAGGAGCAGCCAAGAGTGGATCTGAGTGAGGAGCACTCCATGTAGGAGGGTTGGCTGGGGGGGAGGACCACGAGGCAGGAGCCAACAGAAAGGGGGTTGATTGTGCCAGAGTTGACTGACCAAGGGGGAGGGAGGACAACAGAAACAAGCAGCAGTCGCCTCACAGAGGGTCTTAAAGACCATGCTTAATACTTTGCATTTTCTTTTAAGATCAATGGAAAGTCTTGGGAGGGGACCATGCTGCTACTGCTATTTCTGTCATTGCTGATGCTCTAAAAGAACCTAAAATTTCCCATCCTCATTGAGAATGAAGAAGCCAAGGCATAGAACCATTACCATCCACCTGTAAAGTCAATCAAATCAGAGAACAGGATGCAGATTTTATCAATAAGGGGAAATGCTTTGGGTCCATTTCCCAACCAGGGATTTTAAGACAGGGGTTTTTCCTCTGTGATTAGCAATTACTTGGAACCAACCAAATTCAGTTTCCTCAGCCCCACTTTGCTAAAATGCTCAGAGGTCAGTCACTTGGGTACCATTGACTATGGCCCTCGCCATCCTTTGAGGGGCTCGTAATTTGTTTATTTCCTTCCTCCCACTCCTTGTCTTCTACCTCTAGGGCCTGCCATGTTGCCAAGATGTGGGGCCCATCTGCCCTCCCTGACTTGGAGGCACACCGTCCACGCTCTTGCCTTAGAAACAGCCCAGAGAATGTTTGTTCCTGTGCAGGAGAGGCCCGTGAAGGAACCTTTAATTCTTCCTGAGAGATGGTGAGTGAATCATCTGTGAATGAATGAATGCTAGTTGCATAAGGAAACTGGGCAAAGCTTCTTCTTAGGTCATACAGCACTTTTTTCAGTACAAATTGCCTTTTACTTGTTGGGATTGTTCATTCCTTCATTCATCAGTATTTGCTGAGCTTCTGCTAGATGCAGGGTGCCAGGCACTGTACAGCAAAGAGCAAAAATGGGGGTCGTTCTTGCCCTCATGGAGCTTCCAGTCTAGTAGGACTGACATTAATCAATTAGTGGCACAAATATAAATACAAAGCACCAGGGATAGGTGTTCTGCAGCGGAGATGGTAATGTCCTGAAGGTATATAACAAAAGCAGGGAGTTTGGGATGTTCTTCTGGTAAATTACACTTCAGCTCGGAACTAAAGGACAAGTAGTGTTAAGTGGGTTTGGAGAGTGGAGTGAGAAGTATTCCAGGCAGAGAACAGTTGGAGGGAGCATGAGGAATCCTGTAAACCCAGCGGCTCAGGAGGTGGAGGCAGGAGGATTTTGAGTTCAAAGCCAGCCTCAGCAATGGCGAAGGTGCTAAGCAACTCAGTGAGACCCTGTCTCTAAGTAAAATATAAAATAAGGCTGGGGATGTGGTTTAGTGGTTGAGTGCCTCTGAATTTAATCCCTAGTATCCAAAAAAAAAAAAAGAAAGAAAGAAAAGAAAAAGAGAAGGGCAGCATGGCTTAAGGACTGAGAATGATGTGGACCCTGGTCCCTGACAGAGCTAGAGGATATGAGGTAGGGGCGGTGCAGGAATAGACCATAAAAGATTTTTTAAAAATATCTTTATTTTATTTATTTTTATGTGGTGTTGAGACTGAACCCAGATCCTCACATGTGCTAGGTGAGTGCTCTGTCACTGAGCCACAATGCCAGCCCCCCCCCAACCTCAGCCCTTTCTATTTCATATTTTGAGACCGTGTCTCATAAGTTGCTGGGCTGGCCTCAAGTTTGGAATCCTCCTGCCTCAGCCTCCCGAGTACCTGATATTATAGGCATGTACCTCCAGGCCCAGCTAATTCACATTTTAAAAGCTCATCTGGCACTGTGTGAAGAATGAAGATTGGAGGGGGCAGGATGGGCTTGCCCCCTTGGGTTCCTGGAGTGAGAGCTGAGTCCAGTTTTTCCTAGTTTCAGGCTGTTTCACTATTCCTGTACTTTCTTCACACACTGCCCATGTATTTGCAAATAGTTCCTTTATCAAACTGTCCTCAAATCACCAAATTTATTCTGCTTTTACTTTGTGGAGAAATCACAGTGACTGGATAAAGTAGAAGGAAAGTTTTATTTGTTCGTTTGTTTTGGGACTGGGGATTGAATCCAGGGTGTCTCACCACTGAGCCACACCCCCAGTCTTTTCTTTTTTATTTCTGAGACAGGATCTCACTGAGTTGCTTAGTGCCTTGCTTTTGCTGAGGCTGGCTTTGAACTCACAATTCTCCTGCCTCAGTCTCCTGAGCCACTAAAATTACAGGCATGTGCCACCTTCCCTGGCAGTCATTAAACCTAACTCTTCTCTTGTGCTTGTGACTCTCTTATATGACTGGACTTTGTTTTCTGGTGAGTCTGACAAACTTTGTCTTTTCAGGGCAGAGCAGAGTTCAGTTTGCCTGTATTGTTATATGTTGTGAAAATTACCAAATTAGATGTCTTTCTATCCTTATTTTCTGCTATTTTCCCTGTTTGTATGTGTGTCTGTGTGTGTGCACGTGTTCAAGTGCTGGGAATTGAACCCAGGGCCTCACACCAGGCAGCCAGTCTTCTCGGTTGTCTTCTTCCTCCCTCTCCCTCCCTCCCTTCTGCCCCCCATTTCCTCCCCCTTCCCATTCTCCTTCTCGTGTCCTCTTCAGCTTCAGTCTGTTATATTTATTTCTGAGTTTTTCTTGATCCTTTTTGGGATTTCTGGACCCAGAGTTTGGTGTCTTACAACAATTTGGAAAAATTTTCAGCAGGGTCAGAACTCATGTGAAACTAGTGCTGAGTACAAAGTCTAGAGAGGTGCTCATTGTTAAGGTTGTGCAGATGAAGCCTTGGCCTTGAGAGTGAGCATTTCAGTTAAATTTTATTCCCTATATTTTAAGCCTTGCTCAGGTGCCTTAGCTTATTTTCTACAAATACCTCCTCCTCCAACTTAGTTTTCTTCCACACATGCCATTACACATATATTAAGCCATCTCATTCTGTCTTCCAGTCCACATATCTTATTCTTTGTATTTTTATCTCTGTGTCTCTGAATAATGTCCTAGATTTTTGAAGATCCAGTTTTCAGTAAATAAAGTCTGCCTGTAACAGTGTTTTTAGCCCACTATTTAACACCTCAATTTTTTATATTTCAAAATTAGCTATAGACTTTTGTTCCTAGATTACATATTGGAGCCTCACATTCATATCTCAAAATGTATTTAAAATACCCCTTTATCTTCTGTACTTAATCATTTCTATGACTCTATTTTTGTGGGTCTGATGATGTCTGTAGTTTCTGCTGGCTCTCACTCATGGTACCTTGTTTCCTTGTGTATTTTGTGATTTTTAACTTTAGGCTTAAGTTTCTTGAAACTACCACTTGAGATTTATGTTTTAGTTTTCAGTGGACACAACATCTTTATTTTATTTCTATGTGGTGCTGAGGATCGAACCCAGCACCCCGCGCATGCCAGGCGAGCGCACTACCACTTGAGCCACATCCCCAGCCCAAGTTTCTTGAAACTTTGTGGACATTTTTTGAGGCACAGATTGAAATTGCAGTCCTTTGGAGAGCACTTGTATTTGATTTTACCAGTCACGAGGATTTATTCCTAACAGGTGCTCACTAAGTGAAATTTTTCACTTGAGAGTTTTCTAACCACATAGGGTACAGGTTGTACGAATCAGACTGCACATTAATGGAAAGACTGGTTTGCAGTTGGGAATTTTCAGGAAAGATTTTTTTTTTCTTCCCTCAGCCAGTATCCAGGTTGGTCAAACCAACTTCTCTGCTGTCCCTTCTGTGCCATCACTTCACTTCTCGTTCTCCCTTGCACAGAGAGGAGAATGCTGGGTGCACCCTTGGAGAGAGAGTCTTCTATTAGACTCCTTACCTTGTATGACAAGCTTTATCTCTATTTTCAGCTCTTTTCTCATTTATTTATTTATTATTTTTGCAGTGCTTGGATGGAATTCAGAGCCTCAAATGTGCTAGGCAAGCTACCACTGAGCTGTGCCCCCAGCTACCAGGTTTTGACAGATACCCTCAGTCCCAGTTGGTCTTGCACACTCACTTATATTCCACAGTTACTCTTTTTATTTCTATATTGGCTCTGCATAATAAGCCTTTTCTTTCTTTCTTTTTTTTTTTTTTTTTTGGTACTGGGGATTGATCCAAAGGGGCTTTACCACTGAGCCACATCCCCATCCCTTTTTATTTTTTATTTTGAGAGAGGGTCTTGCTAAGTTGCTTCAGGCCTTGCTAAGTTTCTGAGGCTGCCCTTGAACTTTGGATCCTCCTGCCTCTGCCTCCTGAGTTGCTTGAATTATAGGCGTGGGCTATCATACCCAGCTTAGAATAAAGAGTTTTAAGGCTTGACCACACTGGGTTCAAATCCACATTTAATTCTTACAAGAACTCAAAGATGTATATACCATCACTGTCGCCATTTTATTGGCCAAGAAACATGGTTCAGGTCACAGAATGAAACCTGGAACCAAATCCAAGTGAGAGATCCCCGAGTCTGGGCTCTTCACCTCAGTGCTGGTCCACCTTTCTAACAGAACAGACAGGGGACACCCCAGGTCCCATACTTATCTACATATAAATGCACCAAAGTGTTTATTCAGGGGGAGAAACAGGATACAAGTGCAGAGTACCTCCCTGATTGGCTGTGAGGGAGGAAGGGAAGGGCAGAGGGAAGATGGCCACATTTTTTAATAGTGCCTAGGTAGATGGTGTTTGTGGGCATGAGTATGTCAGGAAGAGGCTGTTGGTACTTTGTTTTGTTACAGTTTCCTCCTTTGTAAAGCAAGGTGGTTGGACTAACTTACATCAATGATTGTATAGTTGTAGACTTTTTCAGGTTTAAGGACTAGCAAGATAGTTCAGGGAATTGTCTGGCTGGCAGTTAGAATCCAGAGTTGAAGCACTGGTGGGAGTCCTGTTCTCAGTGTGTGACACTTTTGACCTGAGTGGAGTTGGGGAGGGAAGGCACTCTAGTGGAGGCTCTGGAGATGGATGAATTGAGGAGTCTGGGGTCTTGGGAGTAATGACCTTGTTCTGTAACAAAAAACTACAGAATGGGGGCGGGTTTCAACAACAGAAATTTATTCTCTGACCATTCTGGAGGCTAGAAGTCTAAGGTCAAGGTGTTGAGTGGGCTGGTTTCTTCTAGGACTTCTCTCCTTGGCTTATAGATGGCCATCCTTGCCCCGGTCTTCACATGGTCCTCCTTCAGCTGGCGTCCTGATTTCCTTGAGTTATAAGGACACTAGTCATACTCAATGAGGGCCCATCCTGATGACCTCATTGTAACATAATTACCTCTTTAAAGCCCTGTCTCCAAATATGGTCATAGTCTGAAGTACAAAGGGCTAGGACTTCAACATGTGAATTTGGGGAGTGTAGGTAAGCCCAGAAGAGCAGATAAGAAGCAGGACTGAGAAAGGAGGAGGAGGTGATAAGAACATAGTCACCCAGAGAAGCCTGAGGAGGAGACAGGGCTGGGACTGTGAGATCAAATGTCCCCTGTAGAGAGCGAGTTAGGGCAAGCAGGGAGGAAGAGGCTCTGGCTGACAGGGGCACCCCAGCACTACCTAGGGAGCCATCTTGGCAGAGGCAGAAGCCAGTTTTTGAGGAATTAAGTTTATGCTAATGCAGTTAGGGGGCGAAGGGGCAAGGTCAGCGGCAAGCTTCTGGTTTTTCTTTCTGACACAGTAGGTTCTCTCCCTCTCTATTTACTGAAAGAATAAATGAGTTTCTTTTCCCCCTTCCTCTGATATTCCCGTGGTCTTGGGACTTGATTTCCCTTTAGAAACTGTGACGGAAGGCCTGCATTGGAGGATTCTGATCCTGAAGTTGTCCACCTCATCTGACTGGGTCTTGTGGATAAATGAGGGAAAATAAAATGGCTTTTTTTCCTAGGAAGGAAGAGAAAGAAGGAGGAGAATGAAGAACTAAATGAGCTGGGCGTGGTGGCATGTACTTGTAGTCCCAGCTACTTGGGAGGCTGAGGCAGGAGGATCTACATGAGTCCAGGAGTTATATATAGGTCAGCCTGGGCAACACAGTGACACTCTATCTTTTAAAAAAAGAAAAAAAAAAAAGTGAGAAATGTTACAAACCTCTGTCACTACACTGCCACAGTCATAAACAAAGAGAAAAGGGAAAGCTGTGGGTATAGCTCAGTGACAGAGTGCTTGCCTAGCATTCATATGACCCTAGGTTCAATCACCACCATGGGGGAAAAAAAAAACGAGAAGGAAAATAGAGTGACAATAGGGTATGAGTGATGGGATCATTTTGTAATTTTTCTCTTCTGGCCATTTATTAAAAAATTCATTTTGAGTTGGGCATGGTGGTGCACACCAGGAATCCCAGCTTCTCAGGAGGCTGAGGCAGGAGGATTTCACATTTGAGGCCCGTTTGGGAAATATAGTGAGACCCTGTCTCAAAAAAATAAAAAGGAAGAGGGCTGGGATTATAGCTCAGTGGTAGAGTGTTTGCCTCGCATGTGGAAGGCACTGGGTTCAATTCTCAGCACCACATAAAAATAAAATAAAATAAAGGCACTGTGTCCATCTACAACTAAAAATATATATTAAAAAAGAAAGAAAGAAATTCCTGCTGGGAGTGTGATTCGGTGGTGGAGCCCAAGCTTAGTCTGCACATGACCCTGGGTTCTATGCCCAGTACTCAAAATAAATAAATAATGAATGTCTAATTTAGCACCTATTCTGAGTTGAGTGCTGTGCTAGGCCAGAAAGAGAGATCAGTGGAGCAAATATCAAATATTTATTGACTGCTTATGCAACATCATGTCCTGTGTTAAGCACTCGGTGTACATCCTGCTCTCAAGAACACTCTAACACAGGCACTGTTGGTGTGGCTCTTTTACTGATAGGGGAAATGAACCAACGAAATCTTAGGATGATTTGGTAACTCACTGCAGGTCCCAGAGTAATCAGTAAGCCACTGGACACAGCCCAGGGGGGGTGCCTTTTTCCTACTCATAGCTTTCTCAGGCCCCTGAGCTTCTCCAGGGTACGGTAACTGGCGTGGGGTCACAGATGAGTCAGGCCAAGCTGGGGATAAGCAGTTCTAGTTCCTGCAGCCCATCCTGTCCTTGGCCTAAGAAAGGACACTGTGTAGGGACGGATGTGGGCTGGGACAATAGTGCCACGTCACTGCCTGCTTGTGTGCCTCCTCCCAGCCACCACCTGAAGCCTGTTGCAGCTACGGTCTTTGTCGTCACCAATGCATCCCTCCCGGCCCCTCTGAAAACAGCTGGGACTGTGTCTCATGAACTAAAAACGTATTTCCTTCCTTCTCTGGGGCTTCCTCAGAACTACCCGAGAACACAGCCAGGATTTCCCCACAGTTCCATGAGCTCCTATTGGGGAGGATCATGAAGAAAAGCCCAGTGACCACCTTCTTCTCCTCCTTCTCTCCTACGCACCTCTTTTTATTTTCTCCTCGCTATGCGGGCAGTTGAGTCCAGGGATGCTCTACCACTGAGCTACATCCCCAATCCTTTTTATATTTTATTTTGAGACAGGGTCTTACCAAGTTGCTGAGGCTGGCCTTGAATTTGTGATCCTCCTGCCTCAGCCTTCCAAGTCACTGGGATTACAGGCATGTACCACCACACCCTGTTTACCCTTTTTACTATTGATTAACTAACTAATTTTTGGCACTGGGGATTGAACCCAAGGGTGCTTTACCACTGAGTTACATCCCCAGTCCTTTTTTTTTTTTAAATTTTAATTTTAATTCTTTTTTTTTTTTTTAATATCGAGAGAGGTCCTCACTAATTTGCAGGGACTGTCCTCAAACTTGGAATCCTCCTGCCTCAGTCTCCCCAGTCACTGGAATTACAGTGTATACCACTGGGTCTGAATTCTTCCTTCTATTTAGAAGTAAGGAGGAAGGTGACGACACTCCTGGCCACTGAATCAGTGCTTCCAGGGTCTTAATACCATCCAGGTGGAAAACTTGAGGTAGAACCAAATTTGAAGCATTGTCCCCAGGTCAGTCTAACCAGGCAATCAGAAGCCTTGAAGACATAAGGTGTCCTCAGAGGTTCATTACAGGAGGTTCATTACAGCCTTCCACTAATAGCAACATCTACCTGTAGGAGACTGATGAAATCCATGACAGCTAATTTTTACAAAGAAAATCTATGTTGTTGCCATTAAATAAATGTGACGGACCTATCAGGTGCAGATATAGAAAGGGACTCAAGACTGATGAGTGACTGAAGCAAGACATAGCACAGCGCATGCACTTGTGTATAATTCTATAGCCACAGATGATTTTTGGAAATGCAAGAAACTAAGTCCAGAAGGTTACTTATGAAGAGTAAGAATGGGCATTTGGGCGGGGAGTAAGACTCTTGCTCTTCATTTTACACTCTTGCATGCTTAAAATATTTTAAAATGAGCATGAGTTGCTTTTATAATACAATAATAAGGATAAAATAGGAGAAAGAAGGGCTTGAGAAGGTTCACGAGTTAAAGGCACACCAACCACACAGTACTGTATCCAGGAGGAACATCGAAGCGGGCCTGAGATGGTCTTGCACGTTGGGACTAGTCCCTAGCCACTGCTTGTGGAGCTGTGCTTTAACCAACCAGGGGTGGACACAGGAAGGGACTGGCAGGAAATCACTATTTGCAAGGATGACTCAGTGACAGAAAGGTAAAACAAAGTCAAGGCCAAAGTTCAATTCCAAGGATGGGGATTGGAGCATCTAATAGTAGCTAACATATAGTGAGTTCTTAACTGTGTATTGAAGCAGTGTGCAAACTGTCTTACCCAGCACGATCTCATTTCAACTTTATAACAACCCTTCTATTTAGAAGTAAGGAGGAAGGTGACCACACTGCTGACCACTGAATCAGTGCTTCCAGGGTTATTGTTATTGAGGGTTATTGCTATTACCCCAATTTACAGACCAGAACACTGAGGCTCCAGGGGTTTAAATTACTTGCCCAAATATGCATTGTTGATAATTGTCAGTCTGGGAGTGGTAAGGCATGTCTCTAATCCCAGCTATTTGAGAGGCTGAAGTAGGAGGATCACAAGTTTGAGGCCAACAACTTAGAGAGACCCTATCTCAAAGTAAAAAACTAAAAAGGTCTGGTATGTGCTTGCCTAGCATGCCAGAGACCCTGGATTCAATCCCCACTGTCACAAATACAAATAAATAAATAATTGGTAGGCCGGTGATTTAACCCAGATACATGTGTTTTTCTGCAGATAGCTATTTTATCTTGTTGAAAACTACTATGTGCCAATCTCTTAAGGTTCCTGTAGGTACAAGAACAGGTCATCATTATACCTTTGCCATCAAAGGCAGCATTCAGGTTAACTGGGAGAACTTCACACTAACATACTTAGGCTGGATGATATCTTAGATAAGGTACTCATTAGAATTTAATGGGGCTGTAAAGATGATAAATACTGCTTGGATTTTTTTAATTAATTAATGTTGGTGCTGGGGATCGAACCCAGGGGTACTCTACTGATGAGTTACGTCCCCAGCCCCTTTTTATTTTTAAGACTAAATTGCTGAGGCTGGCCTTGAACTGGGATCTTTCTGCCTTAGCCTCCTGAGTAGCTGAGATTATAGGCCTGCACCACCATACCCAGCAACCGTCTGGATTTTAAAGTTGGGGAGATCACCAAGGCCTGGAGTTGTCAATGAAGGTATTTTGGAGGAGGAAAGATTTAAGTTAGGTCTCAAAGAATAGACTGGATCAAGACAGAGGTGAGGGAGAATGTTCCAGAAAAATATACAAGGTGTGCATTAAAACTGCTCTGTCCTTTTTGAGGCATTGAAGCATCTTACCTAATCATGGTGAGACTGTATGTACAGTGAGCTGCTGCGAGTATGGAATTAAAACAGCACCAGAAAGGTTGAAAACTGGCAGATGAGTTGTAATTGAAGGTGAAAGGAAATTAGAGACTTTTTTTAAAAAATATTTTATTGTTTAGTTATAGTTGGACACAATAACTTTATTTTATATTTTATTTATTTATTTTTATGTGGTGCTGAGGATCGAACCCAGGGCCTCGCACGTGCTAGGTGAGCTCACTACCGCTGAGCCACAACCCCAGCCCTGGAAATTAGGAACATAAGTAGGTGTTTTGGGAGTGAACAGGTAATTAAAAAAAAAAAAAGGTACTTCAAAGAGTTTGCTTTGTTTTTATAGTGCTGGGGATTGAACGCAGGACTTGGTGTGAGTAGGGTAAGTGCTCTAGCACTGAGCCACATCCCCATCCCTCACAGTGACCAATTATATAGGAGTCAAGGTGACACCCCCTCACCCTCCGTGAAGGAGGGAGCCATGTGAAATCCTACATGTGGGGTGATGGAGGTCTCACGCCAGACCAACAGGAGGGTTGATGTGAAGCAGCTTTAAGGGAGAGGAGGTGACAGGTCTTGGTGATTATAAAGAGATGTGCTATGAAGGAGAGGGTCTGGGTCAGATAATTCCAGGGCTTCAAATCCAGGTGTTCACAGGAGAATGCCTATGCCTGGGACAGGGAATTGGGAGAAGGTTCTGTTGGCTATTGGAGAGGGGTAAGGAAGGAAGAGACCAGCACCAGAATGAATTGGGTTTTCATTCACAATCCCCCTTCTTCTCAAGATGGTAAAGACAGTGTAGGAACTTTTTGCTTTGTTGGTTTTCTTGGTAGTATAATACATAGGTCTTGCTTTGTCTGGACTAGTTCGTTTTTGTTTTGTTTAAATATTTTTCAGTTTTATTTATTTATCTTTATGTGGTACTGAGGATCGAATCCAGTGCCTCACCTGTGCTAGGCTTGTGCTCTATCACTGAGCCACACCCCAGCTCTAGTTCCGTTTTTTTACCCCCCCTCCTGGTGCTGGGGGTTCAAATCCAGACCTCACACATGCTAGACAAGGGCTTTACCACTGAGGTAAACCCAAAGCCTGCTCACATAGCCTGCTCACTGTTGGGCACAGTGGCTCAAGCCTGTAATCCCAGCTACCTGGGAGACTGAGGACAGGTGGATCACATGTTTCAAGACAGCATGGGCAACTTAGTTAGTGAGATCCTGTCTCAAAATAAATGATATTTTTTAAAGGGCTTGGAATTTAGCTCAGTGGAAGTATGTTCACCTGGTACAATCTCCAGACCATAAAAAAACAAAGCAAAACAAACAAAAACCCCACCTATTTATTGTCTGGGTGTTGGGAACACAACAGTGAGCAGAGCCTAACTAATCCCTATCCCCAGAGAAGACAGATAGTCAACAAGAAATTATAAGAGTTATTTCCATGATCCTAATATCAAGGTGGCATTCCTTTCTCCCAGAGCAATCCTTTTTTTCTCTATCCTCAAGTCTGGACATGTACCAACTGGTAAGGAATCGTCAAACACTTTATTATATAGTGTACCTTTTGGGGGGGGTGGGTACCCCAGGGATTGAACCCAGGGACACCCGACTGGTAAGCCACACACCCAGCCCTATTTTGTATTTTATTTAGAGACAGAGTCTCTCTGAGTTGCTTAGCACCTTGCTATTGCTGAGGTTGACTTTGAACTCATGATCCTCCTGCTTCAACTTCCAGAGCCACCTGGATTACTCTCATGTGCCACAGCTCCCAGTTTATACTGTATCTATTCCCCCCCCCCCCCCCCCAGTGCTTGGGATCAAACCCAGGGCTTTGTGCATGTGAGGTAAGCACTCTATATATCCCCAGCCCCATATACTATATCTTTTAATTAAAAACAAAATAAAACAAACAACAACAACAAAACTCAAAACCCCCAAAACACCATGACTTCATTTTTTTTTTCTTTTTTCTACAAGTATTTATTGAGTAGCGCTATTGCTATGGATTCCTAGCCCTCATGCTCAAAATCTAGTGGAGGACTCAGAAAAGTAAATAGGAGTGAATATATTGTATAATAAGTGAATCAGGAGGATAAGCAGTGTATGTTGTGGAGCTCCTAGGAGACATATCTACAAGACCTCAGAGGGTAGGTGTCTAGGCAGGAAAGTTTGTCTGATGAGGCTAATGTTTATCAGGTTGTTCTCATAGGTGTTAACTTCAGAGAGATGTCAAGGAGGATGGGGACATGTGTTCCATGGCAAAAGAAATGTTTAGTTCAAAGACTGGGCACTGGAGAAGCTTAGGCTTGAGGAGTAGAGGTGGTGGTTTCAGGGAGTCATTTACAATCTAGAATTTTATACCCAGGAAAACCATCAATCAATGTGTGAGGAATGCCAGATTTGGTGGTACATGCCTATAGTCCCAGCTGCTTAGGAGGTTGGAGGCAGAAGGATCACTTGAGCCCAAGAGTTTAAGCCTGGCCAACATAGTGGGAAACCAAGCTCATCAAAAAGTCAAAAAGAAAAAAAAAAAAAAAAAGTTCTACCTATTCAGGAGTTCAGGAGTTGGAGATAGGACCATGAGAAGTTCATTCAAGTTCAAGGTCAGCCCTGGCAGCTTAGCATAACCCAGTCTCAAAATAAAAAAGGTTGGTGGTATAGCTCAGTGGTAGAATGTCCCTGGGTTCAATCCCCAGTACCAGGGCAGGGGTGGGGGAAATGAGAAAGCAATAAAACTAAAGACATTTTTGGATATGGAATGTCCAAAAATTTGCCTCTTGTATATCTCTTTCCAGGAGTCTAGTGAAGGATCTGTATCAAGAAAACCCCACCCACTCAGATCTGTTTGGGGGTTGGGGACATAGCTAGTGGTAGAGTGCTTGCTTCACACATGCAAAGCCCCGAGTTCAGTTCCCAGCATCGCCAAAAAAAATCCCTAGTTTCTTTATTGGGCTGGGGATGTGGCTCAAGCGGTGGCACGCTCGCCTGGCATGCGTGCGGCCCGGGTTCGATCCTCAGCACCACACACAAACAAAGATGTTGTGTCCGCCGAAAACTGAAAAATAAATATTAAAAATTCTCTCTCTCTCTCTCTCTCAAAAGAAAAAAAAAGAAAAGAAAAAGGAAACCAAGGTGTAAATCAAGAGAGTAGACAATGTAAGAATAATGGCGTGAGCTCAGTTAGGCGGGGCCTGGATCAAAGAGGGTTTATTAATAAGCTTACACTTCACTGTAATGTCAATTTTTTCTCTTTTTTTGAGTGGTGCTGGGGAACAAACTCATGACCTTGCACATGCTAGGCAAGTGCTCTACCCCAGCTATAATGTCAAAGTTACTTAAAGTAATAATAGAATAATATCCTAAAATAGAGACTTCTTTCCCCAAGTTTGAATCTCAGAGGCCCTTTTGAACACAATGTGGTTTACTTCAACTAGAAACAATAGTTTTAATCAATTTCTGTGTGTATGTGTGTGTGTGCGCGCGCGCCGTGCATATATATTTTATATATATATATATATATATATATATATATATATATATATCCTTTGAAAAGGGTTCTGCTGCTTTTTCTTTTTCTTTCTTTCTTTTTTTTGTGGTGCTGGGGATCAAAGCCAGGGCTTTGTGCATTCGAGGCAACCAGCATTTTCTTTTTAAATTTAATTTTCTTTCTTTCTTTTCTTTCTTTCTTCCTTCCTTCCTTCCTTCCTTCCTTCCTTCCTTCCTTCCTTCCTTTCTTTCTTTCTTTCTTAGTACTAGTGATTGAACTTGGACTTGGGGTGTTCTACCACCTATATCCTATATCCTTTATTTAGAGACTGAATCTTGATAAGTTGCTTAGGGCCTCGCTAAATTGCTGAGTCTGGCTTTGAACTTTCGATCCTCCTGTGTCAGCCTACAGAGTTGCTGGGATTACAGGCCTGCAAAATCACACCTGGTTGTTACTTTTGAAAAAATGTTTGGAAGCCCCGATACTAGAAAAACCAAAAAAAAAAAAAGTCTTAACTACAGATGTTTCACAATTTATGATAGGGTTATGTCCCAACAGAGGCATCATAAATCAAAAATGCATTGAATATACCTAAGCTACAGAACATCATAACTTAGCAACACAGCACAATGTGGAGTACTGGGTTTCCTCTGGTGATTTTAAGGCTGACTGGGAGCTTCGGCTTACTGCTGCTGCCTGCACCACAAGAGAGGATCATACTATATATCACTAGCCCTTGAAAAGATCAAAATTCAACATTTGAAGTATGATTCCTATTAAATGCATATTGCTTTTGCACCCTCTCCCAGTTGGAAAAAATCACAAGTCAAAGAATTGGAAGTCTGACCATCTGTACTACTTAAGTAGCCTTGCGCAATCTGGCAGAGCCCTGGGAGATCCTGGGTCCAGAGGTCATAGGAATTTTAAGGTTTATGTAGGTGGCTGTGAGCTATTGAAGTCCCTGGAGCAGTACACTGGAGAAAGGCTTGGAGAGGTGAAAGGGCCAGCTACTGCGTTTTAGGCACATTTTGTTGGTCAGTCTCTCTTTGGCAGCAAAGGTGATCCCTGGAAGAGCATCTCTCCTAGGACAGCTCTGCTCACCACTTAAGTAAGCAAGCTGCCTCTCCAAGGGACTGCCAGCCAGTAAATTTTTCAGCTGCAATCATGGGGTGGGGGAAACACATTATGGCCAAGTCTCTTGCCAAACTTTGGCACAGCTGGAAAAAGCAGTGTGTGCCTGCATGCGCGTGCGCACATTCGTTTGGTGGGCTTAGAAGAAATTTATGAGCATGTTATATTTTAGCAAATCATGGCTGAAGCCAGAACAGGGATCCAGGTGTTCCCTAGATCTGAAGCCAAAGAGAACTGTTTATTTATGGTTCCAATAGACAGACATTTTCTTTTCAAAATCTGCATTTCAAGCACAATGATAAAAGATCTGCACACAAACTACACTGCTGCGTGTTATGTTTACTGGTTTTGCGGGCCATAAAAAAGGGTGTCCTCCAGTTCCCCATCATTTAAGAGGTCTTTCCCCTGCCCTCTCCAGACCTGCCTTGTCCCCCCCTTTCCTCCCAAGCAGGGAGTTTTAAATAGTGCTGCTCTAAAGTTGTTGGCTGGTGACCTGGAAAATTCCTTTTGCTTTGTTAAGCTGTTAATGGCCCATCAGTTCAAACCTCCTATCCATCCCAGAAAGTTCCTTCCTCCTAACTAGATTGGAGAAGGAAGGAGAAGTTAAAAGGGAGGAAGAAATGCTATTTGAAGAAGTTGGGGAAGGGTGGCCTGGTCCAGATGGAAGGGAGGAGTTTCATCTATCTTGATGTGTCTTCAGAGCGGCGCTAGCTCAAGGGCACAGATAAGTAGGGGCTTATTGAATGATTTTAATGAAGGTGATACTTTTGAATGAAGTAATAGCTTAGCTATGTAGGATGTGAATGAACACAGGTCTTTTGGAAGACCTTTAATCCCGGAAGCCAAGAATCAGATTTACCTTGGCCATATGTAAACTAGTAGGTGTATGAACTCAGATGAGCTGCTTAGCTCATTTTCCTTTTTCTCACTTGTTGGGAATTGTTAACTGCCTTGAATCTTGTATTTTTAGTAATAAAACTAGCAATTACTAAACACTATGTGTGCCAGAGTACAGGGCTGGGGACTTTTCATGTGTTTGCTTATTTAATTCTTACCATGAACTCTATAAGGTAAGTACTAGTATCATTTCCATTTTAGAGAAGAGGAAACTGAGCCTCAGAGAAGGAGATGGAGTCTGACCCCAGTTCTCTGTATTCTTAGTTAATTCTCTGAACCTTAACATGATGCTGCTTATAAACTACAAAGATCTAGACAACATAAATAAGAAGCAGCGTAGAATGGCCAATCAGTTCTCAGAGCACACCTGTCACCTTTCGCTGGTGACCCAGGTTATGTATTTGCTAAGTTTTCAGGTCCTTCTTGGAGGAGACTGTTCTGCACTTGGCATTATAAACAGACACATGTCCCTTGCCTTCTGGATTTCTGGACCAAAGTTCTGACCACAAAGCCCTGTTTCTCTTCAGGACGTGGATGGTTACATTCTCTTTCTCAGACTCCAGAACAGGACTTTAGGAAATGAGAGCCTTTGAACACTAGTGCTATTCCCAACATCCACCACTGTACAGCATGGCCATCGAGAAGCACCTGGGACATTTTTCCTTCTCCCATGAGCTTTGTTGTATCATTTGGAGCCAGCAACTCTCAAATCCACCTTCTGTAACCCAGAAATGTCATGGGACACTGGACAATTGGAGAAGAGACGGCTGACCAGGTAAGAGACTGCCACTGGACTAGCCGACCCAGGAGAAACAACCATGAGGGAGGAATGGGGCTGCTGACATCGCTGGAAACCCTAAAAGATGACATGGCCAGGGGTCCACCCAGCATCAAATTCCCAGGGCCCAGCGTCCTGCCTCTGGGAACTGCACAAATGGGAAGGTGGTCAAAGGTGAAAAGGGCAGGGGAGGACCCATATGGGAGAGTGTGGAGGGGGTAATGTGCTCTATCCGGGCTGTTCCTGTGGTGCAAAGGAAGCTCTTTCTCCTCCTTGCCCTGCCAAATGGTTCTTCTGCCTGGCTAAGGCAAAATCTCACGCTTTATGGGAATCATCTTTGAAATGGCCAAGAGGATCAGAAGGGATAAACACAATAGTCTGTTTTCTTTAGACTGTACTCTTGAGACCCCCATCTTGGGCACCCAGGCAAATCCCCTGCCTCGGTTGAAGATGTTCAAATTGTCTAGGTTATGGCATCTTTTCTTGGTAGCTATTTCCTATGTGTTTAATGACCCCATCAGGTTGAAATTTGTTCCTTGTCCCCAGCTAAGATGATACAGGCAAGACCACTTATTAACCATGTGCCCTTAATCAAATTCCACATCCTCTCTGTACCTCAGTTGCATTATCTGCAACATCGGAATAATAATAAAATGCCTCTCATTTAGCAGAGGTTTTCTTTGTAACTTAATTTAGATGAAAAATATATGTTGCCTATTTAGGGTAGCCTGTGGTAGATGCCACATACTCAGTGCCTGAGCTGCCTTCAAACCCAAACTTCAGATCTAGTTCTTTGGCTCTAAATCTTGCCGGAAAACTAAATCTCCTACCCCTGGAGCCTTGCCAGAATGCCGGTGCCTGGGCCCTATTACCAGGGATTCTAATTCCCTTGATCTATGGTGGGTCCAGGAGTCAGTGTTTTTGAACCACTTCCCGGAAATTCAATTTACACCTAGAGAACCACTGGATTTTGTGGTGTTCACCTTTTCCAGATGGGAAGCTCTGAGGCCTGGAAAGGGGAAGAGACCTGCCCAGGTCTGACAGCCAGACCAGAGGAAACCAGGTTTTTTATCCTGGATGCCAACCCCCAGGGCTTCATGGGGGAAATCTGGCCCTTGAACACCATTCAGGTCTTTGGGATGGGAAGAGAACTGCTCCCTTTTGCAGGCTCTTTCCTGAAAATATTATTTGGACCCTTCGATCCAGTTTTCCAGGACTCAGACCTTTTACCCTGCAGGCCTCCCGTCAGAGGGCCACCTCCTCAGAGAGCTCTCCGGTTAGACTGCTGCTGATCTAGAATAAGATGCTCTTTGATGACTGCATTTATAGATGTAAAATACTCCTGTTCATTCATTCATTCCTTTACTTTCGAAATTCTAAGCCCCCTGGGGTCAAGGACCGTGTCTATCTTGATCCTGCTGCACCCGGGCTGAGCAGTGACCAGCACTTAGTAAAAAATACTCATTAAATGACTGAATGAACGAAATCCCGGGAGGGTAGTTGAGTATTTATTTATTTTTTTTGGTCCTAACCATCTGATTCTCATTACTCCTACAGCTCGGGAAGTCTCTCTCTCTCTCTGCCTTGGCATTTTATAAACCTCGTGTGCGTACGTCGACATTTTAACCATAAATCCACAAGAGTTTTCGGGGCTGAAAAATTCGAGGCGAGGGGACTGGGGGAGGGAGATAACGACGACCCGGAGGTCCGAAGCCAGGGCGGCGCTGCCGGGGTGGGGGAGGGAGCGAGCAGTCGCCGGGCGCCCCTCGGCTCCGTGCCCGCCCCCTCGGCGGGAGATGGCCCCGGGCTGCGACATCTATCAAGGGGTGGGCCGCCGCCGCCGCGGTCTCCGCCCGTGGTGGTGGTGGTGGTGGGGCGCCGCGGGGGAGGGGACGCGATCCGGGTCGTGGCCTGGGGCGGCGGAGCAGTAGCCCCGCATTCCGGCCGCGCGCTCCCGGAGGTGGCGCCTGGGAGAGGCTGTATTTTTTTTTTTTTTTGAGCCGCTGGGAGGGGTGGGGGAGGGGCCCTGTGTGTGTCTCTTTAAGAGCCGAGCGCTGCCCCCGCCTCGCAGGCGCCCGGAGCCTCACAAAAGAACAGGATGTTGTTGATTTGTCACCAAACCACAGAGAGGAAATGATTGTAAATTTCCTTTAAACATCCCCACCGCGCTCAGGCCGCCCCCGCTTCCGCCTCCGCCGCCCCCGCCCGGCCCGGCGCAGCAGGGCCTCGGCGCTCCCGCGGGGCGCCCGCTCCGGCCTCCGCCGGCCTCCCGGGCCAGGACAGGCCGCGGCCCCCGGCCCCGCGAGAAGCCCGGGCCGCCGCGCCCCCCGCCTGGCCGCGGTGGCTTTAGTGTGATTTTTTTTTTTTTTTTCCAACTGCTGCAGCCGAGGAAGGTCCTCGGCCCCTTGGAAGCGCGCCGCCCTTCGCTTCTTGGACGGAGGGGAAGCGTGCCGGCTGCCCGGTGCCAGGCCCGGGAAGAGTCGGCCGGTGCGCGCCACCCGCCGCAGCCTGCGCCTCCCTGCAGAGGCAGCGATCCTTAGCTCGGAAGTCCAGGGGGAAACTGAGGCCCGGAGAGGTCACTGCAGTAGGCCAAAGTGACCAGCTCTTGGAACTCGCTGGGGGCTCTTGGAACACTCCCCTACCCCTCCCTTAAGTAGGCTAAACTGAACTGTACTGATGCAGGAACATTCTAGAAATCCCAAGTCTTAAGCGGTGGCACTTTTCCTTGGGAAGCCAAAGTAACAGTCCCTCAGTCCAAGGAATGTCATGGGGAATATCCCTCCCTCCTCCAACGTGCACCCTCCTCCTCAGGAGCTGCCTTTCTGCACCCTTACATATGCTGGGCTCCCAACCCCAACCCCAACCCCACCCACTCACTTCCTAAGATTTCTGGAAGCCTCCGGTGGAGTTAATGCTTGCTCCAACCTGTGGCCCATGGCGGAGTGGTCTGGTTTGGTCTGTGGTCTGGGAAAGAGCTGCCTTTGCTGTACACAGTGTTCTTTTGGAGCTATTAATGGGTATGCCGGCGTTGACTTCACTGCGCTTCTAGAATATTAAAGGCAGCTGCTGATGTCCTAGGCACTGTGCTGAGCCGAATTCTCTCTTTTAATCCCTTAGCCCCCAAAGGTAGACTTCGTTATTCTGTCTATACAGAACTAAGGTTCAGAGAGGTTGAGGAACTGGATCAACTCACAGCCTAAGCACCAGATTCATTTAGTCACCACGTTCACCGGCCTCAATATTTTAGATTTGATTATTTGGTTAGTGGAATGGACACAGGATATTTTTGTTGGGTATATTATCTCCTCAGTCTGCAGTGAACTCTGGTCTAGACCTCACTTTCTGGAAATAGACTTGGGTGACTGGTGCACTCAAGCTGAAATCTGCCTTTTTTGGGCATGTGAGGTACTGAAGGGCCATGTGAGGTCCTGAATGGCCATGTGAGGTCTTGAGTGGCTTGGGGCCTGTTATTTCTTCCCACTCTACTTGAATGAAATAATGGGGAATCTTTGAAATGTGTGTGGTGCTAGATTTCTAAGGCGGAATAGCCCCATCCTCTGCAAGACCCTCTGTTTAATAACTCTAGGGGGCAGTAGTTGGAGTGGAGAGTAGATGGCGGGGTTGACTCTGATTATAAGCGATGTAATACATCAGTGTTGTCCTGTGCTTGCTAGGTACATGTGGCGTGTCCAGCTATATCCTAAGAGATGAAAGTTGGTGCCCGGGGAGATCGTGCACCTTGGAAGAGTAAAGTTGGGGGTGGGGTTTGTTCCTATGGACTTACACAAGAGCAAGTCATCCAGGAGCCCCAGAAATAGGACTGCAGTTGCTTGCCTTCAATCAGTGCAGGAAGCTAAGAGGTTTGTGATGTCTGTGGGTTTGAGAGAAACTGAGTGGCCTTTGCCTCCTTTGTGCTGCAGCTGTCTGTAGATCTCCAACTCAGAGCGTTTGTTGATGGAACTGGCTTTAGCATCTCCACCTGTGCTGTTTTGCTTTTGTGGAATGCCAGTCACAGGGGCACCCAGGTCCCCAGCACTTGGGAGGGAGGGCTGTCTGGTTGTTTCCATTCCTCAGAGGGGAAGCACTGGGTACCAACCTCTATGATTGGTCTATGGTCACCCCGAGTGGGATGGCTCAAGGCAGAGCAAAGTCACCAGGAGTCAGGGTCCCCAGCCCCTGCCACTCAGTTCTGGGGAAGCAGGAACCAGAGGGCAGATCGTCTGATGTCTCTGGTCTCTATTTCCTGAACTGTGAAGAACTTTGCTCTTTGCTGGCCCTTCCAGCCATTATATGAAAAATAGCTTCTGTTTATTCATTGCCTTAGCATTTATTGTTAGCCTTTAGCATTCCTTGCATTGCCATGCACCACTGTTACCAGCATTAAAGATAACAGCAGTCAACAAAACCAAAGCTGTGCCTTCTTGGAGTTTACCTTTAAGGTGAACAAGACTCCCAAATTAAATAAGAATCTACTTTAGGCATATATAAAATATGTGTATGTGTATGTTTGTGTATATGATGTTCCCTGTGCGTATATGTGTAAAATATCAGGTAATGCTTAGGTTATGGACAAAAATGAAGAGTGTTAGGGGAGACACAGTTTTATGGGTGGGGGGGCTATTATTTATTTAGGGTGGTAAGGAAGGCACACTGATAAGATAGAATGGAAGGAGTGAGCCACACAGCTTGCAGGAAGAAGCTTGCTGTAGGTAGTTGGAATGGCACAGATAAAAGACCAGGGAGGCGAGTGTGCTGCATAGCACTTAGTATATATCGGGCAATGTGCTAAGTGCTTTATATTGTTATCTATTTAATCCTGTCACCGTTTTTTTAAGTATGAGGCTCAGAGAGGTTAAGTGATTGACCCAAAGCCACACAGCTAGTAGATAGAGGAGGTGATATTCAAATGCCAGTCTTAATCATGCTGTTTCTGTCTAGGGACTCTTAGAGCTGAAGCTGGTATTTAATTCATAACGTGGTTCTTTTGATTTCTTGAGGATTAAGTGTCCACAGTGGCCAAGGTGACTCTAGGCCCCTGAGTAGCCCGGTTTGGACAGGAGCTCAGGGACTGAAGTTCCTTTTTGTGAGTGGGGGAAGGTAATATGTTTGATGCTGAAAACCCCATGTTGTGTTTATGGCATAAGGGGGAAAACACCTTCAGATTAGCGTAAACAAGAGAAATGGGGAACCGGGGCAGCCTGCGTCCCTCCACCCCACTCCTTTCCTTTTAATTTCCCCATGATAGGTCCAGCACAGCATGCCATATTATACAGCGATAATTAAAACACTTGGATTAGTGAACTGAGATTTATAGGGCAAACAGGAGCCAGAGGAGAAAACGACAGTCATCTCTTTTATTTGCAGGCAGATATCCAAATTGCCAATTGCTTGCATTTTCTTCCTGACACTATCACCTACTCTGCTTAATTAGATCCTTTTTTCTCCCCATATCCTTCCAACCGCTGCCCGCTAGCTCAGCCTGCTGCATAGCAGAGCTGGTGAAGCCACATACTCAACACTTTCCCACAGCCCAGGGAAATGTGAGTCAGAAACACAGCAGCAGACCTGAGGGAAGGAGGGTACCTTTGCCTGGGGCCATCCAGCTGGCCTGTCCACCAGCATACTGGAACAGGGACAGGAGCTAAGCACAGGAGCAAGAAGGGCATGCCAAGCCTCTTCCAGCCTCCCAAGACAGTTTTCCACTAAAGGCTAGTTTGTTGTGGGGAAAGGAGAGTGAGTTTTGAGTTTCCCAAACATCAGGCCACCCCCAAAGCACCTTCAAAAAGCAAGTATTGTATTTTTCTACTGTGTTCAAAGTTATCATTCTCAACGCTGGCATTAGGGATGGTAGGGACTGAAATGAATGAAATGCTGTTAAATTTCCAGGCTAGTAGAAGGAATAGTAAAAAATGGCTAATGAAAGTTTGGGGCCCAAATTAATTTGTTTTGGCCAAAATATTTATTGAGTACCTACTATGTGCCAAACTTTTTTTCTAGGAACTGAAGGGATACTGCAGTGGTCAAATACCAAGACATCCCTGCTCACATGGGTTTACTTTTTACCCAGGTGAGAGAGGGTTGTGACAGCAAATTTGTTTGTAAAGAGTAGAAGAACTATGCAGAAAAATGAAGTGGGGAAGGGACTGGGGAGTGCCGGGACCACTGGGGAGTGAGGTGAAGAGGACATAGTGTGGAAACCCACATCTGGTCTTGAATCACATCTGGACACCTACTGATCTGAACCTTAGTTTTCTCATAAAGGATAAAATGAGGAAAAAATATGAAATATACACCGAATCAGGGCTCCACGAATGAGAATCATTATTAACATTCAGTGCTTCTGATGGGGGAAATGTAGAAGTGATTGCATTGGTAAAAGGGTGGCTATTCCTGTTGCCTTTCTTTTTCCCAGCATTCCTGGTTTGACTGTATTTGGAGAAGGCAGCAGGAGTGCCCTGGACTCTTGCAGCTGGAGTTCCCACTGGAGAGGATTCAGATACCGGCTTGGTATATGGGCTGTAGCTTGGAGTAGAGAATTGTCAGCATTTTGCATTTGATTTTCAAGATTATTTTCCACTTGCTTTGTGTTCACCCAGATAGTCCACTGTAAGCTTGGTGGGAGGCTGGGGCTGCCCACTTGACAAATGGGAAAACAGGCACCGGATGTGAGTGCCCAGCCAAGGTCACCTCCAGTCTCCAGAGGAGGACTCCTGCCGGCCTGGCGATGAGTCATGCTGGAGCTTGCTCCGGGGTGAAATCACAAAGGAAGGGAGGCTTGGATTGATTGCAGGCGGCAGGGGAAGTTTCCTGTTCTGGAGCCACCTCAGCAACGAGGCCTCCTCCACCTGCGGGGCCTTGCTGTCCCCAGGTCAACCTCCTGGGTGAAGATACAGGGACTGCTTTGGGGTGAAAGAGAGGAGATCAGAGGGCTTTTGGCATTTAGGGAGGAGAAGCAGCAAAAGGGAGAGACGGTGCGGTGGAGAACTTGGGGCGCTGGGGCCAGGCAGACTGGCTGCCGCTTAGCAGCTTGGGCAGATCCCATCACCCTCTCTGAGCCTCAGTTTAACAGTAAGTGCCAGGGTTGTTGGGAGAATAAAGTTCCACGGTGTGTGCAATATGTTGAGCACAGTTCCTGATGATAGGAAGCTGTGAACATTGGCTGTGGTTCTGAGAGAGGAAAGGGGAGTTAACCGGTTCAAGAATCAGTGGAGGGGAGAGGGCTTCCTGGTCACTCTGCTGGACCACTCAGATGAGATTTCTAGTCAGCCACACAGGGGAGTTGATCTTGGCTTCTAGGAGTTTACTCCGGGACCAGCAGAGCAGGGACAGACCAGCGTCTGACATCTCCCTGTCCCGCCTCATCTTCCTTGGCGGCATGCTTCAGTGGGCCCTGCGGGCCTGGGAGTGCCCCCCCAGTTCCCTAACTCCCCCTCATCTTAACCTTTGCCTCTCTGGCGGAGACTCATTATGCCTCCCATCTCTGTTGCCTCCATATAATGAAAATAATTGAGCCTGTCTCCACCGATCACTGTCCAGGAATGCATCAAGCCCCGCTGCAGTCCTCTCTGCAGGCCAGTGCACCCGGCACAGCAGCGAATGGCCTGTGGGACGCTTGCTCCTAAACCCTGGCAGGGGAGCCTGCAGGCTGCATGCACACTTAGAGTGAAAAACAAACTTGGGAGGGAGGGTTGCAGACACCCCAGTGGGCGTCTAAAGATTCTGGGACCCAGGCTCAAAAGCCCCTGAGCACCTCTTAAGTATGGATGCAAAACATTGCTGATGGTGTGTTTAAATTTTGAATCTGTCTTTCCTCTTCCAGCTGGGCTTTGCTACCAAGAGCAAATGTTATGCCTATAAGAATAGCACCTCCCAGCCTGAGTGACCAGATAGGGCTGCAGATAAGAGGAAACTTACTTAGTTAGAATCTTAAATTAAAAAAAAAAAAAAAAAATTAAACTATCCATAATCTTCCCATCTCTAAAATAACCCGACCTTTTGCTTGGGATCCATCTGCATCTTTATCCTTTATGTGTTCTGTAGGCCTGAATTGTGCTAAATTTTTCACTAAATCTTTGTAGTAACTCTGGAAGGAAAGAATTATCTCTGATACTTTGATGGGAAGACTGAGGCTGTGAGAAATCATGTGGTCACAGTGAGCAAAGCTGGGATTCAGACCCAGGTCTGATTCCATTCAAAGTTGACCAACTTTGAGGTCATTGTGATTCTGTGTCTTTCTTTTTTTTCCTCTTAGCATTATGTTATATATATTTTCCTGTGTCCCTCTCTAGTTATTATTATGAATAACATTATCATTATTAATTATTATTATTATTGTTTCTGTTTGTTTGTTTTGTTTGTTTGTTTACTGAGGATTGAACCCAAGGACACTTAGAGCTATATCCTTTTTGAGACAAGGTCTCACTAAGTTGCTGAGGCCGACCTTGAACTCATCCTCTGGAATCACTGGAATTACAGGTGTGCAGCACCATGCCCGCCTTCTTAATTATTGTCTAAAATGGGAACATAGAATTCCCTAAACCATAATTTGTGTCATCATTTTCTTCTCTGGGACATTTTCGTTATGTTCAGATTTTCACTGTTACGAACAAATTTGAATTTAAAGCTTTTCTTCTCCCACTTTCTCTGCCTCATCCTGCATGTTGAGTGACTTTGCAGCCCAAGTTCTTGATTCCATTCCCAGCCCCAGGCCTGGGGACCAAGGGAGCACATGGTTAAGGTTCAGTTCAAGTCTGAAGGTTCAAGAATCAAGAGTATAGTTGTTAGAGGACAGGAGAAGGTGGATGCTCAAGAAGACAGAATGAACTTTCCCATCCTCGTTTTTTTTGTTCTGTTTAGGTCCTTAACAGATTAGATGCCAACTCACATTGATGAGGGCGTCTTTACTCAGTCTATGCATTAAAATCTCATCCAGAAACACCCTTCCAGACTACTCAGAAATGATGTTTTACCAGCTATGTGGGCATCCCTTAGCCTAATTAAGTTGACACTAAAATTAATAATCACATACACCCTAGTTCCCTCTATAGGAGCAGCTGTTTATTACTAAAAATCTGTTATCTTTTCAGATACCCTGATGCACACAAATATTTAAAATTCTTTCTACCCCTTCAAATTCAAATAAGAGAAAACTTGGGCTCATAGAAGCTACACAGTGAATTATAATAGTAGCATCTATTCCATGCATGAAGAACTGCCCTGGTGCTTGTGTAATTTTGTGTCCCTGCTGTAGTCCTGCAGAATGAGTTTTGTTGTATAAATAAATGCTTCAAACCCTAGTTTACCTCAGTGGGTTGATTGGAGATTAAATTAGATAATTCATGTAAAGACTTAGATCTTGGCACATGATCCAGGTTTTATGGGGGTCCAAAGTTTATACAATTTGAGGGCCATCTTTAAAATAAATACTACAGAATCATGAATCCAATACTAGAAGTCTAGTGAATATTTAGAGTGAGAAAAGAGCTCTTACAATTCACACATTTAGTTTCTTGTGGTGCTGGGATTGAACCCAGGACATTGACTTGCCAGACAAGTGTTCTACTACTACTGAGCTTCACCCCCAATTCCATTTTTATTAACTGCCTAATACACCTCTATAATACTCTTTATTCTTTTATCTTCTGGCTTCATACTCTTTGATCACTTTATAATAATGACAATGATCCTCTAAAATAATTTTCTATACAGAAAATAAAAGATTATTTATTCTTTTCTCTACCGTGTGTTTAGATTGTAAAAATGAGGAAATTTACACATAGATCCAAGCACTATTTATAGATTACTACATGTTTGTGTCTCATGGAGGAATTTTTGTAAATTTTATTTTGTACAATCCTCACCAAAGACGAAAAAAGAGCCTGTGGTGCAACATAATTGTATGTATGTGCTCACAAGTATATTTCTTTTTTTTTTTTTCTTGGTGATACTCTACCACTGAGTTACATCCTTTTTATTTTATTTTATTTTTTTGACACAGGGTGTCACTAACTTGCCTGGGCTGGCTTTGAACTTGCGATCCTCCCGCATTAGTCTCCTGACTTGCTGGGATTACAGGTCTGCGCCATGTGCCCGGCTCCTGATAAGTATATTTCTGACAGAGGAGAACTTCCATTTTGATCAGGGGAGCTGAATCTTCCGTTTTCAATTTTGTGAGTCTAATAAATGGAAGCATTTCTCACAGGAAGCATCTGATCCTACACTTTGAATCTTTCTCTTCCTCCCTCATCATGTACATTGGGGCTGGCAGTATAGGACATGTCCCTGCAGCGACACAGCTGTGGAGGTGGTCAGGACCTAGGTGGTGGGCACATATTCCCGGGACCTGTGCCACCTTCTTGAAGGTGACTGTGAACCACATAGATGTGACCCACTAAACTCAGACTCAGTGTCACCATCACGGCTCCCGTGCATGTTCGTTCCCAGAATGCCCTTGGCCACTTCACCATCACACAACAGGAAGGAAACCACAAAAGAAGGGAAACCAGAGTGGAGAGAAACAGTGGTCCTTCCAGCGTTGTTTGAAAGACTTCACTTTGGCAGATCTAAAGAAGCAAAAGTCTGTGCAAACATATTTTTTTCCAGGCCCCTGGTAGGTAAGGACCCTGAAGCACCAGTTCCACAGGTTTGCAGTGGACCTGGACTGTTAACATTTGTGGTTAGGAGCATTGTCTTGAGAGAGCCACAAAGCACATTGAGGGGTGGCCTGTCCTTATTGGTGTGTTAGCAGCCTCAGTTATCTCCGGTTCCTCGGTAGTAAGCATGACACTAGTAACTGTTACGTTCCTCACTAGGAATAAAAACTTCTCAGGGACAGACACTGATCTCTTGCTTATTGCCATATTGTTGGTGTCTAAGACATAGGCCTCAGTTAGCACATGCCAGGTGTTGTCTGGGTAGCCCCAAGCTCTTAGAGAAAGGGAAACTGAGGCAGAATGGACCAGGTGCCTTGACTTGAAGCATATTGGGAGCTGCCTGTAGTCAGGCCCAAGGGGGACCCTCCGGCTGCCTTTCCTTCCCAATGACCATCTCCCATGAGCCGATGAGAAGGGGAAGCTTAACCCACTTTGAGGTAACCTACAGAGTCCCTTCCTTTCTTAGGATGTGAGCCAGGGTTCCTGGGTATCCCCGCTGGAGCTCACTCTGATTCGTGGAATTCACCATTCCAGGGACTCCGGCCTTCTTGCCCTCCCCAGCCTGGGTCCCTGGGAATGGCCAGGAGACAGTGGGAAGAACAAAGGTGAATGATTTTGAGCCATAAAATAGTGATCCTGAAAAACAAGTTTGGAAGATGAATGGCTTTGTGCCTTGTGGAGCTTAGCAGGGGCAGCCCTCAGAATTACTGACATTCCTGCCTGAGAATTCCAGAGGCCCTCGGGAGCGGAGGCCTGCTCAGCTCCCGTCCATTCCAAGGGGGCAGTGAGTGAAGCGAGAAACCACTGTACCTCAGAACCACTGAGATGAAGCCAGAGGGGCAACCTTCATCAGTCATTGTCTTATCATTACGTATTAGTTGCTGTGGTCGAGGACCTAGTTAGTGGCTGCAGAAGTGCAGAGCAGGTGACAAAACCTCAGCCTGGTCTCCCAGACTGAGCTCACCTCCTTGTCTTCTCTGACTGATGCAGGTTTCCAGCTGAGCTCTGTACATGCTTCCACCTTGGTTGATTTTGCTTCAAAATTGCCCCCATGTGCAGGCCCCAGGCCTGGGATACTTCCCCCACCGAGCTCTGGGACAGGCTGCGGGTACTCATGTCTCCCCTGATGTTTAACATCACAACTGGGATGGTGCAGGCTCTGCTTCTAGCCTGATTTTCCCTCCAGCCCTGGGATAATATTTATATAAAAATGTTGGCTCTGATCTCCACTCAGGAAAACACCAGCTGCTATTGAAAAATCTTTTTGCGTGTGATAGAAAGCAGAGCGGCTGGGCCTCATGCAGGCCTCCTTGAGCTTCTCTGGAGAGTGTTAGGAAATGGCAAGTGTGTTTTATTTACATTTTTCAAAGTCATCCCAGAGCTGTGTCCAGGCAACTGAAGGCCTGTCAAAGAACTGAATGCTTAATTCTATTTAGAAGAAACAAAGGGATTAGGTGTCCCTGGGACTTTAACAAATGCATTGTTGAACCAGTTGAGATGGCCCACGCCTGTAATCCCAGCTACTCTGGAGCCTGAGGCAGGAGGATAGAAAGTTCGAGGCCAATCTCAGTAACTTAGCGAGGTCCTCAGCAACTTAGATCCTGTCTCAAAAAGAGCTGGGGACTTAGCTCAGTGGGAAAGCCCTGCCTGGGTTTAATCCCCAGTCAAAAAAACAAAAAAACCCCAAACACAAATACATTGTTGGTTTTGCTTTAGGTTTCATTTAGGGAAGGCAAGTGCAGAAAGCAGGATGCCAAGGATCCAGGCTGCCAGAGCTGTGAAGATTCCTGGAGACGGGCATGCACAAGCTGTTGGCAGGGACGTGAATCAGTGCAGCCTTTGGAGGGAACGTCAGCAACTTCTTATAGCAAATGAGCCTGACCTTTGATGCAGTTCTTCCATGTTTTGGAAACTATCCTACAATAATAGTTGCACACGTATACAAGGACCTGTGTTCAAAAGTGCTCATTGGTGCAAAAAGTAGGAAAACATCTTCGAGTCTATCAGTAGGGGACTGGCCAGAAAGTAATAGTTCATCCAAAACGGACTACTCTATGGCTATTAAAGAAAAAAGAGGGGCTGGGGTTGTGGCTCAGTGGTAGAGTGCTCGCCTAGCACACTTGAGGCACTGGGTTCGATCCTCAGCACCACATAAAAATGAAATAAAGATATGTGTTCACCTACAACTAAAAAATAAATTAAAAAAAAAGAGGTATATAATAACAATGGCCAGCACACATACAGTACTCATTGTGTACACATCATTCCAAATGTATATTTATTGGTATATTTGCACATTTACAATATTAATTCAGTTTTCTCAATAATCTTTTTGTTACTATGAGAATACTTTTTAGATGGGGAAAGAGGTGTTAAGTAGCTTGGCTATGGTCACGTTGCTACTGAGTCAAGGCCCTCTGGGTTCAAGTCAGTAATCATCATATTACACCTATGTACAGATATGGAAAAGATGTTTATGACATTCAAGGAACAGAGAAATAGGGGATGATTTTGTGAGCATATGAAGACATACCATTAATTTATGAAAGTAATAGTGCAGAATACATATTCAATTAGCAGGTCTCTCTATTTTTAAGTAGTCCCTTAGAAGAGATTTCTACCAGACATGTTGGTGCCTCAGCCTCCCAGCAACTTGGGAGGCTGAAGCAGGAGGATCACAAGTTCAAGGCCAGCCTCAGGAACTTAGTGAGGCCCTAAGCAACTTAGTGAAACCCTGTCTCAAAATAAAAAATAAAAAGAATTGTGGATGTAGCTCAGTGGCAGAGTGTCCCTGGGTTCAGTCCTCAGTGCCCCCCCTCCCCTCAAAAAAGAAGAGGCTTCCTATAATCATGGGCTTAGAGTGACACTCATGATAACTCCATAGCAACAGATGTGGAGCCAAGCCTAGTAGCGAGGCATTACATGAGTTCCATGAGGGTAAACTGAGGAATTGCTCTTCTGATTGGCTGAAAGGCATTCTTAAAGAATGACTCCTGTTCTTATGACCTTCTGAAGTCTTACCCCCTCTTGGAAGCTTGGCCCCTTGTGGGACCAGTAATGGCGATTTTCTTGACACACACAGAGGTGTGTGTCATATTCATCCCCTGCCCCTGTGTCACACGTGTTCACTTAAGTGCATTATTACGCATTCTAAGTGCTTCCTTCAAGTACTTTACCGGGGCCTTTGTTGAAAGCCTTCTTCCTTCTTATTTAGTAAAAATGGACTCCATTTGTAGGTGCTTTGCAATTTGCAAATCTTATTCCCACGTGTTATTTCAGTTAACTGGGGATGGGGCCTTGACACTTTAATGACTTTGTACAATACCTCTTTCGGAGTTAAACCATGCAGGAGCTTAGGAGAGGTTTAGATGAAGAAAATGAGGGTGATCAAAAATTTAACCCCTATTTTAATTTCTCTCTCCTATGGTGTTGGGAATCAAACCCAGAACCTCGAGCATGCTAGATAAGCTCTCTACCTCTGAGTTATACCCTGAGGTTTCCTCCGCCATCAGTCCCAACTTTTAAACCCCAGTTCTCTAGTGTTTAAACGAAATGTTGCCCATCATAGAGAATATAGAAAAATAACAATAGCCAGGTGTGATAACCTACACCTGCGATCCCAGCAAATAGGGAGGCTGAGGCAGGAGGATCAGAATTCAAGGCCAGCCTTAGGAATTTATCAAGACCCTATATTAGAATAAAAAGTAAAAAGGGCTGGGGGTGTAGCTCAGTGGTAAAGTGCCCTGGGGTTCAATCCCCAGTACCAAATAACAACAGCAACAACAATAATAATAACAACAATAATGATAATAATAATAACAACAGCTGGACTTACTATGTCAGCTCAAAAAGCACTCAGTGTTTCCAAGGAATTTTTCATGTTTATTATCAAAGCAAGTTTAGAGGGTAATATTTTTTTAATCTCTCATTATCTTCATATGGAAACTGAGGACCAGGAAATTACAAAAAGTTCTCTGTGTTACATGAATGGAAAGAGGGAGATGGATTTCTCACCCAGGTCTATCAGTCTGTCTGTCTGCAAAGTCCCAGTGCTGAGCCTCTCTGCAGAGGAAAAAAAGTCTCACTTAAATACACCTCCTAACATGCTGTTAGCAATTTAGGTTTATTTCCTTTGTCTTATGTTTGTATCTAAACAAAACGAAATTAAAGAAACACTTTGGTCATCAGAGGATATTAAAATGTTTATATCGTGTTTTGTTTGTTTCACTCACGTCATTGTAAGGGCTTCTTGTGACTGTTTCTTATAACCATCTTCCTTGATGTTCCTCGTCATCATTTTAAATGACCACACACTATTTCAAGGGATTGGTGTCCTGGGAGTGGGTGAGATTCCCTGACGTGGAACTGGCAGGTCCAAGTGTATGAATGTTTTTGTGTTTTTTAATACATATTGCTAAATTGCTTTCCAAAAGAGCTGTATTAATTTGTGCTTCAGTCCACAGTTTTGAGAGTGTCATTTTCATCAAATGCTTGCTGATGTTTGTTATAGTTAAACAATGAAACCAAACAGGACTGGTGGTATAGTGCAGAGGTACAGTGAGTATTTAGCATGTCTGAGTCCTGGGGCCATTTTCCAGAACGCCCCCCCACCCCTAAAATATACCAAACTCTTCATGGCAGGAAGCTTGGAGTGTGCAGTGGGGCTTGTGCGGGGGAGGGTAGTTTATTTTTCACGTTATCTAAAGTAAAAATATTTTACTATAGGCACAAATTATTTTTCTAATATTTGTTTGTTTATTTTTGGTACTGGGGATGGAACCCAGGGCCTTGTGCATGCTAGGCAAGTGCTCTGCCACTGAGCTACAGCCCCATTTTGGATTTTTATGTTCAATTCTCTCCCACCCACCACCCCATACTAGGGATTGAATCCAGGGGTATTCGACCACTGAGCCATATCCCCAGCTCTTTTGTGTTTATTTTGATATAGGGTCTTGGTAACTCCAGCTGAGGCCACTTAGCCCAGCAAACTTTTTATGTTGAGACAAAGTCTTGTTAAATTGCAGAGGCTGGCCTTGAATTTGCCTCAGTCTCCTATGTAGTTGGGATTACAGGTGTATGCCATCATGCCTGGCTTGTGATACGTATTTTAAATATTTTATTTTGAAATAATTTGTCTTTTAGAAAAGCTGCAGAAACAATACAGAGGATTATCTGTATAACCTTTGTAACACGAGCACATACATATATATTTTGTGGTGCTGGGAATTGAACTCAAGGCCTTTGCAACTGCTAGGCAAGTGCTGTACCACTGAGCAACACCCCAGCCCCCAGTTAGGTTTCTTAATTGGTTTGCCAGGGCTCAACAGCAACTTGGGCAGTTTCTTATGAAAAAGGTAGACTCTTAGGCTTGAGCAAAATCTATTGAATTAGCTGGGCACAGTGGCACATGCCTGTAATCCCAGCGGCTCAGGAAATTGAGACAGGAGGACGGCAGTTCAAAGGCAGCCTCAGCAACAGTAAGGCGCAAAGCAACTCAGTGAGACCCTGTCTCTAAATGAAATACAAAATAGGCCTGGGGATGTGGCTCAGTGTCCCTGAGTTCAATCACAGGCACCTGCCCGCCACCACCTTGCAAATCTATTACATTAGAATATTCAGGGATGAGCCTGAAAAATCTGCATTTCAACTGCTGAGGCAGGGGGATGGCAAGTTCAAACCCTGTTTCAAAAAAATAAAAAGGACTGGGGATGTAGCTTAGTGGTGAAACATCTGTGGGGTCAATTTCCAGAACCAAAAAACCAACCCCAAATCGTCCACCCTCATGGCTATTCTGAGGCTCCAGAGGCCCCTTAAAGGCTGAGAATCACTGTCAAGTAGACTCTGAGGTGCTGGGGATTACACCCAGGGCCTTGCACAGGTCAGGCAGGTGTCCTATCTCAGAGTTACACCGCCACACTTAGAGTCCTCTCTTAATGTTTTGATTTCCTCTGGTGATATTGTATCTTTACTTTGAAAGCCCTCCAGTATGCAAGGGCTGGAAAGTGCATGAAATCCCAGCAGGTGAGCATCTTTGTTGCAGCCTTTCACACTAAGCTGTCTGCAGTGACTTGTTTCCCTGCAGAGCCTGGGGTCTCCAAGAGACCCTGCCACAGAGGGAGGGGGGACTGCACGTCCTCTCCTCCTTGGCTCTCCAGCCCTGGACATCCGGGGAGTGGAGATGAGGAGGGCGAAGAGAGGCCTCCCTGTGTCCTAGCTTCCGTAGAGGAGCAGCAGGAGGCCCTGAGATGGGGAGGAGCCCACGTTCTGGCTCCAGCCTCCTGCTGTTTCTTTGTTGGATTGGGGCGGTTTGTTGCCCTTGGACAAGCTGGGCCCAGTTTTTCCAGGAGTGTGAGTGCATGACAGTGGGCATCGCTAGGCCCTCTGTTTGTCTTTTCTGTGGGGACCCTGGGGTTCAGCCCTCACCTGTCCCCTCCCAGCACCCCCCAGGCGTTCTTTCTGAATAACAGATGTGGCAGTGTCACCTCATAACTTTGCTTATTGACTTAACAACTATGGAAAAAGAGTGGTGGGAAGTGAGCTGACAGCTGGATTGTGGAGAGCTTTGGGTTCAAGATGACTGAATGCTTTTTAAGTAATTTTGTCCCAAATGTATTGTTTTGTGGTTTTTTTTTTTTTTTTTATAGTGAAAAGGTAATGTGCCTCGCACCTATGAATATATCACAACAAATTCCACTTTTATGTGTAACTGTAATGTACCAACTGAAAAAAACAATCGATAAATGGAAGGAAGACCTGTAGGATAGAGGGAGAGAATGGGGCAGAGAGGAGGGCAGCGGAAGGGGACGTGGAGCAAGTTATTTTGTGCATTTCTATGAATATGTCAAAATGAATGCCACTATTATGTATAACTATATTGCATTAATAAAAACACTTTTAAAAGAGTTAATGTGACACATAGAGTGTTATAAGCCTGTATTCCTTTCAACATGGAATTAAAATAAAGTTCAAACCAGGGGCAGTACCTGACGTCCCAGCACTCAGGAGGCTGAGGCAAGAACCCAGGGCTTGAGACCAGTCTGGGCAATATAGCAGACCCTCATCTCAAGGGGGATAAAAAGAAGAAGCTCAAAAAGGCACAGTGGCAGTGGCACACACCTGTGAGTAATCCTAGCTATTTAGGAGTCCAAGACAAGAGGATGGCAAGTTGGAGGCCAGCCTGGGCAAATGAGCAAGATCCTGATCCTGTCTCAAGTTTTTTTTTTTTTTTTTTTTTTAAGGGGAGGGGGCTGAGGATGTAGCTCAGTGGTAGAGCACCCTTACTTGGGTTCAATCCCTAGTACCTAAGAGGGCATGATGCAGAATATGGCTAGTATAAACAATTTGGAACATTTGGAATATACACAACAGTACAAACCAGCCGGGGGACAGTTAGTTGCCAGGAGTCCCACCAGCCAAATAAAGCTGCTGTCTGCAGGTGGGTGTGGTATAGTGTGGGCACAAGCCCTGAATTAGGCAAATCTGTGTTCAGCTGTCCTCTTTCCTCTCATTAGCTGTGGGCAACCATTGGGCAGCTTAATCTTGAAGCTTGGGGGGGGGGTATGTATTTACTTATGGCAGTGCAAGGGATTGAACCCAGGGTCTCAGGCATGTGGGGCAAGCATACTATCCCTGAGCCACACCCCAGCCCCTGGGTAATTTGTATACACATAGCAAGGGGAATGTCAGGTATTGTTCTTGTCAATCTCCCTCTTTTTAAAGGAAAGCCAGTGAGAGTGACATGAGGAAGCACGTCAAGGAAGCCTGCCCCTGCCTGGCTAGGCTACCTTTCCAAAAGATGTTCGTGTCCTGAAACCACGGGGAGACAGGGAGGGAGGCTCCGGGGGTGTTGGATCCACCATCTCGGTTGTGGTACTTAGAATGCTAAAACCAGGACAGCCCTTGGCAAAGCAGGATGGTTAGTCACCCTTGCAGCATGTGACAGGGGGTGACAGGATCTGGTAAAGTCGCTTAAGGGAGAGAGAATAAGATTCCAGAGCATTTGAGGAGGGTCTACTTTCCCTGGTAATTGTTTGGCAAATCTACCTGGAAGCTCATTTTACCTGCAACTTTGGGAATGAAGTGGCTGCCAGGGATCTGACCGTGGGAGGCACGGGCAAGGGCACGTTAATGTCTCCCAGAGCTTCTGGAGTCTGCTCTTCTGATCTGGTCAGGTTTATGCTCCCAAGAAGCCTTTTTCCAAAGTTCAGCAGGAAGAAGTCAGAGGAATCTCACGGGACCTCAGGGGATGAGGGCTGATTCTCATATCTGCCCAGGTACCTTCCCGTCCTCCGTATTATATCCAGAGACAGAGGCTGAGGGAGAGAAATGGACCACACTGTACTACAGGCCGGCGGGTGTCAGTAGCTGGCGCTTCCTCTTCCAGCTCTTTGAAAGCATTTCTAATCGGCTTAGCATTTCAACAAACACTTGAAGGTTTGGTCTCCTTGGAGAGGCCCAAAGGCCAAGGAAAGGCCTTCATCTGTATACTTCTCCTTTATGTGGAACCGACTTGGACTCTTTCTACAACCAGTCACCCCTTCCCCAGGTGGCCCCTTCCCCCAGGCTTCTAAACAGGCCTGAATTCACTGGCCATCAGCCCCCTGCAGCTTTCTGGGTCAGCTGAACCCCCATGCCCTCCGGGAGCCCATCTTAGAATGTTAGGGCCCAGGCAACTCTGCTGACCTGAGCTGGGACTCCATCTGCCTCCTGGGGGGCAGCCAGCACCACCTCCTCTGGTGGTAGAGGAAGCTAGGAACAGGGGGCAAAGCTGGACTTGGTCCGTGCCCCAGTGCTGGGGATGAACCCAGGACCTCGTGCATAGTGGGCAAGTGCTCTACCACTGAACTGCGCCTTCCAGTTCTTGGACTTGGTTTTGGATAACACAGAGCTGGCTCTCAGCCCCTCCAGGACTCCTCTACCCTGCTAGGATCCAGGCAAGGTGATACAGATGTGCACACAGATGGATGTACGTAGAAAACAAGACTGGGCCAGGGTGTCATGAAGGTGTGGAAGGGAAGATAGCCTTGTATGCTTTTTTCTATATTTTAGTGTATTATATAGTTAACAAATTAAAAAAGCACGTGTTAAAGTAGAGAATTGGCCCCTGAGATAAATAGGATCACTGCTAGCTGAAGGCCAGGGTCGGGCCTTGGAAGATTCAGAGAGCCTCCCAGAGGAGGTGACAGATAAGCCAAGTCCAAGAACTGAGTGGAGATCACTGGATTTGTTCATTCAACTGATATTTGTTGAAGATCTGCTATGTGCTAGACACAGTTCTAGAAGCTAAGGAACTAGGGGAGGGTAAACACATAAAGATCCCGCCCGCGTGGAACTTACAGTCCACGGAGGGAAATGGATGAATAAAAAGACCATGTGATCTGGTGATATTCAAGAAAAATTACTCTGATGCTTGTCAACATGGCAAGGAAGACTTAATTAAAGACTGTTGAAATAAGGAGCCCAATCTTTTGGAACAGAGAGGAGAGATCGACCTCATCTCTGACTACAGCAAAGACCTGGCTGGAATTTATAATGAACGAGCAAGAGTGAGGGGCTTTAGTAGAAAGGAAGTTTATTAAACACAGACCCCCAAGGGTAGGGGTGTTCGTGCTGGACCAACGTAACAGGATTCTGTGGAAGGCAGGACAAGGACTTACATATCAAAGGCAGAGGATGAAGAACTTGATCAGCTATCAAAGACAGGCCAAGGTGGGTGCTTGCTGGAGAAGAGGCTTCAGAGGAGCCCGATTAAAGTCTGGTCCAAGATTGAGTCTGTCAGTATTGTGAAGAAAATAGGGGAGCCGTGGGATAGTGAGGCCACAGAGAGATGGGGTGCTTTTTAGTAGACAGTAGTAGTAAGGTCTTTGGGGGCAGAAATCCAGGTGATGTGAGAGAGCCAGATTTTCAAATCCCCCTGGGGTAGGTGTTCTAGGTAGAGGGAACAGCCTGTGCAAAGGCCCTGAGGTGTCTGAGCAACAGCAGGGAGGAGGTAATTCCCAGGGGAAGAGCAGAGGGTGGGGTGCAGGTAGATCATGCAGGGCTTTGTAGGGTGTGGGAAGAAGGAGTGAGAGGGCTGGGAGTGAGGACACTTTGGAGATAACAGAGAGGGTAAGAGAGAGCTTTGCTCATCTGGAGGACCACAGGGAATCTGTATTGTAAGGGGATAAGAAGGAGTAAGATACCAAGGAGCCTGTGTGGGGAGGGAGAAGATGGAAGGGTAGGGAAGAAGTGGAGCCAAAGAGGGTGGGGCAGGGCATGCAGGTCCTTTTCCATCTTTTCAGTCGGGGGTTTCTCAATCATTTTAATGAGAGTCTCAGTCCTTGCGTAAAAATCAAGCCATAAAGGGAGGAATGGCTCTCTGGTTAACTTGAAGGAGAACTACAGAGAACGGAAAAAGAGGGTTGGTTGAAATACAGCTGGAGCTGGACTTGCTTGGCTGGTTGCCCTTCCTATAAATATCGCCCTCCCAGTCCTGGAAGTGCAGCCGTCAGGGCTGTTGGGAGCTACTGGGGAACATCCTTCCTGTCCCCGTGTCCAGGGGTTGGCTGCCTGTGCACATCTGCACGCAAAGTGCCTACAAGCTGCTGGGAGGTGGGGGGAGTGGGCTCAATACCAGAAGCGGGGGATTCTGAGCCCACTCCTTTTACCCTGGGGGCGGCCTCACTTCTTCTGGGGGCCCAGGCAGCTCTCTGGCATGTCTTCAGCTAAGAAATCTGCAAAAGTCATCGGCCAGCCTCAAGAAAACTAATCCTTTGTGCCGAAGGGGCTGGTGGTGCGGAGGGGAGGGGAGCGCCTTGCCAGAGCTGGGATGGTCCTCGCTGCTGGGGAGCCCTGCTGCCACTGGGGGGTTTTGGGGAGAGGGGGAAGTGGGTGGAGGGGCTAGTGTAATTTGGCAACATGTGAGTTAAAAAGCAGATGAAAACCCACGGAGTAACCAGACATTCTTCTTTTTGCATGCAAGATCCTGCTGAATGTTGGAAGAGGAAGGAATATTTTTCTTGCTTTTTAGACATGACATCCTGCAAGGGGAAGATTTGGAACAGATGGGGGCCAGGGGAGCTTCACTGTATTTGCTTGTTCCACGTCTACTTCCTCCCTTCCCACAACCAGAGATGTCTTTTCTCCCCTCTAGTGAAATCAAGAGAGGAAGAGGAAAAAAAAAAAAAAAGACCCAGGGATTAGGAAAGCCAGGTATCAGAGGTCAGGGAGAAAAATCCATAAGGTTCCAGAAAGAATCAACTTTTTATTACAAAGGCTTCCTTTAGGTCCCAAGATAGATAACTAACTCAAAATTCCATCTTAGATTTAATGGCTGTTCCAGTTACGTGTGCCCTAATGAGGGGGAAAGAAAGGACCCCCAGATAGATGGAGAAAGAGACTGACTAGCAGGTAAGGAGAGTTTCTGAGATCCTGGGAACACAATGTGGGAAAGAGCAGAACCTGTGACATTTCATGGGACTAGCTCAAGAGTGCCCACCGCTTTGATTCCTACTTCTGTCAGATGGGGTACACATCAAAGAAGGCCATAAAAGCAGTGTTGTGAAAGGGACTGTGTTATACTTGATTGGCTGTGGCAATGTCCCTGGGGGACCGTGTCCCTGAGGCAGCTACAGGTCGCTGGACCCTGGTGTGGTTAGCCCCAAATCACAGCTGGTTGATTTTGCTGATGAACGTCTGGAGCATGCGCCTCCTTCTCCTGAACCCCAGGCGGGGGCTCTGCCAGTGGAGCTGGCTGCCCAAAGTAGCCAGAGGGCCCGAGCTACTGCTTACTGCTGTTTTATCTGTTCCCCAAAGAGAACTTGGGTTGACCTGATGTGAAAAGGAAAGAGCAGGAAGGAAGGAGAACATTTCTCTATGTTCCTTCTGAGTGTGTGTGTGTGTGTGTGTGTGTGTGTGTGTGTGTGTGTGTGTCTCTAGGTTAGGGTCCCTCTGTTACTTTTGGAAGGGGATTTACAGTCTGGGATCTGATGGAGGAGACAGATGCCAGCTTCCCTCGCCCTTTTTGGCCAGGCTAGCCAGCTCTGGCATGCTGTTTCTGAGGGATGTCCTGGAGACTTGGGGTTCTGAGGCATCTGCTACATGCTAAATGGGAAAGAGAAGAGAAAGGCACCAGGTGGCTGGGTGCTCAGGACCCCCAGCTGAAATGCACAGAGGCACGTCAAGGGAGCAAAATCCAGTGCATCTCCCTCCTCCCCATCGGATGTGTTCTTCTGCAAGAAAGGTGGAGTTTATCACATGACAAAAAAGTAATGTGACCCATGTGCCTAGCCAGGCTGCCATCTCCCACCTTGGCTCTTTATGCTCAACTTGTAGAACTACAGGGTAACTTGGTTTTCTCTCCCTCTCTGTTGTTAAAAACTCCGCATCCATGCTGTCTGGGAAGGGTGCTGGAAAAGTAACAAACATCGCTAGAGTCCTGTCATGTTCTGGGCATGTCTAACCTCAATTCAAACTTCAGAGGACATATCTGTGAATAAAATATAGGTCCCACTCCCATAGCACCTAATCAAACACTAGAGCATTTCACTCATAGTGGGATCACCAGGATCAGGGAAGGAGGTAAGCGACAGATAGGACTGGGGATGTGTCTTAGTGGTGGAGGACCTGCCAAGCATGTGCAAGACTCCGGGTTTATTTCCCAGTACAGTGGGTGGGGGGAGGTAACAGATATAACTACTTAAAATTAGTTAATTCAACAACTATTAATTGGTTCAACATCTGCTGTTTGCTAGTCCTCTGGAACAGGGGCAGATATGGCCCCACCTTCTGGATCTGTAGCTGGGTCAGATGGGTACACTTGGAAACAGGCTTTTGCTTTCCTTGTATTTTCATAATTGCTATTTAATATTGTTGTAAGTAAAGAAAAATTAAAATTTTGAATTATTAGCATGAATTTTACCATTTATCTTTTTAATGTACAGAGATACAGACAGACAGAGGACACAGAGCTGCCGTGGGTAACCTTTCACTGGGAACTTGGGAAGATCTCACCAGAGGAAGTGATATTGAAGTTTACCCTTAAGTAAGAAGAGCTAACATTGATTGTTTACTCTTCATTGGCCCTGTATGAGCATTGGGTCCTGGCAGAGTTTTTGTTTGTTCCATCGTTTTCTCTGAAAAGTGCTCGGTTTGGATGTGAATTCTATGGCACCCTGACAAGGTCCCAAATTCTACTCCAAGAGTTCCATCATCAGGTAAACACTGGCTCATGGGAAATGTGCAAAACTGAGCTATTTACTTGCATCTTACCTGATCCTTCTGACAGTCCTGAACTGGGTGAATTTTTAAAAATACATATTTATTTTTAATTGTCAATGGACTTTTATTTTATTTATTTATATATGGTGCTGAGAATCAAATCCAGTGCCTCATACAAGCAAGGCAAGTGCTCTACCACTGAGCTACAAATCCCAGCCCTTGGGTGAATTTTATTAGTTAGGAATGCTTTTGGCTGCAAGTAAGAGAAATTTCACTTACTACAGCTTTAATCAGAATGGTATTATTATTATTATTATTATTATCAGTAGTAGTAGTAGTAGTAGTAGTAGTAGTAGTAGTACTGGTGATTGAATCCATTGATGTTTAACCACTGAGCCACTTCCCAGGCTTTTTAAAATATTTTATTTTGAGACAGGGTCTCGCTAAGTTGATTAGGGCCTCACCAAGTTGCTGAGGCTGGTTTTTGAGCTTGAGATCCTCCTGCCTTAGCATCCCAAGCTGCTAGAACTATAGGAATGTGCCACCATGCCCAGGTGGTTTTTATTGTTGACTAAACAAGAAATCTGGGTGGTGGTTCACCAATGGCATTAAGGACTCAAGATGTCTTCTGCTGTCCCATTGGGGCTGGCCTACATAATTTGTGGGACCCCCTTGCAAACTCAGTGGTAGAGTGCTTGCCTAGAATATATGAGGCCCTGGGTTCAATCCCTAGAACCATAAAAATAGAAAACAAAAACAGTAGAATAAAATTCCATTAAACATAAGAAAACACAGTTTTTAATTTCTTTTGCAGTCTCTCTTTTGCTTTCCTAGTATTTTCATAATTGCTATTTAATACTGTTGTAAGTAAAGAAAAATTAAAATGTTGAATTATTACCATGAATTTTACCATTTATCTTTATACTGTACAATGCTTGTTTTAAAGCAAATATAAGAGCATTTAACTTGTATAAAGATTACCAAAATTATCCAATTATATTAAAATTAAATAATATTAAAATAATCCTTTAAAAGGGGTTTTCTTCTACAGTGCTCAAGTTTTCATTGGGCATAGTGCTGCATACCTGTAATCCCAGCTATTTGGGAGGCTAAGTAGGAGAATGGCAAGTTTAAGGCCAGCCTTAGCAACTTCCTGAGACCTTGTCTCAAAATAAAAATAGAAAGGCTTGGGATGTAGCTTGGTAGTAGAACCCCTGGGTTCATTCCCAACTTTTGTCCCCCCAAACCAAACAACAGACAAACAAAAAAGCTCAAATTTATCTATTAAAAGTAGAAGACTGGGCTGGGGATGGGTGGTAGAGCATTTGCTTATCTTGTATGAATCCTTGGGTTCAATCTCTCATACGGCTCCCCAAAAGAAAGGGTAGATACCAGGGAACAAAATTGACCAAATTATGTTATGTGCACGTACAAATAAGAACAAATCCCACTATTATATATAATTGTAATGCGCTAATAAAAAGAAAAAAAAAGTAAAAGGCTGCTTGTGTGGTGTGGTATACGCTGGTAATCCCAACTACTTGGGAACTGAGGCAGCAGGATTGCAAATTTGAAGCCACTCTGGGCAACTTAACAAGATCCTGTTGCAAAATAAAAAATAAAAAGGGCTGGAGGTGTAGCTCAGTAGTAGTGTTTACCTAGCATGTGCCAGGCCCTGGGTTTAATCCTGAGTACTGGGGAGAGAATGGTAATACAATGTATGGTTAATGTTAACATCTTTTTTTTTTTTTAAATTTTGTAGTTATAGATGAACTGCATGCCTTTATTTTGTTTATTTCATTTTTATGTGGTGCTGAGGATCGAACCCAGTGCCTCACGCGTGCTAGGCAAGTGCTCCGCCACTCAGCCCCAGCCCCAGCCCCTAATGTTAACATCTTAATCAAATTTATTTAAAAGTTGAAAAATATCATTCAAAAGTGTGAAGATTAAATTTATTTAAAACTAAGAAATATTTAATATCTAAAGTTCTAGTGCTCAATATCTAGTGCTTAATTTACCAAATAAATAATTGGTATTATGCATCATGAAAGCTGTCTTTCACACATATATATTCTTGTCATATGTGCGTGAATGTATATATCCATATGTATATGCAATCTGATATCATTTTTCAAAGTGTTCCTCAGCTGCCATGTGCCACTGTTGCTAATTTAGTAGCACTGATTTCTGAGGACCTTTGGAATCATAAATAGAAATAGAAGCCAGAAAATGAATATTTGGCATTCCTGGTTTTCTAAACTTCATTTTGCAAGAATTCATTGCATTTGTGCTGGGAAGAAGGCTTTGACAAGCTGATTGGTTTTTTTCTCTTACTTAAGGGTTTCTGCTGCTCAGATGTTCTCCAAACCACTGCATGTTGGTCTCTCCTGGTGGCAGCCACCTGAGCCACAAACCTCATTTGGAAGCAGCTACCTTTGTTTTGAGAACATAGGGCAAGAGGTGCAAAGTGTTTCTCCAAAGCCTGAATGGTACATTAGGTGTTAGTCACCAAAGTAGATATTGAGGATTATGGGTCATACTGTGTGACCCTCAATGACAGAGGTGTTCTTTAACCTTTACTCTGTGTTTGTGATAGGCAGGACCTTCTAAAGCACAAAGCCCAGGGCATACTCCTTTCTTGCTTTGTTCTTAAGACAGTATTGTTTTTCCAGAAACCTTTAGTAGACTTTCTCTTTTATTTCATTGGACAGAATTAATCACTGGCAAAAAGAAAATTGGTTTCTGTAACTCACCAAACCAATTGTGATTCATTCCCTGGAATAAACTCTTGGCTACTTAACAAAATAGGGGGTTGAACCCAGGGGTACTCTATCACCAAGCTACATCCCCAATCCTTTTTCTTTTTTATTTTGAGACAGGGTCTCACTAAATTGCCCAGACGGGTCTTGAATTTGCAGTCTTCCTGCCTCAGCCTCCTAGAGTTGCTGGGATTACAAGTGTATGCCATAAGGCCTAGCTGTTTCTATTTTTCTGAAGGGGAATTTGTAGCTTAGAAATGTCTTACACCTAACAAATGGGGGAACTGGTTTGAGCTCAGGGAGTCTGAATGTAGGATCTCCATTGTAACCGTGCTTCTTACTGCTTCCCAGGGCTGATGTTATGGTTTGGATATGGAATGTCCCTCAAAGTCTTGTGTGTTGAAAGCTTAGTCCCCAAAGCAGCAATGTTTAGAGGTGGGGCTTTTGGGAAGTGATTGGCTCATGAGGGGTCTGACCTCATCAATGGGTTAGTCCATTGATGGATTCATCATTTTTTATGAACTCTTGGGAGGTGGTGGAAAGGGTAGGAGGTGGGACCTAGTTGAAGGGAGTGTCAGGGAGTGGATCCTTGGGGATGAGCCACTGAGATTACTCCCCATGCTTGGCTGCTTTTCCTCTCTCCCCCACCCCCTTTCTCCCCCCCTCCTTTTTTATTCCAAGTCTATCCCATACAACATTTGGGATATACTTAGATGAAAAATTATTCATTATGTATCTGAGATTCGGTTTTAACTGGGTATCTTATATTTTTTCTCACAAATTCTAATAGCCGGGCAAATTATGTAGCTAGTGCTGCTGGGGAGACAGGGGGACTGGAAGGTGGTATTACAGGCCCAAGAGGGTTTCCTCTGTGAAGCATCCTGGAGTGGAGATGGTCATGTGGACACCGGGCTGGTGTAGCTCTAGCTTGTGAGGTTGGACACAGCCTCTGAATGTCAGTGCAGGAAAGGCAGACGGCTTAAGACAACAGGGTGGGGGGTCCCCGCCTTCCCTCCTGCCCTCTGCTTTCCTTGCTGTTCCTCAAACACTCCTTGGTCCTTTAGGCTTTGGGACCTCTCCTCTGGCAATCCTGTCTTCCTGGAGTGTCCTTCTTCCTGGTGACCCCAGGCTCATGCCCCTGAGCCTTTCTCTGACCACCGTACTATTAAGTAGCTGCCCCCATTCTCTATCCTGCTCCGTTTTCCTCGTGTCACTTCTCATCTCCTGATATGTTTATTTATTTTGTCTCTTCTCATTAAAATGAACCGTGAGAACAAGGACTGTGTCTTGGTCACTGGTGTAACTCCTGTTCTCAGGCATACACGGGAAACAGATACCTGTTGAGCTAATATATAAAATATCGATCCATTAAGAGTACCCTGTGAGTATCTTAGAGCAAGCTTTTGTAGGTAAACTTTAAAAACCTTGGTTATATGTATCAGTGCTGCTCAGGGATAAAAGGAACATCCATGTACCAACATAGAGGAGTCGCAAATGTACTCTCAGAAGTAAAGGAAGCCAGCGTCCACTGAAGGACGCACCCACACCCAAGTGGTTTCCAGGGGAGGGAGCTTGGGGAGGGGTTGATTACAAAGGGCACCAAGGAATTTCTTGATGTTATAAAAATGTTCTATATCTTGAGTGTGTTGGTGATTTGGTATGTATTTACTAAAATTCATATAACTTTTTACTAAAAAGGATGACTTGGGTACTGGGGATCAAACCCAGTGCAACTTTACCACTGAGCTACATACCCAGAACCTCCTCCTCTCCTTTTTTTTTAAAAAAAAAAAACAAAAACAAAACAACAACAACAAAAAAAAACTTTGAAACAAAGTCTTGCCAACTTGCCCAGGCTGGCCATGAACTTGCAATTCGCCTGCCTCAGCTTCCCAAGGTGCTGAGATTACAGGTATGTGCCACACACCTTGGCCAAAGGATGAATTTTACTTTATGCAAATAAAGTAAAATTATACAAGGACTGTGTCTTGTATAGAGAGGACAAGACTCTAGCACGTGAGCTCCTAAGATCCACCCATGTCTGAAGCTACCTTTGTGCCCTGAACTCCCTGTGATATGAGCTATTGAATTCTGTGTTTTCCCACAGAAGCCAGGTTGACTTGGGTTTCTTGTCATTTATATCTGAGCAAGTTCTATTCCATGCACTTTTATTTTATTTTTTGGCACTGGAGATTGAACCCAGGGGTGATCTACCACTGGGCCATATCCTCAGCCCTTTCTATTTCTGTCTTCAAGACAGGATTTTCTAAGTTGCCCAGGCGGCCCTCATTCTTATAATCCTCCTGCCTCAATCTCCCTAATAGCTGGGATTACAGGAGTGTGCCACCACACCTGGTTCTGACCCATATAGTTGATGGAAAAATTAGAAATTCTTGACCTAAGAAACAACAGGACAGTAGAATGTTAGAGTGAGGAGTGGTGAAAGCAAGTTCTCTGAATTTCCCTGAGTCTGTTTATTGTTGGAGTGGGAGCAAGGGCAGAGGGTTGGGATGGGGATGAAGGCAGAAGATTGAGGGTGGGCTGACAGGCATGGCCTTGGCCAAATGGGGCTGAGGATGCCAGGGCCCCAGCCCCTTCCTAGCTATGGGCTACTGGCCATGACTGAAGAGGGCCTGGAGTCAACAGGCAGCTGGAGTCAACAGGGAGCCAGCTCATCTGCAAGCCAGCTCTGGTCTCCCGCTCTGATTCTGTGTGTGACTTCCTGAGCCTCACTTTCTCTTTCATAAAACCAGAGTGCTAATGGCTGCCTGCCCATCTCACAGTTTGTATGAGGCTTACAGAATCTGACACATGCATCTCCGAAACCGTTATAAACACCATCAGCCCTCCATAACTGCAAGGTGACGGGTCTCTTTCATTAGCTTGAGGGCTGTACTAGACAAGGGCTGGAAAGACCCTCTGGAGATTCAGATGGACTTGGGCAATGATCTGAGGTATACTGCACACTACAGATGTTCCTCGGTCAAGAGGAAGCCTACAAGGGGTGCTGAGTGGACTGCTCTGCTCTGCTCTGCTCTTCCTTGGGGGGTGTGGGTGAGGATGTCAAAGTTTTCTCAAGGGCCATCTGGGCAGGGCAGTCTCTGGCCGGGGGCAGGTTTCTGGCTACAGTTATTAATCAAATGCCTTCTCCTTATTGAAAAGACAGAAAAACGTGTTTTTTCTTTAAAAAAATAATACAGTTTTTCTTAATGTAAGAGAACCACATATCTGTTTAAGAATTTTGAAAATACAGAAAAATGCATCTAAAGAAATAAAAACCACAATGATCATACAACTTCCAGAGAGAGAACATTGGTAATATTTTTGTGTGTCACCTTCCAGTATGTATCTCATTGTGCCTATGCATATATATATTTATCTGTAACCATACATATATCTGTAAATAAATATGTATACAGATTATCTGTATGTGTGTACACACATACACATGCACGTATATGAGAGAAGGCTTATGAAAAAAATTGATTCTTCTGTACAAAAATCATCAGAATCTGTTTTTTGTTTTTCACTTACTATATAATATAAAAAATTTTCTCTATCAATCTATCTTTTTTTTTTTTTGGTACTGGGGATTGAACCCAGGGGTGCTTAACCACGGAGCCGTATCCCCAGCCCTGTTTAATACTTTTATTTAGAGACAAGATCTCATTGAGTTGCTTGGGGCCTCGAAAAGTTCTGAGGCTGGTTTTGAACTCTCAATTCTCCTGCCTTAGCCTCCTGAGCCACTGGGATTATAGGTGTGTGCCACTGCACCTGGCTATATCTTTACCTTTACCTGTAAAAATTCTTTTGGTATTGGGATATGAACCCAGGAACATTCTACCTCTGAATTATAGTCCCATCCCTTTTTGTTGTTGTTTTTATACGAGGGATTGATCTCTAGGGCACTTGACCACTGAGCCATATCCCCAGATCTTTTTATTTTTTTATTCTGAGACAGGGTCTCTCTCGATTGCTTACAGCCTCACTAAGTTGCTGGGGCTGACTTCAAAACTGCCATCCTCCCACCTGAGCCTCCAGAATGACTGGAATTACAGATGTGTGTCACCACACCCAGCTAGCCCCAGCCTTTTTAAAATTCTTTATTTTGAGACAGAGTCTCACTTAGTTACCTAGGGTGGCCTCAAACTTGCAATTCTCCTTCATCACCCTCCAAGTAGCTAGGATTACAGGTGTGTGCCACCACACCCTACTCTATATCTTTACTTTTGGTGTAGCCTGATTTCTCACTGTTACATAACAGTTTCGACTGTTATGTTGTGTTCAATGTATCCCAGAAGACTGTTTCCAATATTTTAGGATTATTAAATAATAATTGTAATTAAAGATATACCTTTGTGCATATCCTTGAATAATCTTGTAGAACAGAGTTTTAAAATGTAGACTTACTGGCTCAAATGGATATTTGTGTAATACTTTTTGTTTCATCTGTCCAAACTGAACCTAAACAAGTAATACTAATCTACCTTCTTACTATGGTGCGTGCGGTGCATCTGAGTTCTCTGAATCCTGGCTCTTGCTATGCATTATTGGATTTTTAGGACCTTGCCAATTGACATGTGGGAAAAACTATCTCATTTTTATTTGAATATGTCCTTTTTCTAGCTAGGCACAGTGGCGCATGCCTGCAATCCCAGGTTCTTGGGAGGCTGAGGCAGGAGGAATGTAAATTCAAGGCCAGCCTAGGATACTTTTGAGACCCTGTCTCAAAATAACATAAAAAGGACTAGAGATGAAGCTCAGTGTTAGAGCACTTGTCTTGCATGCTGGAGGACTTGGGCTTGAGTCCCAGTACTAAAGAAATTATTTTTCTTTTTCTTCCTTTTTTTTTTTTTTTGGTACTGAGGGTTGAATACAGGGGTGCTTAATCACTGAACCACATCCCCAGCCCTTTGCATTTTAAATTTTGAAACAAGGTCTCACTAAATTACTTAAGGCCTTGCTAAGTTGCTGAGGCTGGCTTTGAACTTGTGGTCCTCCTGATTCAGCCTCCCGAGTTGCTGGGATCATAGGTATGTGCCACTGCATCCAACTGAAAAGAAATTAAAAAAAAAAAAAAAAAAAAAAAAAAAAAAATATATATATATATATATATATATATATATATATATATCCTTTTTCTGACTACCAGTAAGATTGACCATTTCTTCCAGATTATTTTAATTATTTGTGTGTTTTTATGAATTGCTTTTCAATTTACGAATTGCCCAGGCTGGTCTTGAATTCCTGGGCTCAGTGATCCTCAGTCTCCTGAGTAGCTGGGACTACAGGCATGTGTCACTGCTGCCAGCCCAATACATTTTTAATAGTGGGATGAAATATTTTGATAGTGGAACTTTAACTGAGAACAGAGGCCTGGATTCTAGATGAAAAAAATTTAAGCTGCTTACCCTGCTACCCACACGTATTTCCAGAAACATGTAGGGTCTTGGTCTTTAAGAACTTGGTCTTAGAGTGTAGCTGATCCCTTACCTTTGTTTAACGGATGGATTATCTGTAGCCAGAGAGAGGTTGCCTACCCACCCCCACAGAGCTGGTCGAGGGCAGAGCTGGAGTGGGAACCTGGTCCCACCCGTGTATGCAGAGGCACTGCTTGTCATGGCCTGGAACTTCTGGCTCCTCTCTCTGGCTTCCTCTTGAACACTCCCTGGAGGCATCCGGTGCCTGGGTGCCATTCGGCTAGAAAACAAAATCTGTTTGAAAGCTGCATTGCAGGTTTTTCCAGAACTTCCAGTTTTTCAGAATCCACCTGCTTCTCTTGCCCCCAGCAATTACCATTTGAATTTCCCAATCAAATCCCTGCTTCCTCTGTACCAGGGCTCACTAGGTGGGTCCACAGGAACCTTCTTCTGGGGATGTGGTTCCTTGGGTAGAGACCTTCCTGTGACCTCAGGGCCAGGTCCCCAAATAGCACCTTCTCTACAAAATAACATCAGGTCAGTTGGATGTGGATTCTAAAGTTTCTCAGAAGTTCTTTCATTTAAATGTGTTCATACATTTTTTTCCCCTCTACTCTTTCTTTCTTGAAAGAATGAAGTTAAAGGATTAGGTTACTAAATTTAGTTCTTGCTGACGCACTCTCCTGTGTCCCAGTGTTTCTCTTAACCTCACTTTTTTGCCGGTAGGACACCATCACATCCTACAGAATGTTTAGCTCTGAGGCCTTTCCAGATGGGAGATGTGTTCCTGTGTTCTCATAGCTCTGTCCTCTGTGTGTGTGATGCTAGGAGCTGGCAGCCACTGGGGCAGGTAGGGGGCCTGGCAGGCAACCCAGAGAGGCAGAGAGCCACAGGGTAGTGATGGTAAAACCATTGTAAGCTTCTGGTGGAGAGGAGAGGGAGATGGCTATTTGATCTGGGGATGGTGTTTGACTGGGATCTGAATGGAGAATCTTCAGGCAAGGAGGCACCCCTACTGGAAGCAACCCCTGGGTATGGTTAAATAAGAAATTATTCTGATACTTGTTAAAATGTTAAGGAAGACTGTTCAAGACCATTGCAATAGGGTTATTGTAATAGAAAGATTGGGTTCAACTCTGATTACAGCAAAAAGAGCTGAGTACTGATAGCCAAGGAGCAGAGTGAAGTGGTCAGTGGATGGAAAATGATTGAGAGGAGAGAGACATCAAAAGTAAGGGGAGCAGCCAGGTGTGGTGGAGCACCTTTAATCCTAGCGACTAGGGAGGCTGAGGCAGTTCAAAGCCAGCCTCAGCAAAAGCAAGGCACTAAGTAACTCAGTGAGACCCTGTCTCTAAATAAAATATAAAAAAGGGCTGGGGGTGTTGCTCAGTGGTTAGATGCCTCTGAGTTCAATCCCTAGTACCCCCACCCCCCACACACACACAAAAGTAGGGTTATTCTTGCTAAAAGCAACTAACAGGATTCTTGCTAAAAGCAGACCAAGGACTTACATATTGAAGGTGGGGTGCAGAACTTGACCAGCTATCAAGGGCAGGGCATTCTGTCTAAACTGATTCTTGGCAGGCTTCTTGCTAAGCAGGTGATGCAGGCCTGTCAAGACAGGAGAAACTTGGAAGGACCAGGACTGAGGCCTATCTGAGAAAAGGTCTCAGAAAAGCCCGTCTAAAGTTTGGTCAAGGAGAGAGTATTTGTCAGTGCTTCCTTTTGTTCAAGGAAAGAAGATGAATTCTTCTGTCCTCTTAATATAGTTCATTTCTTGTCTGGCCACTTTTTATTCGTTAAGGAGCTAAGCCATCTGTTGAGACTTGGAAGAAGAGGACCCTTGCTGGAGGGGGTCAATCAGCAGGCGTTTCAATGAAGGGGATTGTATGGTTTGGTCTGAACGTTAAAGGCTTCACCCCCGATGGCACTTTTTAGAGATGGTGGAATTTCAGGAGGCCAGGCTATAGGTCATTGAGGGCAGGCCCTCAAAGGGAATTATAGGCCTGGTTTCTTTTTCTTTTTTTTTTTTTTTAAGAGAGAGAGAATTATTTATTTATTTATTTAGTTTTCAGAGGACACAACATCTTTGTATGTGGTGCTGAGGATCGAACCTGGGCCGCACGCATGCCAGGCGAGCGCTTTACCGCTTGAGCCACATCCCCAGCCCCGTATAGGCCTGGTTTCTTAAACCCTGCCCTCCAGAGGCAGTACTGCCTACCCTGTGAGGCCCAGGCTGCCATGACCTCAGCACCTACCTCACAAGGAGGAGGCAAGGATTAAGTGCCGATGCACTCAAAACTCTCAGCCCAACACGTCACACGTATTGAGTGCCCACATTTTAACTGTGGCTCATTAACTTATTGATTTGAGTACTGTTTCTTGTTTCTTTTTGGGTACTACTGGGTGTTGAACCCAGGGACTCGTGCATGCTTGGCAAGTGCTGTACCACTGATCTGCATCCCTAGCTCTTTTTATGATTTTAGAGACAGGGTCTTGATAAGTTGCCCAGGTTGGCCTCAAGCTGGAGATCCTCCTACCTCAGCCTCCTGAGTAGCTGGGATTATTGGACTGTGCCACCACACTTGGGTTCAGGTACTGCTTTAGATTCATAGATTGCAAATATGAACACAATAAGGTCCCCGTCCTCACCCTCACGGAGGTCCCTTTCTAGCGGGAAAGAGACAAAAAAACAACAACAACAACATGTGAGCAGACAGATTTGACTATAGCATTAGAGAGAAGAACAATAAAGTGGTGAAGGTAACAGAGTCCCTAGTGAAGTAAGTGTGTCATCATGAGAGTGTTGGAGGGACATCCAGGCAGAGACTTCGAGGTGGGACTAAATCTGGCTTAGTGAGACGCCCCACCCCCATGAGCAGGGTGGTAGGTCTGTGGTAAATGAGGCCAGGATGGAAGCCAACAGACCACATAGGCCCTGCTATGAACTATTCTAAGTGATCATTATTTCTAGATTCTTCCAGACAAGATCAGCTGCTCACTCCCTGGTGCTGTTCTGTGTCACATGTACGAGAGCCACTATAGCAATAATCACACTGTGTTAGGACTGTTTGTTTTACTGCCACTCTGTAAGCCCTTTGGGCCAGGGACCATGTCTATTTTGCTTTTATTAGCACCTAGCAGGCAATATATGCGAATGTGTGTGGTACTGGGGATTGCTCTGCCACTGAGCTGCACCCCCAAGCCCTGTTTGTGTTTTATTTTGAGACAGGGTCTTACTAAATTGTCCACACTGGCCTAGGCTTTCTATCCTGCCTCAGTCTCCTGAGTAGCTGGGATTACAGGTATGTGCTACCATGCCCGGCTTGTGCTTCACATTTTAAATGTAAATCTTAGTGATAATAGGTCCTGACAATTGGTGCAGGGGTTCTGTGGATCCATCTCATTTCAATTACCATAATAACTCCCCTCCCCAAGGTGGTGTCCCCCCTTTAATAGCTGAAGAAATAAACCCTAGAGATTGTGCTGTGCCCCAAGGATACACAGCCAGGAACTCATAGAGTTGGGACTGGAAGCCAGGACTTGAAGAGCCTCGCTTTCTGCTATGCCAAAGCTGGAGCCCAGCTGCACCCAGCCACTTGGGGGTGGTGGCCCTGGGCCTGCCCTTCCTAGGGTGGTGTGTTTCCTGCCAAAGGTTTTGGCATCATTTGGCTCTCTTGCCCCTGAGGGGTCGCCTTGCATCTCTGTCTTCTTGTGTAGCATCCCGTAGAGCCCGAGGGGCTGTCCCTCAGAACTCCTAACCGCTTTGTACGCCACAAATGGAAAAGTGGCACTTAAAATGAATTTATTCAGGTGGGAGCTGTGTAAGACATGAAAATAAGGCTTTTGAGCTGCTGCACATAAACTTGAGTGTCAATGAAAAGCTTTTTATTTGGTTTCCGAGCCAGACTTTGAGAAGCCAGTGGGCCGTGCGGTCTGGAAGCACGTTATAGGCAGTGGGTCGGAACAGGGGCCACTTTGAATGGCCAGGAGGGAGAATCACTCTGGTGAACCTGGAGCGGCCAAGAGGCCGGGATGTCAATAAACACAGGCAGGACACAGAAAGCCTTTTCTGGAAAAAAAAAAAAAAAAAAGGAAGGCAGAGCCTCTCTCCTTGTGCATTTGAGAAGGAAAATGCTTGAGGTAACCATGTTGGCAGCTTTTATAGCTTCCTCTGGGTAATGCGCCGCGCAGACCCTGAACAGGCCGGTGTTCTTTTACTCCCGTGTCACCAGGCGACCGGGGCAGCCCTCCAGTGATGCTTGCCTGAGGCTCTGCCCACGTGAGCCGGCATGGCCAGGGTCCTGGGGCAGCAAGAGCAGACAGCCTTGCTGGCTGCTGGGCAAACCACCGTGAAGGCGGGGAGCAGGGTTCCCAGCTTCGTCGGGATGCTTGCTTGGCAAGCTGGTGCCAACGGAGGAGGTGGCAGGCGGCCGCAGAAAGGCAGCCGCTCTGGGAAGGAAGGTGTGAGTGCATGCTGTCTGCAGGTTGCTGCTTGTGAGCCGCATAGGAACCTTGGCGTGGGGAACCCACAGACCGGTCTTTGTGCCCTGGGCTGCCTTTGCCAAGGCACTTTCCATGGCTAGACCTAACCTGCGTTTATAATCTCTTCTCTCTGGTAACTTGCACACGCGTGTGAAGTATTTTTGGACATGGGATGTGTATATGGTTATAAATATACATCTACTACATTGGTGACCTGCGTGGGCACGGTATGCAATGTTTTTTGAGAGCAGTGGCCTGGAGGGAGACACCCAGATCGCTGCTCTGAAACATTAACAAGGCTCAGAAAATTTCCATTAGGCGAGACTTGGATAGACTGTTTTACATTTTCATTATAGACTCTCCTTGTTATCTCCTTGTATATGGAAACAATATGTGATTTCTGAGAATTTTTAAACATTTTCAATCCTAAGAATTCCAGGGTTTTTTAAAATCCATGTTTATTGTGGAAAAATTAGAAAATATCAAATATCAAAATAACAGTCCTCAGTCCTCTACAATCCCATAATCCAGGATCATTGCGGCTGCTATTTTGGTATTTGTATGCTTCTCCAGGCTCCTTCCTAGTAAATATATGCTAATGTAAAATAAGATGTAATAGTTGATGATTAACATTTGAGTGTTGCTATTTGATAGCACTTTACATTTGTAGACTCATTTCACCCTCAACAATGCAATGATGTTTTTTAAGAATTAAGCCCACTGTACCGATGGGAAAGCAGAATCCCAAAATGATTAGGCACCTTGCTTAAGATGTCATTGGTAATTGTCCAAGCCAGGATTTGGACCCAGGCAATTGGGTCCAGAGCCTATGTTCTTAGCCATTCACTAACTTTCAAAAGGATAGGATAAAACTATCCACACCATTTTGTAATCTGCTTTTTTGTTTTCTACTGAATACTATATATTTTGAAGGCAGATATGGTGGTACATGTCCATAATCCCAGCTGCTTAGGAGGCTGAGGCAGGAGAATTGCAAGTTTAAGGATGACAGCCTGAGCAACTTAGAAAACCCTGTCTCAAAATAAAGTAAAAAGGGCTGGGGGTATAGCTTAGTGTTTGCCTAGCATATATGAGACCCTGGGTTGAATCCTTAGTACTGCAAAAAGAAAAAAGAATGTCGTATATTATTAACCCTTTTCCATATCAATGACCTTAGATATAGAACATCATTTAAATGGCTCTGGGGACTGGGATTTAACTCAGTGGTAGAGACCTTAAGCCTAGCCTGAGAAGACTTGGGTTCATCCCCAACCTTGCAAAGGGAAAAAAAAAAAAAGAAAAGAAAGAAAGAGAAAGAGAGAGAGAGAGAGAGAGAGAGAGAGAAAGGGCTTTGTTACGACACAGAGTGGAATGCTACAATGCTTTTTCCCTCTGGCCATTTTGGGTAATAATTAAATTTTTTAAAAATAGCAAACATTGAGTCTATGCGCCTGGTACTATGCTAAGGACTATATGCATCTCATCTGATTTAATCTTCCTAGAAACTCAGTGTTTTACAGGGCAACAAGTTAGGGAAGAGGACATCTTATTGACGTAAAAGAGGCTCAGGCCAAGGGCATCTTATTGACGTAAAACCTCAAATTTAGATTTTTGAACTTACCTTCAATAAAATTGTATATGCAATAATATTTTTGCGTGTTTATTAATTTTTTAAACAACTTGTTATTTTGAAATAGTTTGACTCATAGGAAGTTGCAAAAATAGTACAAAGAATTCCCCTTGACCCATCTCCCCCCAGTGTCATCTCAAATAACCATAGTGCACAGTCAGAACCGGGAAATGGGCATTAGTATTTCCTTTCTGCTTAGGTTTTATGTTTGTTGTTAATGTTTAAATTTTTCTTTAAGCACTTAAAATATGTCACGCTTAATGATAATCTATTTTGTGTCATTATGTGTACAGGAGCCTTCAATGGAGGTGGCTCAGTCCTCTTTCCTGGCTTCTGAGAAGTAAATGCTATTATTAGTGTCATTCAACAGGAGAGATTGGAAGTTTGGAGAGGTTAAGTCGTGTGCACAATCACACAATTGTGGTAAACTTCTGAGCTGGGACTTACCGGCTCTGGTGCTAAGATCCCCCCTCCAAAGCCCCATGACCCCCAGTCCCTCTCTTGATCTGTTGTCACTCAAGCTGAGTTCCTTCTATGCTGCAGGATGCTGGGGCCAGAGAAGACCCCAGAGATGGGGCATTTAGCCCAACCCATGATTCAGAAAAGGGACTCAGAGGCCGTCTGCGCGGTCCTGTGTTGGCCCAGCCCCGGGGCTCCAGGCCGTCTTCTCCCAGTAACCCTCTGTCTCAAGATCCTTCATTGGCTGCACATGTCACTAGGAATAAAAAAATCAAAGTCTTCACAGGGGCTTATGAGACCTTCCTGAACTGGCCTGTTCCTGACATAACCCAAGGACACTTAAGAACAATTGTTAAGGGCTGGGGTGGTGGCTCAGTAACTGAACGCTTGCCTCACATGCATGAGGCACTGGGTTTGATCTTCAGCACCACATAAAAATAAATAAATAAACAAATAAATAAAGCAAAGATATTGTGTCCCTCTACAACTAAAAAATGGAAGAAGAGGAGGAGGAGGAGGAGTAGCTGGTTTCCCCTAGCCAGTGTGCCCACTCCTAGACCCCTGGCTGGACATTTGTTCACATCCCGCCCATGGAAGCCAGGGCAGGGCTGGGCTTGGCCTGAGCCTTTTGAAGTTTACCCTTAGGTGCTTCTCTCTTCCTCTTGTCCTCTACCTTAGGGCCAGCGGCCAGAGCAAAGAGAAAAAGAAAAGGCCACACATGTACAGGATTTGAACCCAGGCAATTGGGAAAATCCAGAACATAAGCTTTTTCTAAAGTCCTGTCCAGAGAAAGACATTCTGACCTCTGCTCCAGTCACTGTGCCTGACTCCAGTCGGTCCCACTCTTGCTTCTCCTCCACGCTCATGCAGTTGTCAGCCCAGTCCCCTTTGTCACTCCAAAAGCAGATAGAGGTTTTCCCAGCCACAGCCATGGGTGTTGGCTCAAGCAAAGCTGATGTGGGGGATTTAATGCTTCTTTTTCTTTAAGAAACCAGGGCCGAATCTAGTTGACCCCTGTGTGTGGAGAGAGAGAGAGAGAGAGAGAGAGAGAGAGAAAAGTGTGCTCTGTCCATACTTCTATAGGACTTTGTGCATGGGGCTGTGGGGAGTACAGAATTGTATTGTTCCACACCCCCACCCCCCACTTCAGAAACGCCAGATGTGCCTGCCACTCCTAGTTGACCTGGCAGCTGTGTGTGTGTGTGTTTGTGTGTGTGAGAGAGAGAGAGAGAGAGAGAGAGAGAGAGAGAGAGAGAGAGAACACCTGTGGCCTGTACACATCTCCTGAACAGTTGGAACGAAGCTCTCCCTTGCTGAACCTCAGGACTACTTTCGGTTGGGAAGTGCCCGGGGCCAGGCGCTGTGCCTATTGCAGGCCAGGGCTGGGAGTGATTAATTCACAGGAATGACATCTGAAATTGCCGCCAGAGCTGGTCTGTGAATTAAACAGGGGTTGCTAAATGGCATCACCACCCCTAACCTCATTACATGCTGGCTCCTGTCCCCTGCCATCTTCTGAGGAGGCACCCAGAGAGACTATATTTCCTCACAGGAAGCCCCTCAGGCCTGGGAGGAGGGGGAGGAGAAAGGATTAACTTGCTTCCTTGGACCTGTACTTCCCCAGCTCTACAAAGCTCAGGCCGTAGTTGAGATCTCTGGTATGCAGGGTGAACAGCTACCCTCCTTACATATGGGTGGGTTCTGGAGATAACATTCCAGGCCAACAGGTGACAGGTGCCTGCTAGACAGGGTCTTTCCAAAGGGTAGCTAGGTGAGGAAAGTGTCTAGTTTAAGAAATTACCAGCAATTTAGTATTCATTTTTTAAAATTTTTTTGAGTGCCAGGGATTAAACTCAGGGGCACTTGACCACTGAACCACATCCCCAGGCCTATCTTTGTATTTTTTTTTTAGAGACAGGGTCTCACTGAGTTGCTTAGCACCTCGCTTTTGCTGAGGCTGGCTTTGAACTTGTGATCCTCCTGGCTCAGCTTCCCCAGCCGCTGGGATTGATTACAGGCGTGCACCGCCACGCCCAGCTTAATATTCATTCTTTGAAGTTTTATACTACTCAGTGTACAATGCAGAAGTCTTATTGACTTGATCTCTACTCTGCAGGATAGTCCATGTCGATCAGCAGCCCCTGGAAGTGTAGAAATACAGAATCCCAGGTCCTGTCCTAACTTACTAAAGCAGAGTTGGCATTGCCATATGATCTGTCAAGGCTTTATGTGCGCATCGGAGTTTGTGAAACACTGATCTACTCCAAATAATCTGTCCACTTTTTTCCTCCACCCATGACAGGTATCAATAGCTGATCAAAAAAAAAAATTTTTTTTTTCATTAACTGTATAATTACATGGAATGAAATTTTTTGGTCATTGGTTAGGAGGGAATTAAATAAAAAATAATTACAGTATAATGTGATCTGTGAGCTAATTAAGGCATAAGGTGTAGACAGCGAGAGCAGGAACCAGCTCTTTTCTTGGAGAGATATGGGTTGCATTATGTTCTCCCAAACAGTATGAAGCCCTAACTCTCAGTGCCCCAGAACGTGGCCTCATTTGGAAATAGGGTCATTGCAGATGGAATTGGTTAGGTTGAAGTAATAGAGAGCCAGGTGTGGTGATGCACACCTGTAATCTCAGTGATTTAAGAGGAAAAGGCAGGAGGATCGAAAGTTCTAGGCCAGCTTGGGCAATTTAGTGAGATCCTTTCTCAAAATAAAAAATAAAGGGGCTGGGGCTGGGGCTCAGCAGTAGCATACTTACCTGGTAGTACTTATATGTACTTACCTGGTACGTGTGAGGCACTGGGTTCAAGTCTGAGCACTACATATAAATAAATAAAATAAAAATCTATCAACAATTAAAAAAAAACCCAAACACACAAATAAATAAATAAAGGTCGGGGGTATAGCTCCCAATGCTAGACTTCTAGCTTAGCATTTGTGAGGCCCTGTGTTTACTTCCCAGCACTGCAGGTGGGGAGGGGAAGAGGTCATACTGGAGTAGGGTGTCCTGATATGAAGAGGAGTGGAGAGGCACGGGAAGAATACCACATGAAGAAGAGGTCAAGATCAGAGCGTGTAGCTTCAAACCAAGGAATGTCAAGGATTTCTGGCAAATACCAGAAGGGAAAGGTGTGGAACAGATTCTTCCCCAGATCCTGGGGGAGAGCATGGCCCTGCTGACACACTGATTTGGATTTACAGCCTCCAGAACTGTGAGGGAATAAATTTCTGTTGTTTTAAGCCACCTAGTTTGCAATGCTACTATAGGGCGACCCTAGGAAAGGAATGTAGGGGCAAGGCTAGGACAGCTGAGTGAGTTTGATGAGCTCCCTAGGAAGGGGCACCCCCCCCCCCTGCAGAATCCCCTTTCTCCCGCAGAACAAGAGCACATGCAGAGGCTGGGAGGGCAAAGCACACACTTCTTTAAATAGGTGGGTGGTGGGTTCTTGTATTTTCATTAGGGAAGAAACGGATTTTGCTGTTGGAAGAGAGATCTGGAGCCTAGATCAGCCTTTCTACTGCTAAAACACCAGAAGCAAAGCAGAGATTGTCTAGAGCTGCCTCAGTCCAAAGAGGCAGTGCTTTGGGCTGCAGGTGTAGCTCGGTGATAGGATGCTTGTCTAGCTTGTGCAAGACCCTGGGTTTGATCCCTAGCACTGCAAAAATAAGATAAAAACATCCAATGCTTTAAACACCAAAGTCGGAAAAAACTAAAGATGAGCAAGGACCCTCATCTATAAAACAGGTATTAGTACACTCTCTTGATAAGTATTTGGTGCATACTGTGTGCCTGGTGCTATTCTATCAGAGGGGCTCAGCTAGGATAGATAAGGTTCCTGCCCTCAAGGAGTTTGCTTTATCAGGAGGAAGGCAGAAGATAAGCAGCAAAGAAGCATTCAGACAAGGTAACTTTGATGATGACCATTGCTTTGAAGGGACTAACAGTGATTGGAGGAAGTGACCTTAGATAGGGAGTTAGGGAGGCGAACATGAGATGAGATAACCCACATTACTATTGATAAGGTTATTATTCTTCCTTCCAGGATGAACATTTTATCTACTAACTCTCTTCCAGTTTTGGTAGTGGGGATTGAACCCAGGAGCACCTAACCACTGAGCCACGTCCCAGACCTTTGTAATATTTTACTTAGAGACAGGACCTCGCTAAGTTGCTGAGACTGGCTTTGAATTCACCATCCTCCTGCCTCAGCATCCCCAGCCACTGGGATTAAGGTATGCACCACCATGCCCAGCTACTCTCTTCTAGTTTTTATTTTTAATTTTTAAAATATGTTTTTATGCTCCCCTCCATTTCCCCCAAACAAGCATCTCTCTCCTTGGCAAGTTTGGGACAGCTTAATGTTTGCTGAACTGCAAGGGGTCAAATGGATTTCCCAGCCTCTGATCACAGAGTCCACTTGTGCACTGCCTAAAATGAAGAGTCTAAACTGGGTAGACTGGATTTCGGAGCTCTCCTCCATCTCCTCTTTTCCTCCTTTGATCCCAGCCATCAACCCTAACCCTAACCCTAACCCTAACCCCTCTCTCTCAGACTGATCTTGGTTGCCTCAGTCCCTCCCAGCTGTGTGCATGGAGGAAGGACTTCTTGCAGTGTCTTTTGGAATCCAGAATGCATCCTCCCTTCGGAGATGGATGTGCTTCTCATCTCACCATCTCCGTGTTTCTCCCCAGTCACATCAGTGCCGGGGACACAGTTTTTGTGTGTTGCATGCCTGGCCTGCTCCATGCCAGGCCCTGTGCTAGGGCGTGCAGTAAGTCCCTGACCCAAATGTTCCTGTCCCTGGAGATTGCAGGAGGGTAGACTATGATGCTGCTTATACCATCACACCCACACCCAAGGAAAACACCACAGGGCCCGTGCTGGGAAGGAGACAGACCCCTGGAAGAGAGGGTCCCCTCTGCACCCTGTTGGGAAGGCTTCCCTGATGAACTGAGGTCAGGGTTCTGAGCCAGTGGAAACTCAGTACAGAGGGGTGGGGGGTCTTTTCCAGGCAGAGAAAACAAGTTCAAAGGCAAGGTAGCAGAGAAGTGGGGGAAGAAGGGGTGAAAGTTCTCTGTGCCCACACCTCCCTAAATAGCCCAGCTCCTGCCCTCGCTTCCAGCTTCTCTTTACCAAATCCAACAGTCACTTCTCAAACTCATTTTATTATCCTGTGAGTAGCATTTGGCATAACAGACTATTCCCTTCTTGTTGAAATGGTTTTTCTTTCTTTTTTAATGTTTACTTTTTCGTTTTAGGTGGACACAATATCTTTATTTTATTTTTATGTGGTGTTGAGGATCAAACCCAGTACCTCATGCCTGCTAGGTGAGCGCTCCACCACTGAGCCACAACCCCAGCCTTTGAGACGGTTTTTCTTCATGTGACTCCCAGGATACCACACTTCTGTTAGGGCCACCTTACCTCACCTTCAACTCCTTATCAACTTCCTTTCTTATTCTTCTCTCTCCTTTCTTTACATGTTGGAGTGTTCTAGATTTTTGTCCTTGAATCTCATCTTTCTGTCCTTATTCTCTTGGTGACATTTTCCAACTTATGGCTTTAAATACCATTTCCCATCTCTGACCTCTCTGCCAAATGCGAGATTCCTGTATCCAACTACCCTTTCAATGTCCCCTCTTGAATCTGAATAGGCATCACAAACTTAGTAAGATCCAAATCAAATTGGTCTCCCTCTCCCTGACAAATTTGTTCTTCCCCAAATTCAGAAAGTAATTATCCTACAGGGTATCTAGCTTCAGACCTTGGGTTTATCGTTGACCCCTCTCCCTCAATCCATTTATATTCAGAGCACTAACAGATCCTGTCTTTTTTCCTTTTTTTTTTTTTAAATTTTTATTGCCAGGCAGGGTGGTGCAACACCTATAATCCCAGCAGCAGGAGGATCACGAGTTCAAAGCCAGCCTCAGCAACAGCGAGGCGCTAAACATCTAGTGAGACCCTGTCTCTAAATAATATACAAAATGGTGCCAGGAATGTGGCTCAGTGGTTGAGTAACCCTGGGTTCAATTCCCCAGTACCAAAAAAAAGAAAGAAAGAAAGAAAGAAATTTGTTAATAGTTATTCATGACTGCTGAATCTATTTTGATATAATCCTATAAGCATGGAATATATCTTATTCTAGTTAAGATCTCATTCTAAAAGATGTACACGATGGTGGGATTCACGTTTTCACAATAGCTAAGCTATGCAACCAACCTAGGTACCCTTCAACAGATGAATGGATAAAGAAAATGTGGTATATATACAATGGAATACTACTCAGTCAAAAAGAAGAATGACTTTATGACATTTGCCAGCAAATGGATAAATCTAGAGACTATCTTGATAAGTAAAAGAAGCCACTCCCCAAAAAACAAAGGTTGAATGCTTTCTCTGACTTGTGGAAGCTAACCCACAATAAGGAGAGGTGGGTGAAGGAAGAATAGAAATGCAGTAGATTAGACAATGGGGAATGGAGGGAAGGGAGAGAGGGATAGGAAAAGGAAAAATAGTGACATGAATCTGACATAATTTTCCAAGTACATATATGAAATCCTGCTTTTTCTACCTTCTAAATATATCTGGAATATTTCCATTTCTCACCATTTCCTTTGCTGCCATCTTGGTCCCAGCTTTTGCCTAGATTATTGCAGACAACTCCTAACTGCCTTTGTTGCTGACCCTCCGGTTTTTAATATGGCAGACTTAACAATTCGTCTTCTTCTTCTCTTTCTCCTCCTCCTTCTCCTCCTCCTTCTCCTCCTCCTCCCCCCCCTCCTCCCCCCCCTCCTCCTCCCCCCCTCCTCCTCCTCCTCCCCCCCCTCCTCCTCCTCCCCCCCCTCCTCCTCCTCCTCCTCCTCCTCCTCTTCTTCCATTTTTTAGTTGTAGAGGGACACAGTATCTTTGCTTTATTTATTTGTTTATTTATTTATTTTTATGTGGTGCTGAAGATCAAACCCAGTGCCTCATGCATGTGAGGCAAGCGTTCAGTTACTGAGCCCCACCACCCCAGCCCTTAACAATTGTTCTTAAGTGTCCTTGGGTTATGTCACTCTGCTCAAGATCCTTCATTGGCTGCACATGTCACTAGGAATAAAAATCAAAGTCTTCACAGGGGCTTATGAGACCTTCCTGAACTGGCCTGTTCCTGCCTCTTTGACCTTATCTTCTTTTACTCACCCCATGCTTGTTTTGCTTCCGTATCCTTGTTTTTTTTTTCTGGAATATTCCGAGCTTGTTACTTTAAAGAATCTATCAGAGCTGGGTGTGGTGGTGCATACCTGTGATTCCAGTTACTTGGGGGGATGAGGCAGGAGGATCACAAGTTTGAGGCCAGTCTGGGCAACTTAATGAGACATGGTCTCAAAAGATAAAGAAGGGCTGGGGATGTAGCTTAATGGTAGAACACTTGCCTTGCATGTGTGAGGTTCTGGGTTCAATCCCTAGTACCACAAGAAAAATGAGTATTTATTTATTGTGGTGAGGGGGCTTAAACTCTGGGGCCCTGTGCATGCTAAGCAAGCATTTATTTAACCACTGAACTACACCCCCAGCAAGAACTTAAAGAATTTACCTGTTATTCCCTCTGCCTGGAATACTTTGCCCCTAGGCTTCTATAAGCCCCACTTCTACATCTTTATCATTATCTTTGTTAAAGGGCCTCCACCCCACCCAAATTTTAATTCTTTTTCCCAGGACATTCCTGTCCCCTCACCTGCATTTTCCTCCCTCCCTAACACTTATGACCATTTTAGACATACTAGTATATTGTCTGTTTTTTAAAATTTTTGCTTTTGTGGTGCTGGGCATTAAACTTGGGGCCTCCTGCATGCTAGGCAAGTGCTCTGCCATTGAGCCACATCCCCCAACCCTGGAATTTTTTGACAGCTCTTTGAGGTATAATTGACAAAAGTACAAAAGAGTTTGTTTTTGGTTTGGGTACTGGAAATTGAACCCAGGGGTGCTCTACCTCAGAGCTACTTCCCCAGCCCTTTTTCTTTTTTGAGACAGAGTCTTACTATGTTTCCCATGCTGACCTTGAATTTGTGATCTTCCTGCCTTGCGCTCCCCAGACACTGAGACTACAGGTATGGGCCACCACACCCAGGCAAAAATTTAATTTTTAAAGCAAATCGCAGGTGGGCCCAAACTTATGATGGTTTGATTATGATTCTTCCACTTTTTCATGGTGTGAAAGCAATGCCATTCAGTAGAATCTGTATTTGGAGTTTTGGTCTTTTTAAAAATTTTTATTTATTTATATTTTTTTAGTTGTCGATGGACACAATATTTTTATTTTATTTTATTTATTTTTATGGGGTACTGAGGATCGAACCCAGTGCCTCATGCAGGCAAGGCAAACGCTCTACCACCAAGCCACAACCCCAGCCCTGGAATTTTGATCTTTTCCAGAGCTAAAGATCCCCAGAATGATCCTATTGCACCTATGCTCCGCAGCAGGGGTAAAGCTCCCCGTGAGTGTCGCCTCACAAGGAGAACACTCCTTTGTGTGCTGTGTTGCCCAGCTATGGTGTTCAGTAGGTTAAGGTATAAAATTAATTAATTCTTTCTTTCTTTCTAAATGTTTAAATTTAACATTTTTGCAAACCTCAAATACCCGGCTTATCAGAAGTTAGTTGAATATCTCATATCTCCTGTACTCAATCTGTTACAAATATCCCACATCCCACAGCCTCTGGATGTGCCATGGCACACCTGTGAGAAACTTACAGTCAAGAAGGCAAGTAACATCTTTATATTAGCATGGAAATCATTTTGATCTTAAAAATCTCCCCAAGGACTTGAGGGATCCCTGAAACTCTCTGGACCACATCTTTGCTTTATATTATACACGACACATTCATAAACAATCTCATTGAACTCTCCCCAAAACATTTTGAGTTGGGCATGTTTTTAAACAGATGGGGAAGCTGAGGTCCAGTGAGCTTCATCAGTTTGTTTCTATCACAGGCTTAGATTCTCCTTGAGTCCAGGACTTGATTCCAGATAAACAGCACATCTCCCCCTGAAAGGTTTTGGATCACACACCTTTATTCAGGTAAGAAACTGTCTGGAACACTCAGAGAATGTTTGCACAATATTTAGGAAATTTAATATTTAACTCTATAATGTGGTAGAAAATGAAGACCCAGAGTTCCATAAATCAGAGCAGGACATGGAGTGTAGGTGGGTCCTGGGAGGCAGGGGCTGAGTGCTGGCCGTCACTCTGCCACTTGCTGTGGAATTGAAGCAAACTTCTTTATCTTTCGGGGCACCAGGGTCACCTCATCTTCAACATGGAATGATATCATATGTGAACTGAACCAGGCAATTGCCCAAGACCACTGTGGGGTGTGGGGAGGGGTGCTGTCATTTACCAAAGATCCCAGTCAGTATTAAAGGCTTTCTGATTTAGGATATTTTAAATTTATTTTCAACCTTTCAAGGACTTTTATTGGGACATAACCACATTATAAGTTGGGGGGCACACTGGGGGCTGAAGGCATACCTGTAATCCCAGTGGCTCAAGAGGCTGAGGCAGGAGGATCATGAGTTCAAGGTCAGCTGAGCAACTTAAAGAGGCCCTAAGCAACTCAGTGAGACCCTGTCTCTAGATAAAATATATTAAAAAAAGGGCTGGAGATGTGGCTGGTGGTGAAGTGCCCCTGGGTTTAACCCCCAGTACCAAAATCAATCAATCAATCAATCAATCAATCAATCCATCCCTGCCAGTCCCTCTCCTGCAAAGCCGTTTATCATCTCCCATCCTCCTCTCTGCTCCCGTTTCCTCCTTCCTCCAGGCAGAGGTTCTAATGTATGCAATGTGTATATCTTTCCTGTGGATTCCTGTAAAATGTGAATAATGTGTGTGTCAATTTCTAGAACTTTTAATTACACAGCAGCAGCACTAATTTAATGTGTAAACAGTATTGTCACAGATGTCATTCCTATCCTTTTTTTTTTAAACTCAGCTCAATGTTTTTATCTCATGTTGCTAAATATATAATATAACCAGCTACATACACAAGATAAAAAATTAATTTAATACCATAATTGAATTATAAAGGAAAAGTGAGAGGAAATGAGTTTATAACAAAATATCTAATTCAATATGTAAATGCACAGGCACCAATATAGTAGATGACAGAGTGAAATAGGAGCTGTTCAGGAAAAACTTCAGGGTTAAGAGAAGTAAGGAAATATGAACTAATATTGGTGAAACTTTCCTTAAAGATTTTGGTATTTGGAAATGAAAGTTAAGTCGATATCTACGTAATTATGAACAGATTTTTTGTCTACATGGATGTTCAGTGGATCATCTGAAGGTCATATGTATCATGGCGTGTGTTTTCTTGCTCTGCAGGACCTCTAACATTCCTGCCCTGCCCACCCCTTGCTGGTCAAACCTTCCCCTGTCATGGTGACAAACAAAAATACTCCCACATCTGTCCAGGATGCCTCCTGAAGATGGATCATAGGCCCAGTGTATACATAAAACTATAGCACGTTTACAAGAAAACACTGGGAAAAAAATCTTTGTGATCTTGGCTAAGGCAAAGTAGTTTCTTTTTCTTTCTTTCTTTCTTTTTTTTTTTTCATTTTTCCTGCTAAGCAAGCACTCTACAAAATGAGCTGTATTCCTAGCCCTTTTAAATGTTTTTTCATTTCAAGATGGTCTCACTACATTGTCCAGACTGGCCTCAATATTGAGATCCACCTGCGTCAGCCTCCCTAGTAGCTGCCATTGTAGGCATGTGTCATTGCTCTGCATCAAGGACCAAAAGTGGCTTGAATTTTCAACCTTTCCAGTGGGCTCCTTATATCCAGAACTTCTCTGTGACAAAAACTGCAGACTGGGAAGGTACCCTGACGTGCTTTGGTTGCCTGGTTCATCGATCCCCAGCCCACTCTCATCCCTGGGCAGAGAGGATGCAAAGCAGGAGAGGTAATTGATGTGCCATTTAATGGGTCAGTCCCCAGCATCCCCCTTGGGTCTAGCTGCAGAGTGTCCCTAGGTCTCTGGCGATGGCTGGCCAGTGGATACAGACAGACTTCTTACCCAGCCCTTGCAACTGTAGAGACCAGGGTATGGGGCTCCATGAATGTATAATAGGCTAATGAGGCCCAGCTAAGGCCTCAAAGTGTTGCCTCATACAGAGGATGAGTTCTCTTAAGAGAACTGTTTTGTTTGTTTTATGCAGTGTTTTCAATAGTAATGATGGTTGGGCTGGAGATGTAACTCAGTGGTTGAGCACTTGCTTAGCATACATGAGGTCCTGGGTTCAATTAATAGTCCTGTTTAAAAAGAAAATGATGATGATGGTAATAGCTAAAAACACTATGCTATGTTCCAGCCACTGTTCTAATCATTTGTCTTTATTTATATACGTGGATTTATGTATATCTTTTATTCTTCAAGGTAACCCTGTGAGATAGGTATTGACATTATGGCTAATTTTCGTGTGATGAAAATAAGACATGAGGAGGTGAAGTTGTCCAAGGTCACTGGCAAAAAAAAAAAAAAAGAACTAGGATTAGAACCCTGCTTGCCTGGTTTGGTGGCTTCTCACATTTTTTGAGCCTACATTTAAAAATGGGGCATTTTACATCAAAACAAGGAAAGTAGGTTTCTCTTAAAATCAGAACAGAGGGCACAATTGGTCACAATTGTGGTTACAATTGACTGTGCCACGTCAGGTGGCCCCTTAGTGAGGCAGTGTTCTCCTGCTCACCTCTTCTCTATCCTGAGTCCCTGCCCACGGGGCCCAGTTCTTGTGCCCATTTTTACCTTCAATCATCTTATTCTTTAACCTCTGGGTTGAAGTCATATGATAATATTTAGGGGTATGAATTTATAAAAGGACCAGGCACTTTTTAAAAATTTTATTTATTCTAATTAGTCATATATGACAGCAGAATGTAATTCAATTAATATTACACAGATAGAGCACAATTTTTCATGTCTCTGGTTGAACACAAAGTAGAGTCATACCATTCTAGTGGGCCAGACACTTTTCCCCTCAGATAAGGAATATTTTCTATTCAATTATTTTATTTTTAAATTAAATTTATTTTAAACCATAAAACAAAACATTAACATTAAAACATAAAAATTGTACATATTGGGCTGGGGGTGTAGCTCAGTGGTAGAGTGCTTGTTTAAAATGCAGGAGGTCCTGTGTTCAACTCCTAACACTGAAAAAATGAATTTGTATGTATAGGGTACCTACCATGTGATATTTCAATACCTGTATAATATTTAATCAGGTTAAACATCCCTATCCCCTCAAACCATTTATCATTTCTTTATGGTGAAAACATTCAACATCTTCTTCTCCTTTCCTCTTTTATTTTGGTACTGGAGATTGAACCCAGAGGTTTTACCACTAAGCCATACCCCAGTCCTTTTTACTTTTTATTTTGAGCAGGATCTTGTTAAATTGCTGAGGCTGACCTCAAACTTGCAATCCTTCTTCCTCAGCCTGGGATTACAGACGTGCACCGCTGCGCCTGGCACGTCTAGCTTTTTGAAATACGCAGTACATTGTTGTTATCTGTCATCACCTTGCTGTGCAATCTCACACCAGAACTCACTCCTATCTAATTGTACCTTCAACTCCACTCTTCTTTTCTGTTTTCCTCTTACATTTTATACATACATGGAGTATAATATCCTAATTAGGATCCCATTCTTGTGGTTGTACGTGATGTGGAGTTTCAGTGGTCACATATTCATGTACGACTATAGGAAAGTTATGTTTGGTTCATTCCACTGTCTTTCCTATTCTCATTCTCCCTTCCTTCCCTTCAGTCCCCTTTGTCTAATCCAATGAGCTTCTATTGCTGCCACCCCCCGCCCCATTGTGTGTTAGCATCCACATATCAGAGAGAACATTTGGCCTTTGGTTTGGGGGAGTGGCTTACTTCACTTGGCATGATCCTCTCCAGTTCCATTCATTTACCAGCAAATGCCATCATCCCCCACTTAGGATGTTATTCTCCATGTATGTATAATATGTAAGAGGGAAACAGAAAATTGAAGTGATTGAGGCATGGAGCAGGCCCAAGCTCATAAGATCCCAAGCAAAGGCTGTAGAGTAACAGACGGAGTCTGAACTTTGCCTGGCTCTAGAATCTCTTACATTCCTGGTAGTATTTTCCCTCCTTTTCTGGTCGGGGGTTCTCAGATGCTGTTAGAAATTGTTGTGGTAAAGTCTGTCTTGGAGAAGAAGATATTGTGGTACTGAAGGAGCTAAATGATAAGAAGCCAACAGCTTGTGTCTTTGTCTGGTGTTGGGCAGACTGTCCATCAGGAGAATGATGAGAACTATTTGTTGAATGGAAAATAGGTGGGGGAGTCATCTATTAGGAGAGAAATCTGAAGAAATTTTAAAAAGTGTGTCAGGACCCATTCAAAGTTAAAAAACATTTGCTGAGCCTTTTTTTTTTTCCCTTCTTTTTCTTTCATTTCTTTATAATTGGAGGGAATGCCCAGGTTTTTCTAGCTAGTACCATTAAGGATTGCCCCGGTAGGTAGAAAATGATACAATTCTGTCTCATTTCTCAGGCAAATTTATTTGCAAATCCCCAGCATTCTTTTTAAGTGGTTTGGGAGTTGGATCAAGTGATAACAGAAGCAGCTGAGAAATGAGGTTTGGGGCCTGGTTATTGTCTAACCAGGTGGGGTGGGGTCCCTGAACTTTAAGAAGCTTTTGTGTTTCCGGCTGTACCAGGGGGATTAGTGGCTGAGTCTGACCTCATGGGAGCAAGTTTTATTGTTACTTCTTATGAGACTGAAACCATAATGTTATGGTTTTTTCATGCGGCACCATCTGCTTCAGGATCTCAACATGCTTAGAGATTCCCCCGCCGCCCCCCTCCCCCAGTCCCTCCCTCTAAATAAGTTCTGTGTTTGGAAGAGTGACTTCACTTTGGACATAGAAACAGATGTGCACGGTAATGTATAAAATGCAATCAGTTAGTTTCCAATCAATTGCGTGGTCATCAGCATCATGGAGGCAGGGCAGTGTGCTGGGCTGCTGAGATGGAAACACAGATAACTAAAAATGTACTTCCTGCCATACAGGGCGTATAAAACACAGGCATCCAAAAAAAAATTAATAGCTATATGAAATAAAAAAGTTAATGACCAAAGGTAGAAAAAAAAAAAGAATATGCAACTCAAGATTAGTTTCCACGTGAGGGCTGCAGATGTTAAGCTCTGTAGGAAGTCTGAGTTCTCTTTGATGGAGTTCCTCCTGGAGTAGCGGCACAGTCGGGGTGAACGCGCACAGTGCAATTAGAGGGACACTTTGATGGGAACAAAGCTGCCTGTGTAAGTGCAAGAGGAGGGGCACTGGTCTCTCTTCAACATAGTCCGGAAATTCATTCTGTAACAAAGAACTATAATTCCAAGTCAATGACACCTTCCAAATCCTCTCAGACTATGCCCAAAATTATAGAGAAGGAATGGCGAGTCCATTCTGTTCAGTCAGAACGGGAGAGCTGTGTACTGTGCTCAGATGCCTGGGATCTAATGAAGATGGGCCAGCAGCCAGGAGATAAAGCAAGTCAATACAGGACTGGGAGAACTCTGATGCTGGGGAAGATAATGAAGAAAGGGCCAGGATTTGAAAGCACGACCTCTAAGTCTTCCTGTGTAATGAACAGAATATAATGGACGGCTGAGATCTGAGACCTCGGCACACCTGCCTCTGAGGCCACTCAGCCAGTGGCCTGGCCACATCCCTAGATAACCTGGCCTTCAGGCAGCCACTCTTACAGCTTCTTGAAAAGAAGGCAGGAGATTTCCTCTGAAGGAGATAGTTGTGGGGCTTAGTCGTTAAGAACTTGAACTTTGACCACAGGACCTAGCTCCCTCATTAACCAACTGTGTGGTCCTGAGCAACTCATGTATCCTCTCTGAGTCTCAGACTGATTCAGAAAATAAGAGGAAAAAATGATAGTAGCTAAGTGCAGTGGCATGCTCCTGTCATCCCAGCTGCTCTGGAGGCTGGGGCAGGAGGACTGTGAGTTCAAGGCCAGTCTGGGCAACCTAAATGAGCCCCTATCTCAAAAAAATAAGTAAAAAATAATAGTCCATATCCTATGGGATTATTATGAGGATTAAATAGGATAAGCACTTGGCAGTATACATGGTCCATGTGAGTACATGATAAATTATATCTATTATTATTATTATTAAACAAGCTGATCATGGGCTGGTGGTGTAGCTCAGTGGTACGGCACATGCTTGGCATATACGAGGCCCTGGATTTAATCCCCAACACTGAAAAAAAAAAAAAGAAAGAAAAAAGATGAACTTGATCATGAAGCTAAATATGTTTTCACTACTTTTTCCTTCTTTAAGTTTTAGACCCTGGCTTAGAGACAGAACAGGAATTGTCCCCTTCTTCCCCTCAGTTCTCCATATGCAACTTTGAAAAGATGAAGGATAAACTTACATAAATCGGTAGAAGGTGGGATGAGGTTTTCAAGCCTTTACTTGGTACCCTCGAAATTCAAACTTACACAAACCCAAGGGCGGCTCTCTTCTCTGAAGATGGAGGTGGAAAGCTGTTGCCGAGGGACCAGAATCTTTCCCTTTCTCTCCCCGTGGACGATCTTGGATATTCTTGGATGTGCTTCTCAAACTGACATGCGTCCGAATCACCCTAGTGTCTGCATTTCTAACAAGCTCTCTGGTGTGGCCTAGGTGGTCAGATCACATCTAAAGTTGCAGAGTCCTAAAAGGCCTTGGGTCACTTAGTCCAGTGGCCTGGAGGAAACCCCTCTACAACTTCCCTGTGAATACTCTTCCAATTTCTGGATGAAAAGCTCCCTCCACGCAGGTAGACCTTTCTTTCCAGGTGTTCGATGGCCAGGATGATAGGAACTCCTGTCTGTAACATCTATCATGGAGCCTAGTTCCTTTCTCTGGCAGGGGATGGGCATGTATCCTGAGGTTCCTCACCTTGGCTTTGGTTTTTGGTGGGGGGTGGGCTTTGGCGCAGGTGATGGGGAGTGGCAATCCCCTGTAAGCGTTTGCACAGTTTGGTTTTTAACAGTTTTTCAAGGGAGTCTGTTCCCTCTAGAAGAAGAAGGAGCATTTAATTCTGTGTTCCTCACAAACTTTCCATTTGGAAGGCTAGACCCTCTCAGGTTTCCGTTTTTCTCGTCAGTCTGTCTGTTTCCTTTCTTTTACATAATTCTCCATGGAACACGTTTTCAGGCACCTTTGTTATCCTGACTGTTTTTCCTGGTAGTCCCTGTCCCTCTAAGCCTGGCACCTAGAAGCACATACAAGCTGAACCCCAGGAACCATCTGGGTCACAATCTCTCCTTTGTTTGACTTGAGGCTTCTTTAGCTTCTCCCTAGAAGTGCAATACCATCTTTGGAAACCATGGCCTACCTGACAGAACTGTCCATTTGGGATGTTTATGTCGCAGCCTGGTTGCTTATTTGTTTTTGCAGTGTTGGGGTTGGAACCTGGAGCTGCACGCGTGCTAGGCAAGTGCTTTACTACAGAGCCACATCCCTGGCCCTTATGTTGCAGATTTTAAGAAAAGAAAACATTTAAAGGAAATTTATTGGTTTCTGTGTTAGCTGTCACTATAACAAAATACTTGAAATATTCAATTTAGAAGGATAAAAGGTTTTTTGGCTCAAAGTTTTAGAGGTTCTGGTCCATGATCAGGTGGACCCATTTGCTCTGGGCCTTTGGTTGCGAAGCCAGATGGCAATGGCCTAGTGTTTGTGGTAGAGCAAACTTCTTACTATGGTTGGGGAACAAAAAAATAGAGGAAGAGGCTGGGGTCCCACAATCCCTTCAAGAGCATGTCCCCAGTGACCTAAAACTTTCCACTAGGTCCCTCCTCCTAAAGGTTCATAGCACCTCCCAATAATGCCACCCTGGGGACTGAGAGTTTAACACATGGACCTCTGGGGGGACATTAACATCCAAACTATAGAAGTATATTAAAAAGGCTGGTGGCAGTGGGCTTGCAGTACCTTTGAGCAAGGTGCAATTTTATCAAAGACCCAGCTTTTTCTCTCAGTCTTCATAGTCCTGAGTCCCTAGCCTTTTTCCCCATGTACTACATTGAGCCCCGTCTTCCACCATCCTGAATGCTCTGTGTTCGTTGATCTTAATTCTTATGGAGTATCTTATTAGGCCATAGTCCCAATTATAGCATCTCCCCTTTAGTCTTGCCATGCAGCTTAGTGTCATCTTCAAGTCTGATCAGCATGTCAAGGAATTAATGAGGTTGAACTAGATAGATTGGGTCAAGGACAGAGCCAGCAGCATACCCATTCACTGCTGCTGGGTTGATATCAAATACCCTTGATCGTGGATGAGCGTGTCTCAGAACACATTCTAGGACACCAGCCTGTGGGATGGTCTTCAGAAACAGAGCCCTGTGATCTAATATGTTGAGATAGTGCTACATACCATACCCTTTCTCCAAGACTCATGATGCTTATAACTATATTAAAGAAATCTGAGATAAAAATTGTTAGGCATAGTTTTCTAAACATACTTGACCATTAGGCTCTCTCCCTTCCATCCTCCAAGCACCACCTTTAACCTGTAAACAGTGTTAAGTGCTTGTCTAGCATGCACAAGGCCCTGGGTTTGATCCCCAACACCATGAAAAAACAGCAAATGATTTTAGAGAGCACAATTTGAGAAATACTCATGTATATGTTCAACCAATTATTAGTCCATTTATTTGTACAATTTTTGGGCCCAGATCCAGTGATCCTGTATTACTGACCATAAAGGCTAAATGATACACGATTTGAAATGCTTTGCTGAAAACCAGTTTATCTTGCCAGTCTATCACCCCTTCAGAAGAGTGGACTATCTTCAGTCGAGCACGACTTACCTGTAGGTGCTTTTATCCTAAATATGCCAGGTGAGGCTTCAGCCTCCTGAATGGGTAGTTTTCAGTTATTCTGTTAAGAGTAAAACCTAGACATACTTAGTGGCTGTCAAGAAACCCCCAGGCCTGGTAGGATCCTATCATCATTCACAGTAATAATAATAATTGAAATGTAAAATAACTCATGGTTATTGAACTTTCACTTAGTGCCAGACCCTTGCTATATAATATCTCACTGTATCCTCACCAGAACCTTGAAGGTGAGCAATACTGTGAATCTTAGGATATAAACAAGGAGCCTGAGCACACAGAACTTGGAAAAGTTCTCAAGGAATGTGGCTGACAAGAAATGGAGCCAACGTGTCCAGCTCAAATGTAACAGACCCCAGCGCCCATGTGCTCAACAAACTCACCATATTTTAATGCAACCAGTCGGTCACCGGGCATTTGGCTTTGGGTCTTGTGCAGAACGAGATGAAACTGAAGACAACAACAAAATAGACACAGTCCTTGTCTTTACGCAACTGATCCTTTATTTGAAGAACTGTTGTAGCTCAATGAAGAGAAGAGTTATCAAGCAAATAGAAACAAGTGCCTAAAAATAGAATGCCAAATGCCACATAAGTGGCACAGGAGGCACGGGAGGCGAATCTGTGGCTTGCTCAGACCTTGACAGCCACAGCTCCACAGCTTGCTTTTGGAAATCCACTTGCTCCTGGATACCCCCCGCCCCATCTTCAACTTTATCCATCTCACAAATTCCCCTCTGATTCTTACTCTCCCCGTTGGGCAACCACAGTTTGGTCCCAGGGGAAGCCACCAACCACTTGGCTCCCCTGTTCTGGGTCTGTGGTGAATTCTCAGCTGACATGCACAGCACTTGGAGGTGACCTAGTTTGAGTAAAATGCTGGCTTTTCAGTTGTATGTTCAATAGGCTGAGTTGGCAGTGTGTCAAAGGGCTTATGTCACCTAATGACTGTGTCAATTCCCTCCGTGCCCAGCTTCCTGTTAGTAAATATCCTCAGGATGCTCTTGGAACCCAGAAGGTGTAGGAGGCCTGTGAGAGAGCCAGAAAGCAAACAGGAAAAAGACAGAGAGAAAAGCAGAGAAGACCTGCCTCTTCCTACTAAAGAAAAAAATGAATGTCCATAGGTATGGGGGTGGGGATCTTGAGAACCGAGGAGCTCAACTTGCAGTGAGGCACCTTCTTATAGAACGGTTTTGTTCCCAGAAGGACTTTTGCATTTAATTTTTTTCCCCCTTTGTGATCTCCTTTATCCCCCTCCTTGCCCCTCCTTTCTGTCTGATGCTGTTAGTGGTATTACTTCTGGTCCACAGCAGTTACCTGTGGGGACTAAGGCTCCCGTCCCCCTCCCCTCTGCTTCTCTTCATAAATATTTTCTTAAGGCCAGGGAGAAACTTCAGTGTCCCCATTAAGTCCCTCAGATGTTCTCTGTGTTTGGGGACTGATTGCTCCTCCTCCCCACGGGCTGCTGCACCCCTTCTCCTTGCACCCTGACCTCCCTTTTGCACTGTGAACCACAGCCTTGAGTTTGGAAGGCATGTGCTCAGGGCAGTAACTGTGGGAGCTCATTCCCTCAGGAGTCCCTTCTGGGATTCTAGGCTCTTCTAACCCCATTGGAGTTGGGTTAAAGGCTGCAAACAATAAATGGGGATGCATGACTGTTCAGCCTTGTCGGAGGCCACACAGGGTCACCCTGGGAGGCTTAGTGGGTTCCCTCTAAAGACTGCCTCTTTGGAAGGCAAAGTTCAAGTCAGCATAAGCCACCAGAACAGATGCATTGGTTAGAGTTCTTTCTGTGTCACTCTCTCTAAACAAGTGAAAACCAGAATACCCACCAGAATGCCATTGCACTTACTGAATGTGTGTCTCCCAGGGATAAGAAGCCTAAGGCGGCCATTTCTCCATGCGTTGGCCCTTCCTTCCTTTCTTTGGTTGATGAGTTTATTCATTCATCTACTTATTTGCTCAGCATGTGTTGATCACCTCACTGCCAGGCCCCTGCCTTCATGGTCCATGGGGACAAATGCATATCAAGACATAAAACTCTAACACTCTCGACCACCCACTGGGCACCCTGCTGTGGAGGGAGTTGTTGGGATGCTGTGACAGGAGCGCAGGGAGGTGGATAAGGAAGGTTATCAGGCAAGGCCTACCTGCATTGGTGACATTTGAGCCAGATGCCAAGGACGAGGTGGAGCTGGCAGATGCTGGGTGGGCAGGTCCCCCGAGTGTTCCCTGCAGAGGGTCAGCAGGCAGGCAGCTTCCTTGGCAGAAAAGAGCTTGGCAAACAGTTCCTTAAGCATCAATGTGGAATTTCAGGCTAAGTTGTTCTGGGTTGCTGATGCATGCTGTCCTCTGCACACCTGCTGGACCCTGGGGGAAGAGCGCCACATCTCAATTACTTGGCTTGTGAAAACCCAGGGCCCAGCTGTGAGGGTAGACAAGAACAAGAACCGCAGCATCTGCCCCTACTCCGTGGATCCCCCACGAAGCTTTACGCCCTTAACTGGATGCATGATGAACTCCCAAGGGTACTGTGTGATGCCTCTTCAGTGGAATCTGCAATCCCCTGGCAAGCATGTTCAGACTCTTCTAGTTCCTTCCTGTTCCTTCCTGCATTCAAGGGAATGGTTTTCCTGAATCTTATCACAGCATCATAGCACTTTGTGCCTAAAGTTATTTTAACAAATGTTTGCATGATGCATATCATTTACTATGTGCTTGATTATCTAGATTAAAAGGTACAGTAGTTCTCTTTATCCGAGGTTTCGCTTTCCAAGGTTCAGTTACCTGTGTTTAGCTGCCTTCCAAAAATATTAAATGGAAAATTCCAGATATAAACAATTCTTAAATTCTATTTTCCTAAAATTTTATTTATCTATTTTGCAGTGTTGGGGATTTAACCCAGGGGTTCTCTACCAGTGAACCACATATTTAGCCCTTTTTATTTTTTATTCTGAGACAGGGCTTGCTAAGTTACCCAGGCTGGCCTTGAACTCACCATCCTCCTGCCTCAGCCTACTGAGTAGCTGGAATTACAGGTGTATCTAGCTAATGATTCACAAGTTTTAAATCACTTTTTTAAAAAAAATCACTTTTATTATAATATATTTTTATAATTATTTAGTTTTTCTATTAGCTATCATTATTAATACCTTAGCAGGCCTAATTTGTAAATTAAACTTTCTCATAGGTGTCTGTGTGTGTGTGTAAAACAGTATCTGTAGAATCTGATACTATCTGTGGTATCAGGCATCAACTGGGAGTCTTGGAACATGTCCCAGTGGATAAGGGGGCACTACTGTATGGACCATCAATCATAGAGAATGAAACTGTGACTCTAAGAGGTTAAATGCCCCACCTACCCCACAGGCTTGCGGAGGGAAGGAGCTTGGAATCAAATATGTAGTTTTTGACATTGTGACCATGTTTTTTTCTTTCCATGTGCAGTTGTTACCTTTGCAGATAGCAGTGAGGTATTAGTTTTGATTTTAGTTTGGAGTCTTCTTGGGAAGGGCTAGAACAATTGAAAACCTTCTCTATAATCAAATCCTGGGAATTCATATAATTTGTGTCCCCCAGACGTCCTGCTGAAACCATTCTTCTCCTCCACCCTGGCGAGACCTGAGAGCTGCTGCCTGAGCAACTGTGCCTGGATGCGCCAGCCGCGGGAGTCCTGTCGTTATGATCTAATAAAGGGCGTGTTGTTCCCCGCTTGGCAGCAGGGCCGGTCGCTGTTCTAGCAGGTGGTGGGTAACTGGACCCAGGCCCTGGTCTTCCCACAGGAACTCCCTGGTCAAACCTTTGATATCAGAACAAGAGGAGAAAACAGTGACACAGGACACTTCCTGTCCCAAAGGGGACATGGCACAGGACACCTGAAACAACAGGAGGAAGAAAAGTTTCATTAGAGCTGCTTTGGGAAGGCTGGCCTCAGCCTGCCCTCCCTGTTACTGAAGATTTGGGCCTGGTGGGTAGTCAGTGGTAGCATGCTTGCCTCGCATGCCCGGGGCTCTGGGTTCAGGCACCAGCATTGCAGGAAAAAAAAAAAAAAAAGATTTGGTAGGAGTGGGGCTGGGCCAGCTGGTTCAATGAAATTGTTTGGTGGATTAGCTGAGTCCTCTATGGCCTGGGATAGGTTTGCCACTGCATCTCCATTCCTGTCTTTGGGGAGGGTATGACCCAGTGATAGAGATGGACAAGGTGGGCAATAAAAATTTGTGTTAGTGAGGTTTAATTCTGAACAGAGAAGGTAGAGGGATATGGGAGCCCAGATGAAGGGCTGCTCAACTATCCTAGAGACGTCAGGGAAGGCTTCCTGGAGGAAGAGGAATCTAGGGCAGGACTTGAAGAATGTATAGGAGCTTGACCTTGCACAGTTGCACAGGCCTCAAATGTTCTAGGTTAAAAAGAAAAAGGAATGTGTAATATCAATTGTAATGCATTCTGCTGTCGTATGTAACAAATTAGAATAAAAAATTTTAAAAAGGAAGCCTAGGCTTAAGAATTTTCACAAAAAAATAGAAAATTAAAATGTCATGCTAGCCTTCTCTCCCAACCTGTCTCCGTCATCACGTTGTATGGGGCATGTGGAAAGGACTGAGATTTGATTGCTTGTCTGAGGGCTAGATGCATGCAAATGAGAAAGCTTTTATCTTATAAGGTAAAATGCCTGGAAGCAAGACTCCCAGATTAAAATCACCCAACAGGTTTCGATGTTTTTAAGCTGATGCATATCCCAACCAGTAATGCACTTCAGAGCCCTGAAATGTACCTACCTGAGAGCTGCAAGCGCCCAGTGAGTTGTTTTAAGCAGTGGAAATTTCAAAAGATCTGGAGGTTTGAATATTTTAGTCATAACCTCAACTCTGCCAAAGACTATCCATAAGATCTTAGATAAATCACATCATTTCAACCAAAAACGAGAAAGCATTCTGACGTTTATCTATTTATCCATCCATTATTTTAATTGTATTTCCAACCTTTTACTTTGAGAAATTAAAAACCTATAGAAAAATTATAAGAACAGAGAGCAGTGTCGTGTGTGGACATGTGCAGATAAATGCACTTGCTTTCGCTGGGCCATCTGGGAGTAAGTGGCAGACATGACATTTCCTTCCTAAAGTACTTCAATACGCAGCTTCGCATTCTCCTGCCCAACCACAGAGGAAATACCAGCTCAGGAAGGGTAAGATCGATCTAGTACTTTTTGCCAATATACAGTCCATATTGAAATTTCACTTAAGGTCTCCATCATGTTCTCAGTTATTATTAGTTTTTATTTTAGATCCAGGCTGATCAAGGATAAATATGACATTAACTTGTCATGTTTCTGGTGCCCTTTTATGGAAAATAATTCTCCAGCTTTTTTTCTTTTTTCTCTCAGGAGTTAACACTCTGGAGGAGTCTGGGATAGTCATTTTGCAGATTATGCAGTTTGCTTGTTCCGTGGTTGGCAGTGTCTGGGTGCCTCCTGGGTGCCGGGCTCTGTGCTGCCTGTGGAGACACCTCGGAATCAAGGTGGCCATTTTTTCTTTTGGCACCAACCGTCTAGTGGGAGAGCCTGAGGGTAAATAAGAAAATTATAGTAAAAAACACTATGAGGACAACAGACAATTCCTGGTTGGACATGCATCTGCTCTAAAACATAAATAAAATAGGGCTCGAGATGAGACAGGAGTGGAGAATCATGTAACTCTGGGTGGGAGGCGGGGGGTGGTGGGGGAAGGGGGTGGGGGGGAGGGGGTGGCTGGGGGGTGGGTATCTTTTTCTTTGTTCCGATGCTGGGATCAAACTCAGGGCCTCGCACATGTTCAACAAGAGCTCTACCATAGGCCCACCTCCAGCCCTGTGCTAATTTTGATGGGGCAACTAAGGACCATCTCTCTTTGAGAAGGTGATAGTTGACACCCAAAGGATGAGAAAGTACCAACCAGGTGGCAGGGGTGATGCAAAGGTCCAGAGGCTGGATGTGATGGACCTGGAGGAGGAACTGGGCCACTGGGACCTTCTGACTGTGGACAGGGAGGATGGAGTGGGGGAGGAGTGATATGAGGCTGGTGTCATGGGCAGGGCTAGATCATGGTGTGACTTTTCCCTCTAGTTTTAGGTGCAATGAGAAGCCCCTGGAGAACTGATAAAGGGGACAGTTAAGGGCTGAAGCACACTTACTTTATAAGGATCTGACTGATGGAGGTTTGAAGGATCTCTCAGGGTGATTGCCAGGTTGGAATGAAATCTTTAAAAAAAAAAGTTTTATAAATTCAAAGGAGAATTTGCAAGAATTTAGAGAAATCACAAAAGATGATTTAAACATCCTGATTTAGCCGGGTGCAGTGGTGCAGGCCTATAATCCCAGTGATTTAGGAGGTCGAGGCAGGAGCATCACAGATGCTGTCTTAAAATAAAAATAAAAATAAAAAGGGTTGGGACAGAGCTTAGTGGTAAAGTGCCCCTAGGTTCAATCCCCAGTACCACAATAAGCAAACAAATAAAAAATTCAATAAAATTTCCTGATTTATGTGTGTATTTGGGGTTACACCTGAGTAATTCCTGATGTGTGAACCTCTTGGCCTTCCCGAGGGGTTGGTGGGGACACCTCTTGTTGTGTGTCCCCCCCCCCCCCTTTGGTGCTGGGATGGAACCCAGGGCCTTAGACATGACAGGCAAGACCCTACCACTAACCACGCCCCCTGCCCCTGTTGTCTCTTCTTGTCTAGGGTTTGTGCGCTTTTTCAGTGACATCATCGTGACCCAGAAACAGCACAGTGGTCCCATTGCTTCCCAGACATTTCTAATTTGGTCCTGGGCTGGCCTCTAGGGAATTGTGCCGCCTGCATCTGTGGCTCCTGCCTCCCACCCACTCTCCCTGCAAACTTCTCCTGTAGGGCCCACCTACATTTTCTTCAGATCCTTCAAGTTGACTGTGCTGGAACTAAATCAAGCTTAAGAGGAAACAGGTCATCAGGCCCAGTGGAGTGCCCACCTGTTCCTGGGCAGGCCTGCTGAAGCCCCAGGCTCATGGCCCCAGGGCTGGTGCTAGTTGGCTTCCTGCCCGGGCTCAGCTGCCCAGAGACTAGAAGGGTGTTCTCCAGGTGTGGGAGGGCCACCAGGAGGCTGGCAAACAGCTTTAGACTTCAGAATCAGAAAGGAAACAAAGCCAGTTTGCAGAAGGAAGTCCTGGGGCTGCCACAGTGCAGGCATCTTTCCCCAGGGGCTCCAGCTTTGGGTGGGTTGTCGCACATTTAATTTCCACTCTTGTGTTAATTCCTGCGTGTGTGTCCACCGTGAGGTGTGTCTTCCTCACTGTTCTTCTCATGCTTTTGTTCAGCCCATGCTCACCCAGTGCTTCTTATGTGGGGAGCAGAGAGGAAGGCCCTGAGGAGGGGGTCCCAGGGGTTGAACAACCACAGTTCAGCCCTGCACAGCTACGACATGGCCCTGCAGGCCCCGGGTGCTCATTGGTGCCTCCTCATGGGTCACCTGGCCTCCATGCACAGCAGGCCTCTCTCAGGCTCTGGAACGTTCTGTGCTTCCTGCTTCTTTACAGTCTTTGCACCTGTTGTTCCCTCTGCTTCAAAACTTTCCCTGTCACACCTCTTTCAACCGCCAGTTGCTATCCCCAGAAGCCTTCCTGCCTGCCCTCCCTCTTGTCCGACAACCTCATTCTGCACCTGTGTGAAACTCTGTCCCCTTCCTTCAGGGTCCCTAGTTCCATTCTGCAGGATGCATGCCTGTGTTAGGTGTGTTTGTTTGGTTGTTGTTTGTCTCCCCTCCTTGGCTGTAAACTGCGACAGGCAGGAGCATGTCTGTGGTTGCTCATCTCGTAACCCCGGTGTGCCCTGTGCCTAAACTCTGGGGGTAGGCCTCTCTGGAGGACCAGTTACAGATGGAAGCTCAGGAAGGGTGTGCAGTGTGGGTGGGGGGTGGGGTGGCTTCTGTCAAGTCTGGAAAGCAAGGGCGTTTCCAGCTGGCACGAGCAGGTCTGTGCTACTCACCCATGCTTGGTAGACTTGAGATCATCCAGGAGAAGCTGAGATGCTGAGCATCTGAGAGTGTTTGGAGAGACAAGGCATTTCCTGTCATCCTGAAAAGCCAGGATGCAGGACATCCTAAATAAAAGCCACCTGTTTACCTTCAGACCTGGCTGAAGAGTCTTCCTCTTCATTTTTACTGACCATCTCCGACTCTTCTCCTTTATATCTTGGGTCATACTGAGATTTTTCTGGAGAGATGCAAGGGGTGCATTTCATTTTTCTGTTCTATGTCAAACCTCAGCTAGAGAGAGAGTTCTGCAATCAGAGTTTTCCCTTCTCCGTTCCCTTGTCAGCACATTGCTCTGAAAGAATGTCCCATTTCATTGGAGACCCCAGACAGCCTCAGCATGAGCCCTATTCCACATGGATTGTATTTATTTTGAAATGATGCTAGGCAAATACACCTCTGTGTCCCCATGTCCCTAGCAGGTCCTGCTGAACAAACTTTTGAATGACAACTTAGGGTCCATGTGGCAGCAGGTAGGTTGCTCAGGAGCTGGCAGGGGATGTGGTAGCTGCCGAGTGGGTGGAGAGACTATTTTGGGGTGGTCCCAAACTGGAATCCAAGCATCAGTGTCCAAAGCTCTTCTCCTTTACCTTCCCATAAGAATAAAATTCAGCAGCATGGATCAGAGGTCAGAGACCCAAATGCTGCAAAGACCAGGAAGGCGGGGTTCCCTGTTAGTTGAAAATTGCACTCTGTATTTAACCCAGTCCAGAGAATTTTTGATGTCCCCAAGAAAAAAATGATGACTGGCTTTCAACAACAGACTTCCTGGGTGGTCACACATCTTGGTTTCTATTTGGGTTGTTGGATGTTTGGGAGTGGGGGCTATGTTGGACTACACCAAAGCTTGTGCCCACCTAAGAGGGCAGCTGCCTCTCTGAAGGCCACTGTGGCCAGAGGAGGCTCCAGACCCAATACCACCAGATAACCTGCTTATTTTCATTTTTGTGTGTCTTTTGAGATAGAGTCTCAAAGTGCTGCCCAGGCTGGTTTTAAACTCCTGGGCTCAATTGATCCTCCCAGATCAGCCTTCTGAGTAGTTGGGCCTTTGGGCATGCAACTGTGCCTGGCAGTAATCTGGTTTTTGAAAGAGTAGTCACATATCTGGATTTGTGTGTAAAATCTTCTGATTTTTAAGTGTCAATGACCAACTTATGTATTGAAAAATTTTTGTGTCAAACAAAACTTGTTTGTGGATTTTACTTTGCCTGAGAGTTGAAAGGTAGCAGACCCTGGGCCCCTGCAGGATAGGGCATCTGAAAGCTTTCACCTTTTAGACGGCAGAACATAAGCCAATGCAGAGGAGCGGGAGAAGGTTTAATCCCCAAGAAGAGCTCAGGGAAGCTGCATGGGCTGGTGGAGGGACGTGGGCTTTGGCCCAGAGAAGCCTTAATTTGGACCCCAGCTCTCCTGTGCCTGAGCATATGAGTGGCCGGATTCCTTCATCTCACCAAGACTCAGCTTTCCGTGTGTTAAATGGGAAGAGTGGCAACTGATTGACAGAGCATACCAAGGTGCGTCACAGAGGGCTCAGCATCTGTCACCCCATCAGGTCTCATCTTTAATGTGCTCAAACTGAACTTGCCCTGGTCCCCAGTCCTGCTGGCATTATATAGCCCCGTGTCATTCCCAGTTGTGACTTGGCTTTCTCCTTTGATATATAGGCTGGCTAGGTCCTGTGCCATCTCTTTCTGCTGGTTCTCTTGAATTCCTTCCTTCCTCTTTATTTTCTCTGCCACCCCTGCTCCATACTCAATACATTTCATATGGATTATGTTCATCATTTCTGTAGTAGCAGCTGCTTCCTCCCACATCACCTAACATGTGTCTCCAAGCCGCTTTCCTGAAGTGCATCTCGGCTTGTGGCAATGTTTGGATTGCTCAAACCTGTTCATGGTGGCTCCATAGCCTGGCCCTAGGAGCACCCCACCACCTCACCTCTATCCCCTTTCTCTATCCTCTCAGACTCCCTGCCTCCCGGCCTCACCCAGGGCGCCCCAGTCCCTCCTGCCTTCCTTCGGCTCCTCTAGCTTGCTGTCTTCTTTCCAGGGTTGCTGCGACTGTTGCTCCTGATTCTTACCACGTTTATGTCCCCCCTTACACCCAGGAAGCCCTCACTCCTCCACTGGGTGTCTGTCTCAGAGAAGCTTCTGTGGTTCCTTCTTCTCTGCTCTCATCCTCCCTTTACCCAGAGGTAATGGATTATTTCTGTATAAACCTTGTGTCTGTCTGTCTTTCCTATTATACCACAGTTCTGGAACGGCGGTGTCTGTGCATGTCGTGTGTTTATACCCGTGTGCAGAACACGTGTACAGTGTCTTCTGATACAACCCCTGTCCCGCCTGGTGTGCTGTGGAAGGCTTTGCCATGTAACATCCCGGAGCTTGCCTTTTCCATCAGTAAAATGTGGATGGAGATCATGATATCCTCATCCTCCCTGTGGAGGGGATTAGACGAGGAAGTACATGGCCTGGCGCCTGGTGCCCAGTGCCTGGTGCAGAGCTGTGTGTATGAAATGGGTATTGCCGTTATGATTGTTTTTAGTCTAGCAGTGGTTCTGGCACAAACTGGAGAGATCTGTGTTTCTGGTGATGCTTTAGGGCCATCTGGGGGAGGTGTGTTAGACCCCCCTGGGGTCCTTCCTGTGCTAACTTTTACATGGGTTAGTGGTGGAGGAAGAGACTGATTAAATAGGAAGACCCCACCCCCAGTCTCCTCCTTCTTTTGCCTGCCTTGAGTACTTCATTATTGGGTCTATTTGTTTGTTTGTTTTGCTTTAAATATGAGAAATGAGCAAGATAGCCTGCTTGTGTCATGGACGCAGCCTCTGGTCCTGTGCTGCTGTGTCAGGGCAGCTTTCCCAGACCACCCCTGTGTTATTTCCTTCATAGAATCTCTACCCATTTGTAGCCCTGTGATCCTTTCCAGAATGTAAGTTTCATGAACCTTGGAATTGTTCGTTGTAAGGAGAAGGAAGGGGAGGGGAAAAAATCCCCCCAAACCTGAAAAGGCCCTTGAATATACTATAGAAGTTCAGGATTTTATTCTGCTGCCATCTCTGACTTGGGGATGGGAAACTATAACCCAGGAAGGCAGCTCTGTCAGCATCAGTGTCATCTGACGTGGTTTCTGGTAGGTTCTCTTAGTTTCACACAGATCTTTCTTTTAACTTGGCTCTCCAAGAGACATGCCAAGGCTTCTCATCCCATTTCAAGGATTTTTTTTTGTTGTTGTTTTCCTCCTTGGTCCTCTGGTGGCTGCTCTGAGCACTGGCCCAACTGTAGCCAGGTCCATTCTGGATGCTCTAGATCCCAGGCTGGGAATGATCGCTGTTCTGATTGTTTCTAGTCTAGCGTCAGTTCTGGCACAAATGAGAGAGAGAGAGCTGTTTCTGTAGTAGAAATCGTAGTGGGTAGTAGAAATAGTAGCAGCCAGCACTTGCCTGTGAAGCTTGCCACGTGCTTGGTGCTTTACATGTATTATTTCATTGCATTTGCACAGTAATTCAACCAGGTGAGGACTCTTCTCTTCCTATCTCATGGAACAGGAACTCGGGTCTTAAAGAGCATCCTATTAGCCTAAAAAATCATAAAATGTACAAATAGCCGGGTTGAAGTGTGATCCGTGCGATCTGTTTTAAAGCCACGGCTCTGCTGCTGTGCTGCCGAGCTGCTCAATATTTCAAATCGTGGAGTTTTGGCTTTGGGACATGTTGTGGGCAGGGAGAGAGAAGGGGAAGGAAATGTTGCAGATTTATTTTCCTAATTTTACTTGGCTTAGGCTAATATTAAAATTATTTTGAGCACTCCACTGACAGAGGCGGAAGAAAGAGCCCAATTCAATATTAAATATTTGCAATGGAAAATTCACAAAGTCTCCCTGAATGGAAGAGATTTCCGAGGAATTCCTGGGAGACCCATTCAGCCAGTTGTTGCCTTCTGCAGCGCGCTTCCTGTGCTCCCTGCACTGTTCTCAGAAATGAGCGGGCCTGACTTTGAAGTGCTGGGGTTATGCCCGGCTGGAGGCTGAGCCGTGCCTTGGTTTCCCTGGCAATGTATGAAGAAAGGGGAGAGGGTTGCAAATGGCACTTAAGGGCCTGGCTTGTAATTCTGTGATTTATAAAAATTACATTAAACCAGGGGGCTCCAGTCGGGGGGTGGGTTCTTTGACATGGAAGCAGTCACGGTGGCTGATGCCAGTTGAGCATTTACAATGGGCCACGCAGGACACTAAGCCCTTCACATGCTCTGACTCTTTTCATTTTATTATTTTTATGGTGCTAGGGATCGCACACCAGGTCCTCCTCCTGCATGCCAGGAAAGCGCTCTAACACTGAGCTACACGCCCTGCCTGTTCCCTCCACTGCCTGTCTAGCTCCCTCTGCTCTCCGGGTCTTAGCTTAAATGGCCCACCTCAGACAGACCTTCCTGGATCTCCATGCAACTTATCCCAAATGGGCCTGTGTTAAATGTTCTAACAACCTGTTCTTTTCCTTCAAGACATATGTCTCACTGAGCCACATCCCCAGCCTGTGTCTCAACTTATAATTATAGATACACGAGTAGAATTGTTTTACATCTGACCTCTCCCTAAACTCTGAGCTCAATGTAGAGAGCTCAGAGTTTAGGGAGAGGTCAGATGTTCTCATCTTCCCAGATTGCAGTAGTAGGTACTCACTAAATATTTGTGAACAAATGCATTCTTTTTTTTTTAATTTTTTTTATTAGTTGCTCAAAACATTACAATGATCTTGACATATCATATATCATACAACAAATGCATTCTTTACCCTCTCCACAGATACCTAAATCCTCTGGGGTGATAGATCCCGCTATATTTAATATTTACAGTTGGATGAAGCTTTCCCCCATCCCTGTCCCTCACAGCCACTTCCTCAGCATTAATCCCACTCTCTGCCTCACAGATGGACGGTTCTGTTTCCCCCACACTGGCTGCGGAACTCAGGCTCAGAGAAGGGATCTGCCTTGACCCTTGCTCCGTATGCTCAGGCCAGGGGAGACAGGCTATTGTTTTAAGGGGTTATTCCTGAGTAACTGGCTATTTCCTGAGTAACTTAGGGTTCTTGAGAGCCATCTATCAAAAAACAAAACAAAACAAAAAACTTAGTTTTAACCAGGTGCATGCATATGGTTCAAGCAACTCAGGAGGCTGAGGCAGGAGGATCACAAGCATGAGGCCAGCCTGGGCAACTTAGCAAGACACTGTCTACAAAAATAAAATAGCTGGGTGCAGTGGCACATGCCTGTAATCCCAGGGCACAGGAGGCTGAGGCAGGAGGATTGTGAGTTCAAAGCCAGCCTCAGTAATTTACTTACTGAAGCCCTAAGCAATTCAGTAAGACTCGGTCTCTAAATAAAATCTTAAAAGGGCTGGGGGTGTGGCTTGGTTGTTAGCACCCCTGGGTTCAGTTCCCAGTACCTAAATAAATAAATGAAAATAAGGAGACTTGGTTTTCAACCACTAATTCAGTGGGCAGAAGAGGCATGTGTCTGCAGACCCATCTCCCGCGTCGGCACACCCTTCGTCTCATCCCCTCTCGAAGTGTTGTGTGGCACTGAAGTGAATAAATGTTTCACTGGGTAAAACAGAAGGAGCTGGAAACATCAAACCAGTAATGCTTTTCATCAAGTCAGAGCGGGGGTATGGCAGGAGCCAGGATGAACAGGGAGCTCGTATTTGAGGTCAGAGCAAGGAGGAAAATGCCTGCTCCAAACATCCCACACCCTGTGACCTTCCACTGGGCTCTAGACCCCGGGCCTCGATCCTGAGCTGCCACTCTGGATAATGAGACCAGACATTCCACCCAATTCCCTCCGGTCTGGCTTCCTCCTCCTCTCTCCTTCCCTCTCATTGACAGACACAGCTCGGCTCTTCCTCACTGGGCTCTCTGTCATCCGTATTGGCTTTCAGCTCTCCAAACCCGGCATCCTGTGGACACTGCAGTTCAGACAAATAGCAGGATCATCAAAGAGGGGAGCATGAATGAAAAACTGCTTTATGACATGCCTTCAAAGTGTCTTTTTAGAAGTTCAAAGGACGCAGAGAGGAGGCAGGGGAATCAAAGAAGACGAGGGAGAGCAATGAACTCTCTAAGGAATCATTGGGGTTTTCATTGTATATTTTCTATGACGCTTGTGATGTAAAAATCAAAAGTATTCCCAGCCCTCAAGGGTTCTCTCTGAGTAGATCTGATGCAAAAAAGGAAGCAAGCCACTGTGCTGGGGGAGGGCTTTCCTCCCGCATTCTAAGTCACCAATTCTGAGTCTGCATTTCCTGTTTAGACCTCGATCGAATGTTTTGACCTGGGCAGACTGTATCCAGAGATGGAGATTGAATGCTGCTTATGTGGTTCGATGGAGCTGAATAATTTAGTCCGTGCAGAAATCCCCCATTACCTCTTCCATTTAAAGATGAGCTGGAGTCCAGCTGTAGCTATGAATATGCAGAGTTTGGAATAAATCTGGCATAGAGCATAAGATCCCAGAGACTTCTGTTCAGATAGATAGGAGAGCTGAGATCCTGCTTGAGGCTGCATTGGCCCTAATTGGTATGCCACTGAGCTACATGCCCTGCCTATTCCCTCCACTGCCTGTCTAGCTCCCTCTGCTCTCCTGAGTTCAATCCCCATATCAGTGGCAACAGCACTGATATTTCCATGCAGCAAGACCTTATGTCTCTCCACACACCCAAATATTTGGGCAGCTAGCACAGTTCCTGACACAAACAAGGTCCCTGAATGAAACGAATGAATGGCCAAACAAATGAACAGCTTTGTTTGCAGGACCCTGGAGTAGATTCTTTCATGGCTTTTCTCCTTGAGCTAGTCAGGGCCAGAATGAGGGCAGGTTTGATATTGAGATTTGTTTTGAGATTGGGTCTCACGGCAATCCTCCCACCTCAGTCTCTTTAGTAGCTGGGACTGCAGGCACATACATGCCTCTGCATCCATCTGTTGGGGATTAGGTTTGAATTGCTGTCCTGGTCAAGTTTGCAAAGGATTCCAACTGGAAGGAACAGTTACTCCAATTTAAACTGGAATGAGATGGAGTTTTTTTTTTTTTTTATGAATATATATATATTTTTAGTTGTTGATAGACCTTCATTTTATTTATTTATATGTGGTGCTGAGAATCAAACTCAGTGCCTCACACATGCCAGGCAAGCATGCTACTGCTGATCCACAGCCCCAGCCCTGATTAATATTATTGAACCTTGGCTGGTTCAAGAGGTTCAGACAATTCCTTAGGATTCTTGCTATCTCCATCTCTTAGCTCTATCTGCTGTGATTTAGCTTTCTGTTTTCAGACAGACTCTCCTCTAAGGTTGCCAAGGCAAAATAAGTATTGCTTGATGGTCAAGAACAAAGTCTCTGAAGCCAGAAATAGCTCTGGTTGGAAGCCCCATTCCATCACTTACCAGTCATACAACTAGAGACAAGTATTGTAACGATTCTGTGTCTGTTTACTTGTCTTTGTTTCTATTTTATTATTTTAATTTTTGATGCTAGGGATTGAATTTGGGGCTTCATTTATGCTAACCTTGTGCCCTACCACTGAGCTAAACCCCCCAGCCCCAGTTTCCTTGTTTTTTAGTTGGAAATGACGACACTGGTGATAGTCACAGCTGAAATTTATTGAGCTCTTGTTGGTGTGTCATGTTCTTCACGTACATACTCTCACTAATTTTCACAACAACCTATGAGATAAGTACTGTTATTAGCTCCATTTTATAGATGAGAAAACGAAGGCCCAGAAAATTTTAATACTCTCTGTTCCAAGGTAATATCTATGGAGCCAGAATTCAAACCCAGGCAATCTGTTTTCAGAAATAGTACCATTGACCTTTAAATTCACCTCCTGTAATAGAACTTCCAACTCATGGGAATTAATTGGAATAATATATATAAAGACACTTGAGGCAGTTCTTCACATAACTGTCATTTAATTTTTTTCTCTCCTCCTCCTTCGGTACAGGGGTGCTCTACCACTAAGCCACATCCCCAACCCTTTAAAAAAATTATCATCATTTTTTTTTTTTGTATTGGGGATTGAACTCAGAGGCACTCAACCACTGAGCCACATTCCTAGCCCTATTTTCTATTTTATTTAGAGACAGGATTTCACTGAATTGCTTAGTACCTTATTTTTTGCTGAGGTTGGCTTTGAACTTATGATCCTCCTGCCTCAGCCTCCCAGGCTGCTGGGATTACAGGCGTGTGCCACCTTGCCTGGCTTTTTTTTTTTTAATTTGAGACAGGGTCTCATAAGTTGCTTAGGGCCTTGGTAGGTTGCTGAAGCTGGCCTTGAACTTGTGATCTTCTTACCTCAACCTCCCAAGTCACTGGGATTCCAGGCGGGTGCCACTGTACCTGGAGCTGGAAAAAAAAGAAAGAGAGAGAGAGAGAGAGAGAGAGGTAGAGAGAGAGAGAGAGAGAGAGAGAGAGAGAGAGAGAGAGAAACTCCCAGTAATTGTAGTTGGACACAATAACTTTATTCTATGTATTTTATATGTGGTGCTGAGGATCGAACCCAGGGACTCGTACGTACTAGGCGAGCGCTCTACCACTGAGTCACACCCCCAATCCTATCAGTGATTTTGACCTGCAGTTTATGCTCTTAGTAACATTAATAGAGATGAGGGATTTTCTCTTTCTAAGAGTTTCGCAGAACTAGCTGGGTGTAGTGGCCTACACCTGTAATCCTAACTACTCCAGAGGCTGAGGCAGGAGGATTGCAAGTTAAAGGCCAGGCTGGTCAACTTAAGAGATCTGAGACCTTGTCTCAAAATAAAATGAAAAGGGGACTGGGGAGGTAGTTAGGGCACTTGCCTAGCTATGTGAAGCCCTGGTTCAATTCCCAGTACCACAATAAAAGACAAATAAATAAAATTAAAAAGGGCTGGGACTCTGGGGTGGAACACTAGCCTAGCATATGCATATGCAAGGCCCTGGGTTCAATCCCAGGCACTTCCCTGCCCCTCCCACCCCCCAAAAACCCCCACCCAAAAAGTTCTGTAGAACACTCAGGACAGGGTCTTGTTGACTCCTTTGTGGGGCATGTCCACTGGGAGGCAGTCATTATGGCTAGGAGATTGCAGGATGTCCTGAGCCAGAATGGTTCATATGTCCACCCTGGGTTTGGAGATAGAGTTGGCACCTCCTGAATCACATCGACTAAAAAGTGAAGGAGAGTTGTTCCTTCTGAGCAGTAGAGTAGCTAGGAATGTTGAGAGAAACCAGAGGACCCCCCAGACAAAGTATCCACAGCAGCCAGAGAGTCTGTCTGTATTTCCCCAGGAGACCCCTGCAGCTGGTGAACTCAATGTGAAGGAGGCCAGAGGGCCTGCCTCCACGTCCTGTGGAGTCCTCTTGCATGGAGTAGCAAGGGAAGAGGGTTGAATGGGTTGGAAAGAAGTGGGTCTCTCACCGCTGCCTCACTGGGTCTGCACGCGGAGAGGTCAAGCCCGGAAGTCCACTGCTAGTTCCCTGAATGTGCAGGAGGGTGAGCAGGACATAATTACCCAAATGGCGTGTGGGTAGGCCCTAAGGCCATCCTGTGAGAAGTGCTGGGCCAGCATTCGCAACCACTAATGATGCCCCTTACGGCCTTCATGCTGCTCAGAAATGGCGCCACCAGCCCTGAGGTCCCTGTTCCCATGGGCCTGGGTGAGTCAGGCCCCCACCTGATTCACCAGACCCACTTCCTTTAATTCCTGGTGGTCCCACCCACACAACCACCACACCCAGGTTAGCACTGACCAGCAGGGCCAAAATTAGCTTCTGAGGCAAAGTGGGAATCTTGGTCCAAGACCCTGTGGGTGGTGGACGAATTACAAAGGAGCCCAGAGATAGAGTCATCACTTTACCAGTTTCCACTTAAATCCCTACCACCATTCAAGGGCCACCTATGCTGCTGTAGGTAGGAGATGCTGCCTTCAGGGCCTAGGGAAGCAGCTTGCTCCTGCCAGCCATTAGAGACGGTGGAAATAGGACTGGGCAGTGGGCACCACATGAATACCTCCCCAGGAGGATGCTGGCTTCCTTCCTTCCTTCCCAGTGTTATTTCCCAGGCAAGTTATTCCAAAGACAACTTCTGCCCTACCACGCCTTCCCATCCTCCATGTACCAATGACCTTGCTTAGTAAGTTAATAAAACTGGGACCATTGACTTCACAACTCCTCTCTGTCTCTTTCTCAGTTCTTCACTGAGACCCTAGAACTGACTTCTCCTGCAAACTGGGCACTTCATCTACAATATTTCTTCTTTCTTGATTATGTTTTCAACCCGTCTGAACTGACTCCCTCCTTTAAACTTATGCTAAAATGACCCATCCTAAAAATAACTACCTTAACTCTTCACCATCCCAGTAGCTTGAAAGAGAAATTTGTTGTTTATCTTCATTTCTTAATCCCTATTACAACGTGATTTCTGCTTCTACCATGGCACGGGAACTGCCCCACTGGGCTTACCACAGCAACTCAGGTCTTCAAATGTTGAAATGGTCCATCCCTATCAGCAAAACCAATTATATGCCTTAATATTTGATATTCGTTAATAATTCATATATGCTAATGCATAAATATATTATGCATACTATAAAATATAAACCAAAATAAATATTTTAAAAGATGATTTAAATATAGAAGTTAGGATATTTTCCCGACAGATAGTCTCTTGCATAGAAAGTCTCTGCATGGATAATCTCTTTGGCCTAGTTACTGATTTTAATATAATTGTTGCCAATTTATTGATATAACTTAAGGTGATAAAATACTTTTTTTTTTTAGTACTAAGGATTGAACCCAGGGTCTCATGTATGCTAGGTTCTACCATTGAGCTACATCCCTAGACTTTTTTAAATTTTACTTTAAGATGATGTCTTGCTCAGTTGCCCAGGATGGCCTTGAACTTGCAATCCTCCTGCCTCAGCCTCCAGAGTAGCTGGGATTACAGGTATGTGCCACTGTGCCTAGCTAGTAAGTTCCAAGTGTACAACTCAATGAGTTTAGACAAATATTTATTTATTACCACCAGAGGTGTAATACAGAATGTTTCTCCAATCCCCCCAATATTCCTCACCTCTCTTTGCAGGGAACCCCTTACCTCTATTTCTGGTCCCCAGCAACCCACAATATGTTTTTTTATCAGTGCAGTTTTGCTTGTGCTAGAGTTTCCTTTGAATTAAATCACAGTAGGTATTTTTTGATGTCTGGCTTCTTTTCCTTGCTGTGATGTTTTGGGGATTCACTCATGTTGCTGCATATATTGGTATTTTGTTTGCTTTAGTTCTTCCACAGTAATCTACTCTATGAATGTCCCATAATATGTTTATTCACTTACCTATTGATAGACATGTAAGTGGTTTGTAGGCTTTGGCTATCGTGACAAAGGCTGCCATGAACTTTAACACATAAGTCTGAAAATAAATTGTTTTTATTCCTCTTGGGTAAATACCTAGGAATAGGATTTCTGAGTCATGTAGTAAATGTATGTTTAATTTTATAAAAAAGACTGACAATCTGTTTTGTAAAGTTCCTATACATTTTGCATTCTCATCAATACTGTATGAGGTTTCCAGTTGCTCCCACAGCCTTGCCAGCACTTAATATTGTCAGCTTTTTTTAGTTCTTCAAGGAAATGGACAGTGGTTTCTCATTGTGTTTATTTGCCATCAATAGTTCCTCTTTCATGAAATGTGTCTTTTTATCCACTTTATTTTTATCAAGTTCTTTCTTCATGTATTTGAGTTGTGAAAGGTCTTGTTATGCATACAACTTTTTAAAATGTGTGTATTTAAGGGATACAACACAAAGTTATGTGATATGTTTAGATAATAAAATGGTGAAGCAAATGGATGTATTCATCATATAACAGTTATTCTTTTTCTTTCTTTCTTTCTTTTTTTTAAGGAAACAACAACTAAAATTTACTCATTTAGTAGGAATCCCAAATGCAGTATAGTTTGATTAACTATAAACTTGATGTTGCGTATTAGATCTCTAGACTTGTTCATTCTTTTTCATGTTTGCTACTTTATATTCTCTAACATTTTCCTGTCTCCTCACACCAGTATTTTATTCTCTATTTCTGTATATTTAACCTCTTTTTTTTTTAAAAGGTGAAATGGCACAATATTTGTCTTTCTGTGCCTGGCTTATTTCATTTAGTATAATGACCTCCAGGTTCATTCATGTTGTGCCAAATGGTGGGATTTCTTTTTCTTAAGCTGAATACTATTTTGTTGTGTGTGTGTGTGTGTGTATTCTATATGTCTTTTATCATATATATGTTTTGCAAATATTCTTCCCATTATGTAGGTTGGTTTTTCTTTTTCCTTTTTTGGGGGATGCGGGAGGGAGGCAGGGGAAGCAGTGTCCTTTGAAGAGAAAAACTATGGTTTAATTTTGATGAAGTCCAATTTATTGATCTTATTCTTTTAATGGTTTGTGTCCTTTTAAAACAAATCTTTGCCTTACCTAAGTTTATTTAGCTTCTGTCCTATGTTTTCCTCTCAACTACAACTTAGCTTTTTCATTTAAGTGTATGATAGATTTTGAGTCGGATTTGTTTGTGGTGTAAACTAGGACGTTTCTCTGTTTTTGCAAGTGGCTGTATAGTGCCTATACTGTTTGTTCAAGGGTCCTTTTGCCATTGAACTACCTTTGCATTTTAGTTAAAAATCAGTTGCTCATAAATATATGAATCTATTTCTAGAGTCATTGTGTTCCATTCATCTATATGTCATTTTATCCCCCAAAGTCTAGAAATCAGAGTGCACTCCTCTAATTTTTTAATTAAAATTGAGTAGCTCTCTCTGCTCATTAATACATGCTTAAATCTATCAACTTGCTATTCGTTTCCTATTTATCACGTCTGCATTTTTTGTTCCTTTTTTCTCCCTTCTGGATTCTTTTGTTCATTATTTCCTTTTTTAACAACTCTATCGAGGCACAATTTACATACCATAAATTTCACTTCCTTTAAATATACTACTCAATGAGTTTTAGTGTATTTCCATAGTTGTGCAACCATCATGACAATCCAGTTTTAGAATATTTCTATTATTCCAAAAAATTCCTCTGTGCCTGTTTGTTGTCAATATGATTGCATTTTATCTCCTTTATTGAGTTAATTAGCTGTACTTCTTTTTATTTTTTGAGAAAGTCTTCTAGGATTTTCAGTGTAAATCTTTATCACAAATTGTCTGAGAGTAATATCATACCACTTAATATACCTTAACACACCTTACAACAGTGTATTCCCACCCTTTCCTGCTTCTTGGCCTTTTTACTGTTGTTATCATTAATTTATTTCTACATGTGCTATAAACCCCTTAAGACATTGTTACCGGTTTTTCTCTAAACACTCACTTCTCTCTCTCTGGTTTGTTGTTGTCATTGTTGTTTGGTACTGATGATGGAACCCAGGGCCACTTTACCACTGAGCTACATCTCTAGCCCTTTTAATTTTTTATTTTATTTTGAGCCAGTGTCTCATTATTTTGCTAAAGCTGGCCTCAAACTTGTGATCCTCCTGCCTCAGCCTCCCCAGTAGCTGGGATAATAGGTGCTATGCACCACACCCGGCTCCCTTTAATATTTCTGATAATGGTAGTTTGTTTGTTATGAATTCTTTCTACATTTGAAAATTTCGCCTGTTTTGGGAAAATACTTGTGCTGGGTGTAGAATTCTAAGTGAATAGTTTCTTTCTTTCTTTTTCTTTTCTTTCAGCACTTTGGTTTGTACTGGTTCTGGTGAGAAGTCTGCTGCCAATTTTTATTCCTCTTTGTCCTTTTTCCCTGGCTAAATTAAAAAGTTTTCTCCCTGTCACTCGTTCATTATAACCAGTGTAATACCATATGCCGTGGTGTAGTCTTTTTTGTTTCTCTGAGATTTCTTAAGTATATTGTATCTGTGGGATTTTAGTTTTCATCAAACTTGGAATATTTTTTGGCCATCATTTTTTTTTTTTCAGATATATTTTTTACCCCCTACTCCCATCTTTTTGGTTCTTACTTTGCTTTGTTTGGTGCTGGGGATTGCTCAGTTGCCCAGGCTGGCATTGAATTTGCAATCCTCCTGCCTTAGCTTCCTGAATAACTGGGATTACAGGTATGTGTCACTGTGCCCAGCTGGTAAATCCCAAGTGACAACTCAATGAGTTGAGACAAATATTTAAAGTTTTATAACTACTACCAGAGGCATAATACAGAATGGTTCCCTAATCCCCCCAATATTCCTCATCTCCCTTTGCAGTGAACCCTTGGGCATGCAAGGCAAGTGCTCTGCCATTGAGCTACAACCCCAGTCCCATCTTCTTGGTGTTTAGATTCCAATTAGAAGTATCTTCGCCTACTTAATGTGCCATAGCTTCCTGATATTCTGCTCATTTTTTTCAGTGTTTTTTTTTTCCTATCTATATTTCATTTTAGGCTGGGCACAGTGGCGCACAACTGTAATCCCAGCAGCTCAGGGGGCTAAGGCAGGAGGATCAGGAGGTCAAAGCCAGCCTCAACAAAAGTGAGGTGGAAGCTCAGTGAGGTGAGATTCAGTGAGACCCTGTCTCTAAATAAAATACAAAATAGGGTAGGAATGTGGCTCAGTGGTTGAGTGCCCCTGAGTTCAATCTCCAGTACCCTCCCACCCACCCACCCCCAAAAAGGAAAAAGAAACAGGGCCCACACAGAACCCATCTTGATGAGGATGGCAGTGGTGGCCATATCCAGATTGTTGGGCAGTAGGAATGTTCTGCAAACACAGACCCAACTCAGAGCTGTAAACTACAGAGTCTGTTTCTGGTGGTATTAGAAAGGTCTGGGATGGATTTGGTGCTTGCTCCCAGTCACTGACCTTGGTTCTCTGGCTCTAGGGCAGTTCTGTGAATAGCCACATATTATTTAGTAAATTTCCTTATCTACTTGACTTAGCCAGAATTGCCTTCTTTCTTCTACAAGTGAGAGTGCTGATTGATATGTACAACACCTGGATGTGTGGACACTTCAAAATAATGAGTCACAAACAAAACTCACTACATTCCCCCAAAGACCTACATCTCTTACGTTCCTCACCTCCTGCAGAGACCCTCAGCACTTACTGGATTTATGCAACTGGAAACCACAGAGTGACTTGCCATTCCTCTTTATCCTGGTGCCAAGTATTCATCAAGAAAGGGCCTGCCAGCCGAGGTGCCATAGCACACACCTGTAATTCCAGTGGCTGAGGCAGGAACATCACGAGTTCAAAGCCAGCCTCAGCAGCAAGGCCCTAAGCAACTCAGTGAGACCCTCTTTCTAAATAAAATACAAAAAAAATGGGCTGGTGATGTGGCTCAGTGGTTGAGTGCCCCTGGGTTCAATTCCCACTTTTAAACAAAACAAAACAAAATGCTAAAGAGAAAAAGGTCCTGCCTCCTCTGCAGGCTCTGTGGCTTCTCACCTTGATCTTGGTACAGCCTCAAATCTGGTCTTCCTGCCATTCTCCTACAGACGTGCAGAGAAAGAAACTGAGAAGGTCCCATATGGCTTGTGAGGGCAAAGATGAGGACAAAACAGAAAAGGCAGGGAGGTGGGTGAGAACAGATTGAAACTGGAGAAAGTCATGCTTAGCATAGGAGAGAAAAATCTCCCACCAAGGGTTTGAACAGAGAAAGAGTAAAAAATACAATTCAGTACTCCAGCCCCCATTCAGTACTCGTTTTACACGGATTCCATATGTGCATGTTCGCTTACTTGCTGAAATTTATTTGTAACCCCCAACATCACTAATCATGACACCTTTATGGTCATTCTCAGTTATGCTCAGAGCACCAGAAAACTGAGTTACCTGATGCATGTGATCCTGTGGAGAGGGTGAGGTGCTCGGCCTGCGTGTCTCATTCAGTGCTGGGGATCAAAGCCAGAGCCTCCTGCAAGCTGGGCAAGCGTTCTTCCAGTGAGTTACATCCCAACCCTCAGTTCTCAGACTATGATCAATTGTCCTTTTAGTGGTCTTTGGCCACGTTTTCCACATTTTTTTTGTGTGTGTGTGCTTTTTTTGGGGGAAAGGGTACAATTTTGCTGTTCAAAATGGTCCCTAAGTGTGGTGCTTGGTGTTCCAAACTCAAGAAGACTGTGATGTGCCTTATGCATAGGGAAAACCTTCATGCGAGGTGAGCTTCCTTTAGGCACAAGTTCCAGCGCTGTTGGCTGAGTTGAATGCCTATGAATCAATGCTATTGATTAAATAAGATGTCTTTGAACAGAAGCACACATAAGGCAAGTCTATATGTTGAAGAGTTGACAAAAATGTTTTGACTAGACACTCACAGGAACCTCATCTGGTGTTATCCCTTGTAGCATTGATTTAGTATTCCCTAGTTTAGTGTTTGTGGTGACTCTATAAAATAAAAGTATTGCCAATGATGGAAACTGACTGGGTTTTTTGGTTCACATTCAGTCCCTGGCTGCTTAACAGTGCTTAATATGGGAAAGAGGAAGTGGCTTCATTTTATCCCCAGGTGAACTTTTCTAGGAAATGATGGTGTCAGATTCAGTTACGGAAGCAGTAGGAGATAAAATATTCTAAGAGATGCCTTACAGGGAACTAGCTTCTGTAATTGTGGGGTTGGGTAAGTGATCCTAAAAATTCGCAGGGCAAGGTCTCAGGAAGGGAAGATCTTATGGGCATGGCTGAAGCATGTCGGAGAGCCAGAAAGGGAGAATTTGGGGGAGGAAAAGCCACTGTGGATACCCCTTTCAAGGGCTCAGTTCCTTTTCAGGGCTCACCTCAGTGGTTTGAGCCCACCAAAGATCATCTCCCTGTTTGAATGTCAACTGATTAGGGCCTTTAATCACATCTATAAAATCTCTTCACAGCAGCACATGGATTAGGGTTTGATTGCACAATGTAGAGAAGGTATCTGTATGATGAATAACGATGGCCACCCCTCTCTGTCTTTGTCCTCTTATCTAAAGTCCTTACATCAAAACAGCACAGAGAGGCACCACATATAGGCTTTAAGGCAAGTTAGTTTCTAGGAGTGGATGCTGAGTTATGCATGAGTGAAGTCAGATGATTTCATCCACAGCCAGGGGGGTTCCACTAGACTCCCGTCTCTTTCCTGGGACAAGGCACCATTTCACACGCCTTCCCTGTGAAGGTACTTGGAGCATCCTCATTTTACAGGTGGAGAAACCAGAGTACAGAGAAGTTAACTAACTCTATTAAATGACGGAACCAAGATCTGAACCCAGGCAGGCTGGAGCCAGAGACGATGCTCTTAATCTTCACACTGTGCTGATCTTAAGCTGGCACTGAAACAGTTAAGTTTCTCCATGTTTAAAAGGGTGGGGTCTGTACAAGGACCACATGGTCCTTGTTTTTGTGGCAATAGGAGGTCATATACCCTTGTTGGGGATATGGTGTCCCTTGTAAGCTCTGGAATCTTAGACTCTACTTCAGAGGCTTTTTGCATGTGCCACTTAGAGTCCCCTGAAGTATGTAAACCTCAAAACCATGCCGATTCTCCATTTGTCCACCTTTGGGCTTTATTCCACAAAGTCACCCAGATTTGTGTTCTGAGGCTTCAGCTCCATCTCTAGGTGAGCTTCCCACCGAACCTTCCTGTCACTCTGCCCTACTCGTTCATGCATCTAAGCAGCCAGTGTTTCCACATTTACTGTGCACCAGGTACTGCGGCAGGTGTGGAGGATGTAGCCACTAAGGGGATTAACTCTCAGCACTTTCAATGTTTACGTTCCCATGTCCCAGAGAAAAAGCCTGGGGAGCAGGATGGCTCCATAAACAAGCCAGGCCCACCATGCCCTGCTTACTGTCTTTGCTCCTCATTCAGCAGATATTTGCAAGAGTATATGGTTTTCCTTTGGTAGATGAACATATTACACCACTTTCACATCAGTAAAAGTCCCTCTTCATCAACCTCCTTACCTCTTTCCCCCATCCACCTCCCACTTTACTCCAAAGATGACCATTCTAAGCCATCTCCTGTTTACTTTTCCAGATCTTTCTCCCATGCATTTATAAACAAATAGGATTACATTGTGTTTGAAAATATTTATAATTGTACATAATAGTCATTTCATAATGCTTATTGATGGCTGTCTGGATGAGCCGGTTTGCACGTGTGTTTCTCCCCAGGTACCTTGCTCCCCTCCCTGATGCTGTACCCTTCCCAGGTAGCCTGGCTCAGCAGATAAGGAGAGTAACATCTGAATTCTTGTCTTTTTCCTGTGAACCACATTGGCTGAATACGGTCCAAGGTCAAGATGGCAGCACAGCCGGGTTTCTGTTGAGGGATCTCTTCCTGGCTATCAGATAATCTCCTTCTCACTGTGTCCTCATGTAATGATGAGAATTTGATTGATTGATTGATCTGGGGATCCTTCTCTTCTATGATATCAGTCCTATTGAATTAGAGCTTTACCCTTATGATCTCATTTTGCCTAGACCTTATCACCAGATAGAGTCAGATGAGTGGTTAGTATGTGAATTTGGAGGGACACGTGTGTTATCCATGATGTCTTTCCTTACCTCAGAGCCACTGCACACTGAGCTGGGATGCTCCAGTGCTCCTGGGTGAAGCTTCCGTCCCCAGTGGGTGTGCTCTGGGCTGTTTGTTGACACACGCATTTCTGAGAGAAGAACCACTTGCCCTGAGATTTGAGGGAAGCTGAGGGCCTCCGAGTGGCTTCCATCACCAGCATTCCATTTGAATTAGTGGAAACTTCAACCACCACTTTGTGAATGGTTCCAGATGTGTAGGCTTGGGGAGAACAAGATCTCTGGAAAGTCATCTTAAAATTGAAAGTTCAATTACTCTTGGGGTGGGGGACAGTTACCATCACTTAAGGATCAAAGAAGGGGAGACGGTACCATCATAGGAGGCCTCCAGCCGGTTTACATGGTGGGGGTGGTGGCTCAACCTGCGACCTGATAAAACAAGTGGATTGCTGAAGCCAATTAATGAAGCTCATCCCTTGGCTCAAATCTTGGTTGGTTTTAACGGCTCAGAAGGACAAAGAACGAAGGAAATAGAGTCCACACAGAGTTACTTAGAAGAAACAACAGTTCACTAGGGGATTTAAGGGCTTTCAAAGGAGGAACTGTCAAAGGCCCACACGGAGATTCTGTTGTGGGGACAGTGAGTCTCCAGAGACGCTGAGAGAGTTTCTGCATTGGTTCAGACGCCGGGATGAAAGACTGGGAAGCAGGGCTTTAGGGTAGATGGCGCGGATGACGTTTGTGGAGGAAATATTGGGGGAAATGAGCTCCTGGCTTGATGTGGTGAGAATGCTCGTAAGCCGTCATGCACGAGGACAGCATGTATTACCCAGCAAGGAGCGGCTGGCGCGATACCATGGAACTGTGTGGCAAAGGGCACTGCAGAGTTAGGTCTTCAAGGAGCAGAGAATTGAGTGAGAGGAGGCAGAAGGCCAAGGAGGTGAGGCTGGCTGCCTGCTCTCCTTGTGGGTTGACCTCGAGTCACCCTGAATGTGAACTTAGGAGCAGTTGTTAGTGTGAGAAGTTCATATCAAGAAGTGGCAGGAAGGACAATTATTGTGCACCGTTGGGCAGTGAGGGAACCATTCTGGTTATGATCCTTGTAATCAGACAAACTGCAGCACTTTCTGCAGGCAATTTATAATCTTTCCAAACCTCAGTTTTCTCATCTGTAAAGGTGGATAAATATAGTACAGTCAGCCATATCCATGGGTTCCACAATCACAGATTCAACCAACCATGAATGAAAAGTACTTCAAAAAAATAGCATCTGGAGCTGGGGATGTGGTTCAGTGGTAGAGTGCTTGCCTAGCACGCCTAGGGCCTTGGGTTCAATCTCCAGCACTGTAAAAAAATTAAATAAATAAATAAGCATCTGTACTGAACACGCATAGACTTTTTTATGTCCTTATTCCTTAAACAATATAGTGTAATAATTTAATAGCATATTACATCAGATTAGGTATTACAAGTAATCTAGAGATGACTTGAAATATACAAGAGGATGCATATAAATGTTATGCAACTACTGTGCTACTTTATATAAAGGATTTGAACATCTGAGGAGACCCACAGGTGTCCAGAACCAATTCTCCTTGATACTGAGCCATGACTAACTCCATCCACCATGTAGGGCTGTTGAAAGAACTAAGTGGAGAAACATCTGCAAAGGGCTGGCTTAGTCATGGTAAATGCTTAATAAATGTTAGCTCTCATTATCATGGTTAAGCAAAACAACTTGTGCCCTTATGATAAGGAAGGATACTTATTTTATTTTCTCAAGTCTGAAAGAATAGACACGTGGAGAAAGAAATGACTAGAACGCAGGGGCAGTCCAATGGATTTGGGCCAGAGTCACTCAGGACAGGGCATGAAGAGTCCTCGAGCTGCGGCAGAAGTATTTTCAAGCTAGGAGGCTTGGATTGAACAACATGGATATGGGGTGGCTGAAAGGGAGAAAAGAAAGAAAAGGAGGGAATTTTATATCCCTGTTACCCCGACTATCTCCCACCTGGGTAAAGCAGTCACTGTGTGCAGTATGCCCTGTTAGATATGGGATGGCATGGAAATGGATGGGCCCACCAGTGCTCCCATGGAAGTCACTAGACACACTGTCAGGGTTGACTTTGCATCACTAGGTGCAGCAGTGATGTAAAGAACTAAACACAGCACATGGGCAGGGTCACAAATCCAGCACAGGCCTAGTTCTGTCCCTTTGAAGGCCTCTGGAACTTTATCTCTAACAAATTTAAATGCTACTTCTCCTACTGCACTGTTCTAGGTGCTCCATACACACCAATCCCAGAGCTTAGTTCCGTTTCAGAAGCATGTAAATAGGGAGATCATTCAGGAAGCTTCAGTGATATCTCAGGTGAAAAGGGATGAGCTGGGGAGTGGGCAGTAGGATTGCTAAGAGGGGACATATGCAGAGGCAATGACAAGACTGAGGAATACAGGGGAGGAACCCCTTGGTTCTAGCCTGCATGACCAGAAGCCTTTTCTGAGGAGCTGGGGCACACTGAAGGAATTTGGACTAGTGGTTCTCACATTTTGGAGTGTTTCAAAGTCAACTGCAGAGATTGTGAATACTGCAGATACCTAGGCCCCAACCCCATTCCTGCTGAATCTATGCCCTCCAGGGCAGGGCTAGGAATCTACCTTTCTAGCAGGTATCCCAGGGGCCTCTTCTGAAGGTGATCCATAAATCACACCTTAAGCTGATCTAGAGAAAATAAACATTCTTAGCTTTGGTCCTACAGAAAGCAGAGCCAGGCAAGGGCTCAGGTGCTAATACATCTGGACAGTGAAACTCCAGGATGGGGTGAGCAAGGCACAGGAAGATGCAGGAGGATACTGGGTTTTCATGCTGGCCGCCATTGCAAAATACATCATGAAGGATGGGGCAGGTGTCAGCATGTGTGGCTGCTCTCTGCAGGGGGAATCATATCTCAGCATGATTGGAGGGAGAAGGAGATGGAACTATTTGGATTTCTAGCCCACCATGCCCTGATCTCTACTTCCCATTGGTAAAATTCACCCCTGGGAATTAATTCTATCACCTTGCAGGGTTGGGCCACCTATCCTCTCAGTGATGTGTCTTAAGAAGCCTAGATCTCAGCTGGGTGGAGTGGTGCATGCCTGTAATCCCAGCTGCTCTGGAGGCTGGGGCAGGAGGATCACAAGTTCAAAGCCGGCCTCAGCAACTAAGAGAGGCCCTAAGCAACTTAGTGAGACTGTGGCTCAAAATAAAATATAAAAAGGGCTAGGGTTGTGGGCTCAGTGGTAGAGTGCTTGCCTCGCACGTGTGAGGCATTGGGTTCGATCCTCAGCACCACATAAAAATAAATAAAATAAAGGTATTTTAAAAAGTTATTAGATATATAAATAAATAAGCAAGTAAAAAGAGTTGAGGATGTGGCTTGGTGGTTAAGTGTCTTTGGGTTCAATTCCTGGTAGCTCCCCCCCCCACACACACACCCAAATAAAGAGAAGCAGCAGCCAGATCTCAGACCCCTGGAAGTAGAGGGTCAACCAGGGCAGATGGGATGCTGGCCAGAGAGCAAGGAAGAAGGCTGCATGGAGGGCATATGGGAAGGTGCACAGGTTGGTTCCCCAATAAAGAAGGTTGGGTAATGTGGATGGGCAGTTCTATAATGAGTTGCAGTTTTGAAGCTGGATATTAAGAAGGAAGATTTCTAGGGACATTATTTAATTGGAATATTCATCAAGGAACTAAGAAAGGAAGCTTAGGATTTTCACCCGTAGAAAACATCTTTCAATTTTTCTTTATTTGTGTTTCTGTCCTTAGAACAACTTTAGTAATAGAAGAACCTGGTTATCAGATGATGCATGCTAGCAGTGGCAGTGTTTTGCAAAAGGAGACCGCATAAATTTAAGGTATCATGTGTTTATTTTATATCCTGAATTAACTTTCCACCTCCCTAGTCCAAAGGTCTAATAAAAGGTTGCACTTGGGCTGGAGACTGAAGGAGTTTGTGTCTCATCCAAACTCCCACAGCTTTTTCTTTGAAAACCTGTAAATTCCTATGACAATCTAAAAGGGACATAAAAATAATAATTGTAATTCTTGAGGGCTGCCAACTGCATACTGGGTTCCAGAGGGTAATAGCTTTTCTTCACGTTTACATGAAGATTTCCATCTGTGTTACCAGAACTTGGCTAACTTCATACACTGGCAAATGGCATTAATCTGTCTTAGAAATAAGGGGAATTTAGTCACCACAAGTTAAAATAACTGATCCTGTCAGATAAGGAGTCTGCAAGAAATAGATGATTAGGGTTATTTTCTACTACCATCCTGACCCATTTAAAAATATTTCAGAGCTGGGCATAGTGGTGGTGCAAGCCTGTAATCCCAGAGGCTCGGGAGGCTGAGGCAGGAGGATCACAAGTTCAAAGCTGGCCTCAGCAACTTAGTAAGGCCCTAAGTAATTTAGCAAGACCCTGTCGCTAAATAAGATATTTTAAAAGGCCTGAGGATGTAGCTCTGTGGTTAAAAGCCTCTGGGTTCAAGCCCTGGTACTACTACTACTACTACTATTAATAATAATAATAATAATAATAATAATAATAATAATAATAATAATAATAATTTTTTTTCTCAGGTAAGCCCAACATAGTGGTAGATGCCTGCAATCCCAGCTACTGGGGAAGTTGAGGCAGGAGGATCACTTGAGCCCAGAAGTAGGAGACAAGCTTGGGCAACATAGTGAGTCCTTGTTTCCTAAAAAGTTAATAAAAATAAAAGTAAAATCAGGTGGCTGGGAGTCTGACCCTAGGAAGAACTATGCCCTGATCATTGTAAAGATAATTCATAACTCAGTTGTGAGAAATTGATTTAGATTTTTTGCATGTTTGTTGGAGGCAGAATGTAAAAAATTGCAACTGCTTTTAATGCAACCCAACTACTTGTGAAGATAAGGAAAGGCTGGGTGAGATGTGCAGGGCACTTCTGACTTGAGGTAGAAGTTAAAGCCTGGCGAGTGAGCAAGGCAGAGGATAAGGGTCTCTAGGCAATGGGGGATCAAATTAAGTGAAGAAAAAGATCTTGAGCAAGGCATGGTGGCACACGCCTGTAATTCCAGCTGCTTCTTGGGAGGTTGAGGCAGGAGGATTGCAAGTTTGAGCCTCAGTAACCTGTCTCAGAATAAAATTTAAAAATGGGGTTGGGGATGTAGCTCAGTGGTAGAGTGCTTGCCTAGCATGTGGGAAGCCCTGGGTTCAATTCCCAGTGAAAGAAAGAAAGGTTTTATTTTGTTTTTTAGCAGCTGAAAGGACAAATGGGGACTAGGAAGAAGTAAGATGTTAGTGTCAATCAAAGAAATAAAGAAGTTAGGAGGGAGATTATTACAGAAGGTGAAGATCAGCCATGCAAAAATTGGTTGGCAGGATATTTGCTGTACAGAAAATGAGAGAAGACTATTGGCTGCATGTTTGAGAGGGAGATTGCTTATTGATTCCTGGATCTATAATGTCCAGTCAAAAAGACTATATTGAACCACACACATACAGGGCATTGGGACATCAAGAGTTTGTCTCATTGCTGTGTGACATCCTTCCTCCATGGACCTTCATATACATACCTGTTTAGAAAAAGTCGACAAAGATGTTTGAACAGGAATCTTTGTCCCTGAGGTCTCTTCCAGCTCTAGAATTCTTTGCTTCTGGGTCAAGATCTCCAGGACTCCACAAGAGTGTTCTTTGTAGGCTGGGTCAAATGCCCATCTTTGAAGCAAACACTTTGGCTAGATTGAGGTGCAGCCCTGCCTCAATATTGTCCACTGGGGTCTGGGATGACGTAACCAGGAGACTGAGGGATGGATTCTGGGTAGCTAAAAATTAATACTAGACTTTTACAGGCTTTGTGACACATAGGAAGAGACAGGAGGATCTGATCCAAACAAGAAAAGGCCAGAGGGTCAAGAAAGAACTCTAATCCAGAGATGGCCCAGATTGACATGTCCAGGGTGGCCTCTCTCTACCTGCTCAGAGTGCCCTTTGTTCCAGCAGTGACTCAGGGATTTTGGAGCGCCCCCGGTGCACAGTTACTTCCAGGAGATTACGGGGGAAGTGCTCCCCTTCCTGTTTAGGATTAGGCTCCTAACCCCTCCTCCCACACAGGCCATATGTTCATTCTGAGCCTCAGCAACCAGCCAGAAAAAGCCCTTTGTGTTTTCTTGGCAAAACGAGGGCCCAGTAATTAAAGTCCATATGCAAAGCTGCTACCTCCAGCGCACACCGAGGTCTTTTAATTAGTATGTAATTGGTCAGAGAGGTACTATCAAACAGCTCCCAGTCTGGCCGGCTGCAAACTCAGTGTTTGAAAAGTCCCAGACCAGAGAGGGATAATAAATGCTTTAAGTCCCATCTGTTGGAATGATTTGTTTAAGGTATAAATTTCTGTTCTGTTACTATTTTTAAAAATTCTGCTTGTAGCATTTCTTCAAACACTTTAACAAGTATTCCTCGGAGGTAGGAGCTTAAGGAAGTGAACTAGAAGAAGGCTCCGGAAAAATCCATGTGTTTCCCTTCAAAGAAAGTCATGTAATGCGGTGGGGGCGGAGGGGGAAAGAGGTGAGCTGGACATTTGGTTTGCGTGGCTTGTCAGGAACTCTGGGGTTTGTCCTTCCGTGAAAATGACATCCAGGGACATCTGCCCCACTGCAGTCCGTGCTCTTTGCAGTGACCAGCACCCCTGATGTCTCTCCTTCAGCCTTGTCCTGCGTGTGTGTGTGTGTGTGTGTGTGTGTGTGTGTGAGAGAGAGAGAGAGAGAGAGAGAGAGAGAGAGAGAGAGAGAGTCTGTCTTGATATGAGGAAGGACTTTGAATTCAGCTTGGTAAACAAAGGCCAGCATCTGTGGAGAAGCAAAGGGACCGAGAAGCCCAGAGGCAGGATGTCATTGCGCTCAAGAAGCCATGGCAGAGTTAGAGCTCAGTGCCTCTTGCCAGGCATCTCCAAGTGACTTGCTTTTGTTTGACCAACATCTTGCGGAAGAAGGAAGGTGGAAGAAGGAACGTGGCTGAGCCCCTTCCAGGTTCTTTTTGTTCACTCAGCCCTTTAGGAAAAGCTGGAATCAAAACTCAGAGCTTAGCCCCAGGTGTAGTGGTACAGGCCTATAATCCCAGCACCTCAGGAGGCTGAGGCAGGAGGATCACAAGTTCGAGGCCAGCCACAGCAACTTAGACCCTGTCTTAAAATAAAAAACATAAAAAGGCCGGGGATGTGGCTCATTAGCAGAGTACTTGCTTTAGCATGTGTGAGGCCGTGTGTTCAATCCCAGGACTGCAAAATACAAACAAACAAAAAAATTCCAAACTCAGAAGCAGAGTAGAATGGTAGTGGCCATGGCTGGGAGATGGAAAGACCTTGGCTAAAGGACACAGACTTTCAGTTAAGGTATGCATGAATTTTGAGGATCTGATGTACAGCGTGGTGGGACTATAGTTAATAGTACTGTGTGAAATTTGCTAAGATGGTAGAGTTTAAGCATTCTTACCAAAATAACAAAAACAGCAAAAAAACACAAAAAGTAACCGTGTGAGGTGATGGGTGTGTTCATTAACTTGAGTGTAGTCATCTTTTCGATATGGTATGTGTGTGTGTGTGTGTGTGTGTGCATTTTTACATCAAACCATTACATTGTACTCTTTAAATACATATAACTGTATTCGTCAGTTAGACTCAATAAAGTCGAAAAGAATAAACAAGAAAAAACTGAAGGTTTAGACACACAGGCTGCTGGAAGGCTCCCATGCCTACCGGGTTGGCCCCTTCTGGTTGTAGAAGTGAGGAGAGGGGTGGCCGTGCCTGGAGGTGGCCGTGACAGTAAGTACCTGTGTGGGGAGGGCGGTGGGGAGTGGGCTCCTATAAGGTCTGCGTGGCCTTGGTGGGGGCTTCTCACTCTCTCTTCATAAGCACTAAGGTTCACGGCACAGTTGCCTTGGGGACTTTCTCTCTTTCCTCTTGTCTCCCCACTCTGGAGGGGTAAGAGAAGGCCTGCTTTTGCCCTGTCTGTGCCTCCTCCCGGAGGCTGAGAAGTCACTGGACTCAGGCCTGGACCTCCTTAGAGAGGCCTGACTGACGGCCCTTCTTCCTGTCCATTCCTTCATTCCCTTCCTTTTATTCCCTTGGGTGCACCAATTTCTGCCTGGCTGGAGAGAGTCTGGAGAGGCTCTGGGGAGGGGCCTGCATTTATTCCGTTCTGTCCCCTTTTTCTTGCTTACTTGCATTGCAGTGGTGGCTGTTTTTTGGTATAGGTGATTGAACCCCGGGGCAATTAACCACTGAGCCACATCCCAAAGACAGCTGCCCCCCATCTTTTTAATTTTTTTTAATTTTGGGACAGGGTCTTGCTAAATTGCTGAGACTGGTCTTGAACTTCCTGCCTCAGCCCCCTGAGTTGCTGGGATTACAGGCTGTGCCTGGATTACCTCTGTGCCTGGCTTTTTGTGGTTTTTTTTTTTTTTTTCAATTTTTATTTTTTTGCAGTACTGGGGATTGAACCCAGGGTACTCTAAAACTGACTACATCCCCAGTCCTTTTTTATTTTGGAACAGGGTCTTGCTAAGTTGTCCAGGCTGGCCTCAAACTTGTGATCCTCCTGCCTCAGCCTCCCAAGTGGGGCACCACAGCTCTCTACCTGTGCTTGGCTCTTGATGGAGGCTCCGACTGGGGCCTGAGAGTGGGCCTTCAAGGAAGGACTTTTGGGCACTCCTGCTTCCCTAGCCCAGTAGTGGTGCTGGCGCTTGCTGCCAAACCCAGTCAAAAAGTGTGGTT